>NC_136880.1:29788152-30388152 GCF_949152265.1 Phoxinus phoxinus | reverse complement strand
TACAGCTCTGTTGAATTATATATTTGCTAGGATCAATAAAAACACACTGATATTAGCATTCACACGTGTAGCAATCTTTCTAGCAGAGCAGGGTAATCAAGGTCATTTGCTTCCTCAAAAGGAAGAAAAGCAAGACAGACTAATTGGAAGTCATATCTGCACTGTGATGATGATCATGATGATGAGTTTAAGTAGACATACATCATTTTCTCTAGGACTCTGAGCAGTCCATTTACTGATATCATTGACTGTTATAAATGAGGGAGATATGACTCCATGTGACAGAGCAACGGCAAGAGTTAAATATAGTGGAGACTGCTAGTGGGCGCACAGAGAAGTTGTCATCTCAGTAGCAAAAAGGTTTGGAGTCAAAAGTCTGTTATATTATTTTGTATAGGATTGTTTTAGTATATTCTGTCCTCCAAAAAAAAATTACAATATTATTATATTTTTGCTGTAAAGGTAATATCAACAATATTGTAAATAAATACAATTATTGTTATTATTTTTATATTCATTTACGAATTTTAACTTTAGTTAATGAATTTGCTGTAGTTAAAATCAGTAAATCAATGAATTATATTATATTAAAATAAATTATAAATAAATAAATACATGATTACAATTATATTGAATATAAAATATATATATTGAATCAATTTATATTAATTTATATTATATTAATTTATTACACACATTTGTTTTCTTTTGGCTTCTTTTTTCTTTTGATCTCAATTGTTTCAGTTTGACAGCATTCATTCATCTGCAATAGCAGTGCAACAAAGCAGAGCAAATAAGTTGACATCAAATGCTCGACTCAACACAACCTCAGGGGGGCCTAAAAATACACATGCAATAAAATAATTCCTTTTTTTTTTTCTGAGAATATTTCTCAGAGATATAAACACGATTTAATGACCCTGATATGATTCTGTTTTTTTTTCTTTCTATTATGTGCTTCAGTTCATTGTTTTGCTTATGTAAAGGAAGCAACATTTAACCACACACCTGTTCAATTCATCGAGCCATCTGGACTTGTTTGCATTATTCCTAGTGTGCATGTATAATCAAAACTGCGGATCATGTATGAAAAATTACACATGCTGACAAATACATAATATGCATATTAGGCTCATAAGCAGCATGCACACACTTTTGTTTTCCAGTCCTAAATCCTGTGGCAGATCCCCACTTCATTTCTCTGCAATTATTTGTCAAACAGTGAAATCAAGGATTTTCTTGTGTAAAGATGCCAGCCGACTGAGCAGATCCATCAGAGTTCTGTTCCTGGATAGCATCAGGGGTCACTGAACTGCTTCCTTTCAAGCATGTGATGTCACCCCTGCTGTCAGAGCACTAATGTGGGCAGGAGACTGAGCTCCAGTGCCATGCAGACTTCAATTCAGCCCTGAGCCTCAAAAAATGCTTTAAAGATAAAGGGGGGCAGTCTGACAGAAACATGGGATTGAACTGAAATGTTTCATTAGCTATAGCCTATAGGTAATGAAAAAAGCTGTAAGCAGCTAAAGCCTTAATCTCGAGGCATCTTTAAAGTAGAGAAAATAACGTACAGTAGCTTTCCAGCTTGTGCTTTCCATCTGAAGGCCAGTAGACGACTGGTGATATTTCATAAAGTTAAATTGTATATTTGTGTCACGTTATCTTATTCAATTCCTTAGGTGATAAGTTATTTGAAAATAGCTGGTCTTTCCACTTTAATTCATCTCTCTGCGTGAGTGAAACTTCAAACAGTTACTTCAAATAAGTTGCAGACCACCTAATGCTTTTGTTTTGTTTTTTTTAATCTTACTGACCTTGCATGGAAGCTGAGAATAATATTGTATAATGAAATTCAGAGGCGTATTGGGAGGGGATAGGGAGTTTATAACTCTCTATGAGTGATGGAATACTGAGTGAGATCTGCTTTTCTCATACAGATGAGCGGAAAAACTCTGCAGAACGCCCCTCTCTCTCTCTCTCTCTCTCTCTGTCTCTCTCTCTCTCTCTCTCTCTCTCTCTCTCTCTCTCTCTCTCTCTCTCTCTCTCTCTCTCTCTCTCTTCTCTCTCTTCTATCCTCTCTCCTCTCTCTCTCTCTCTCTCTCTCTTCTCTCTCTTCTCTCTCTCTCCTCTCTCTCTCTCCTCTCTCCTCTCTCTCTCTCTCTCTCTCTCTCTCTCTCTCTCTCTCTCTCTCTCTCTCTCTCTCTTTTTTTTTTTTTTTTTGAGCATGACTAATAGACCATAATCTCTTCTCCAACAAAACCACAAACGCGACTGAGGTACAAATAATGAACAAAATTGGGCAAGAATACAAATCGTCATAATTATTTTATTTTTGCATCTTTATTTATTTATTTTCATCAAATTGTCATTGAAAGGATGATCTTACATTTTTTTGATTATCAATCTCACGATAGTCTAATAAAATTTTGACTGTCTTTGGGACATGAATATTTAAAAACCTGTTTAAAACCATGATTTGTGTGACTGCAATTTTCTATCAATAAACCTTAATTAAACATCAAAATAAACTAGACAAATTGTAAGAGGATTATATATATATAATATATAGTAAGTTGTATTTAGATGTATAGATTCATACATGTTATTGTCATTTTATTGTTTTATTGTTATTTTATTAAGCTCATTTCACTGACAATTATTCTAAATAAATAAATATGTTTTTTTTGTATTTGAGGCCGAATATTATCATATTTTGTATACTGTTCGTGTTTTTGTTAAAGCTGAGCTGAATAACATAACCCTACATCAGTTGGCGGTTTGCTAATTTGGTGCCAAATGTTGGCTTGTAGTTATTAATAAACTTATTTATCTCACTTATACTCACTTATTTAAATTATTAAAGAGGAATATTTGGTGGATAATTTTTCTTTTCTTTCTTACAATTACTTGGGTAGCTGGGTTCACTGCTGGTTGAGATGTATATGAATGCAGACAACACTATACAGTTTGTGTAAAAAATGAGAAAATGGAATTAGATTATTTACCCGTCTTCCTGCCGTGCTGTAGGAGAGCTCCAAATAATATTATTTCTTATTAATAAATTGGTAGTGGATGCCAAGTACAGCCAGAGCCCTGCTGAGCCTCAATAATTTGCAACTAAACTGAATCATGCAAACTTATCCTCCAGCCTAGGAAAAAAAACTGCCTCTTAACTTTAGCTTCCGAACTCACAAGCATTTATATTTCAAGGAAGTCACACATTGTAATTTCTCCCTCTCTTTAATGATGCGAGCAGTGGCTTGTATGACAGAACAGTCCATTCGGTTTTGATGCATATGCTGCAGCCACACACCGATGCCTGTTTTAGGTTTTAAGGGTTTCATTCATCCTGCTGCCCCATTTAAGTTCAGACCAGGCCTCAGTGCACCTCAAACTCATAATGACACGATGGCCTGCTATGCTACTTGGTAATGGACTATTAAGAAAAACAAGCAGCACTATCATTTCTGCTAACTTAGAAGTATGGGATGATTAAAATTATCATTTTACTTAAACTAAGAATACCCAAGCTGCAATATGGTTATGTACGCTTTTAGAAGTCTGTGTCACTTTTCATAGCATGGCAGATAAATCTTTTAAAACCGACTATAAAAAGACATGCTTATATGTTTAATGGAATTGAGTACTCTTCCGTGGAACCCACAGTAAACATGTTTTTCTTCTTTTAATCTTTTTCTTTTTTTCTCTCTTGTGAGTGTACTTTTGCGACCGTGGATATAATGATACATTTACGTTATGTCGCGCCACTATGCTGGCGGCCTATATTTCTCAACATACGAGCGAGCATTTCAAGTGTTTTATGCTCCTCTCCAGACTTTGATTGGCAAAAATGACTGTCTTAGTTAGGATTGATCTCCTTTATGAGATTTTGGAGGCTGAGACCTCAACAACACGGCTTGGCCTTGCTGAAAGCACACACCGGAGTACCATAAGCAGCGATCGCAGTGCACAGCACCAAGACAAAGAGGATAAAGGCTCTATATTTATGGCTCAGGTTTCAGCAACAGAGAGAGAGAGAGAGAGAGAGAGACGAGAGAGAGAGAGAGAGAGGGGAGTATATTTCAGTGACTGCTTTGGAGCTCTGATGACAGCAGGAGTGGAGGAAACAGTATTTTATCAGAGAAAAGCTCAAGCGATGGTTCATTCTTATTCTAAAAGCTATACAGACTTTCAACAGGTTGCCATCTATGAATTATGATAGCATTCCTCGCTTTGCATTTCTTGTTTAGCGTGTAAAGAAAGATGTTGCATTGCTCATTATTTTTCTTTGCTGGACGAAAAAATGATCCTTGGGGTTTTTATGTTAAATATATCCTCAATGGGAAATATAAGTGTTGTTGTGTTTTTTACAGTTTTAGTCATAGTTTTCATCTTTCAAAGTAAATGTCATATTCATACGTTTTAGTCAGGCTAAATGACACTGAAACAGTAGTAAAATACTGTTTATTAGCACTTCTGTTTGTCTGCACACAGTAGCCTATATTCAACCTCTATTTGTGGGACTTGATACTTAGGCATTATCTTATGCAAAATACCACTTTGTTATGTGTTTGTATTCTGAAAGAGCAAGCACAGCATGGACGCGTCCATCTTAGTTTTACTACCTGTGTACTGGAACGTGGTCACCTCGGGTGTGACATCATTCCCAGCTCCTAATTCCTTCTTCTGAGGTAAACGTATACTGTAGTTCAAGTTCACTTCACGTCATTTTGAGCAGATGCAAGTTGTTTTTAATAAGCGTGATTCCCTTTTTGTACCATCTTTGTTATTGCGGAAAAAAAAATACGTTTGTTAACGAAGATTTTGCGTGTAACTGGTTTGGGGAAAAATAACACCGTATTTTTGCTGACGAGATTAACATTGTATATACACAAAAGCAACTTTTGTTTGTCAGTAAAGGATGATTTAAAGGCTTGGGCCGATGCCTAGAAATGTAACAACACATACATATGTGGTTGTCATTGGAATGTGTTAAATCGGTGAGTCCATGAAAATCTGTCATTGTCTGATTGCCAGGCTTATTTTACTACCTCGGTTCCTTCAGGTGTCTTGTTCATGTCACAAATGTCTTCTTCTGCAATTACAGGGAAAACTCAATTCTGCATTAATGTTCAGGGAAAAATGTGCCCGGTTGACTGATTAACAGAGCAAATGTCCTTCATTTCCTTCTAACACTGCGAGAAATGTCTAATCAGGACCCTGTCACTATAGTCAGCATCTCCAGACGAGCCGTAATTCAGCCATCCCGCCGTTACCTGCGCTTTGATCAATCTGTGAATTATGCCCTGTCCTCTGGGAGCCACCACATTTTTACCGGCTTTAAAATCATATTCCACTTGGAGATATAAAAGACGTATAGAGGCCAGGCGGCACTGTGTGTTCTGCAGGGTGTCCGGTAAAGATAACAAGAACGCTAGAGCGAAAAGCGCTCATTTGAATATATTATACAGGTGTCCTGCTTTCTCGTTGAGAAAGAAAAAAAATCCAAGCAATAATAAGCTGAAGGGCAGAAGGTACATCCTTGATCTGTCTTCTCTGTCCTGACTTAACAGTTTAATTTATTTTTAATCCGTTATTTCAAACGACTGTAAACTAAATTCCATACAACTTGTATTTTTCTTTGCACAAAATGCAACTTCTGTGGAGTTTTGGAGCTGATAATTATGTTTCTTTCTATTTAGATGCAAAACAGTTCATTACAGCTATAATGAATTTGCGAGCCCTATTTGCATCTGATGAAAAAAATGTATGAGGCCGTTTTAGGTAATTTCAACAATATCGCCCGCATCTGCTTTCAGCCTGATATCAAAAGTTTAAGTTCCTCAGTGCGTCTACTTGAGAATAGTTTGCATCGCACTGATGGTTTGCTTATAATTACAAAACTAAATCAGGCCATACCTGCAGGGACGCTTGGCTTGGTTAGACAGCTGTCTAACGCTCAGAAAAAGGCAGATCACTGGAGCTTTATGCACAAACTGAACACATTTAGCTGAAGTCTAAGAGGCACATTGAAACTGAATATCTAACATAAAGGAGAACGCAAATAGTTGCACTGGGTTTGTGTACTACAACTTCATTTCAAATAAATCGTGGCTTGTCTAAGAAAAACTTTGTCGGAGATCTGATAGTTTCGTTGTCTTTGAGCCAAGTTAGATCTTCCCTGTGAAATTAGAGACTAGGGCTAGTTGTCATACTTTTTTTACTCCAGTGAATATTTATCTGGGTGGGTTTATTTTTGATAGTCAATTTCTATGTAGGCACATACCTTAAAATCATTTCCACTGTTGATTTTACCTTTTGCTTTAAAATACAGTTAATTTCACCTTTTGCCAAATGGGGCAAGTTGTCACAATGAAACATGCCATTAAACAGCCGATTAAAGCACAATTTAATCTGTTAAACAATTATGAAACACAAAACAATAATTGGACTTGTTACTGAAAACCTTAGTTCCTGAGATATAATCCTCGTCAACTTGGCAACCCGGGCTCCTCTATTTATTAATTTTTTGTTATTGTATTATTCATTTATTGGTTCAGTTATTAAATCTTTTGATTGTTTGTTATAACAACTCTGGCATATTCTTTCTTATTTTGACATTATGGCCATTTTCATTGATGATACTTTGTGATAGTTTTGTTGACAGTCTATAGTTACATCAGCAGACAGCATTGATTCCTAATCCTCCAGCTGTCTTTGTAGTTTTTAAAGTCCATACGATGTGGAGATGCAACACAGGATGCAATATAAGAAATAACTGTAAGGTAAAGTGTAAATGTCAAGTTTTCTCCTCCATGATCCAAAGAAAGGGTTGTTGTTGTTACAGGAAGAACTCAACATGTAGAGACTACTTGTTCAAACTACCTTTTCTATTAAAGGGACCTAATTCTGTACAAAACACCTGAACCAGCGGTCTGGCCTGCGCTACATCTGCATGATGAATCAGTGTTATGTGTGTCTTTAAGTGAAAGTCAACATTTTCAATATAGTCCCTTTTTTGAACTATTATATAATGAGCATGAATCCAGTTATGTTCCTGAATGTGCATAGACAGCAGTAAGTTCCAATCTCTCCTTGTTCATAGAAATTTTAGCTACTAATGTACAAAATGAGAATGTGTTTTGAGGAAAATAACCTCATCATTCCAGCTGACATTTTTAGGAAGGGCTAAATAGTCCATAAATTTGAACATAAAGCCATAAATGCCAGAATATGGCAGAAAAGGGAAGAAAAGTTCAAATTGTAAATGTGCCACTGTGAATAATGAGATCTCCAGCAGAATATGGGCAAGAAGGAGATAAAGAGATGGGAGAGGGGGAGAGAGGGAGAGAGAGGGAGAGATGGAGAGATGGAGAGAGAGAGAGAGAGAGAGAGAGAGAGAGAGAGAGAGAGAGAGAGAGAGGGAGAGATAGAGAGATGCAACAGAAGGAAGGTAGAGTGAGAAAGAGAGAGAGGGAGTGAGAAAATCTAATAAAAGCACTGCTGCATATGGCTACATTTTATGCTGTTATGTGGGAAAAGGACGGTAGGTTATGATCAGGTACAGAACGAACCGCTATGGTTTTATTGGGTTGCATTATAGCATACCACAACCCTGATCTCAGCCCCTGTAGGCTTATGTTTGGACATATATGCATATTTAATATGGACATATACATGTATATATTAAATGCTTGCTTTTTTATCATGTAATGAAAGCAAGTGTGCTGCAGATCAGATTCATGAAGCGATAAAGCATCTGTGCAGATGTAAGAATCATCTGAATACAATAACTGTAAAATGAAATGCTATTGAGCTCATTCAGTCAAAAAACACAAAGCCTTCTTTCTAACTAAATTACCAAACTGAATATTTTTTTTATAAGAATATTGATATAAACTTACCAGATAATGGTGCAACATACCTAAAAATAATATTTGCCAGTGAATAACTAAAAAAGCAAAATACTGTAATAACATTTTTACACATGTGATTTCTTTACTTGCTGTTTACGTTCACAGACATAACCGACTGTGTTTATGTGAACTGCGTGTTTTTGACAAAACCTTGTGTGCATTTGACAGTTTAAGCGTAATAAGACGTCAAAGAGAACTTAGTTTAAAGGGATAGTTCGCAAAAAAATGACAACTCTGTCCTTACTCACCCTCAAGTTGTTCCAAACCAGAATGAGTTTATTTCTTCTGTTGAACACAAAAGACGATTTTAAAGAATAAAGAAGACAGTATTTTAAGGAATGTTGGTAACCAGGCAGTTGACGGCAGGAAAAAAATACTATGGAAGTCAATGGTCAACTGTCTGGTTTACTGTCACTCATATATCATTATTAGTTTTATATAACCAACATCACATTAGCAAACAACATGATTATGCACTGCCAGACCGCCCTGTTAATTGTAAGGCAATTATGTTGTGACTCTGGTCATCGTAGACTTTTCTTCTGCTGTCAGAGTCAAACAGACACACATGCATAGACAAAATGACAGGGAAGAGGAGAAGAAGAAAAACGGAGCTTAAACTGAGCTTAACTGACAGTCTAAGCCAATGCTAATGTTATCTCTGTGATTTAGTCTTGTGTGTGGGAGCCTATGGGCCCAGCGCTCGCGGGATCATTTCACATTGTAATGCCCTGTGAAACCAATGGAGCTCTTTCTGCATGGCCTTACAATGAAAAAGTAATTGGGATAGGGGTTCGTCTCCTCAGAGCTGCACAAATGTCTTCATTTCTCTCCATTTTTGAGGGATGCTAATGTCTTTTTAAGTGGCCTAAATGCATTTCTAGATAACTCAAAGTTGATAATTCTGCTAATATTTCACTGTTTACAGCTTGTACAACATTTTGGAATGGAAGGTGTTGGGAAATTCTGTTAAGAATTATGAGTTTTTCAACTAAACTGTCTGTGCTGAAGACAGATTAGCTTGTCCTTATTTCAAGTAGTGATCAATCAGCAGTGCACAACGATTGTCAAAAGTTTAATAAAACCTCACTTTGTGTTGCTGCTATATAGTTCGGTGATATGTTGTGAGTCAAGAGATTAACGTTTTTGCCTCTGCTGTTTTTTCCCCAACAACACCCACAATAAGTCGCTCGATAACTCATGCATTCATATCATGAGCGATTTCATGTCCTCTTATTGAAGCTCATAACAGCTCAATATAGTTTATTCACCTTCTCCAAGGTTTCACAGTAATAATAACCATAATAACATTTCTCGCTCTCCTTCTGTTTTTCAGATGAGTTCAAGGCCTTTCTCAAGAAATTGCCAACAGATCATTTTTTAAACACCTCTGCCGTCTTAAAGTTCTGGACGTCAGATCTGGTCCTGCAGAGACGTTACGGTCTGCTGGAGGCGAGCACTAAAGTGGTGCTGGGAAAAGCCATCAAGATAGTGCGCAAACTCTTCGCTCTCAGCAAGCGCTGTCCTACGCAGCCAAAGATCAGCCTGCCTAGAGAGAGGTACAAAGCCATAAGATCTTTTGTTGTTGTTGTTGTTGTTTGTGCAAATCATATAAGGTAGCATGCGCTATGTGGGTTCTAGAAAGCATCAATTAAACGGATAGCTCATCCAAAAACTGAAACTTCTTTCATCTTTTTCTCACCCTCGTGTCAGTTCAAACTTCTATGACTTTTTCTCTTTCTTCAGTGGAACATAAAATGTGACCCTGGACCAAAAAAACAGTCTTATGTGTCCATTTTTTCTAAATTGAGATTTATACATCACACGAAAGCTGAATAAATAAGCTTTCCATTGATGTATGGTTTATTAGGATAAGATAATATTTGACCGAGATACAACTATTTGAAAATCGGAATCTGAGGGTGCAAAAAAAAATCAAAATATTGAGAAAATCGCCTTTAAAGTTGTCCATTTCTGTTGCTGATTGTGCTGCATCCACTCACAAAAATAAAATGTTGATATATTTAAGGTAGGAAATATACATAATATCTTAATGGATCATGATCTTTACTTAATATCCTAATGATTTTTGACATAAAAGAAAAATCGATAATTTTGACCCATACAGTGTTTGGGTATATACCCGTGCGACTTATGACTGGTTTTGTGGTCCAGGTCACACTTTTTTTTTTTTTATGTCTTAAAGTTTTTTTGTCAAAAAAAATGAAAGTACATGGTGTATTTTGACCCCATTGACTTTAATTTTTTTATGCACAAAAACATTTCTTCATAACATTCCTCAAAATAACGTCTTCCACGCTCCATAGATGAAAGAAACAACATGTTTGGAACAACATGAGGGTGAGCAGATGATACTTTATTTTTTATGATAAGTATTTTTTAGCTTACTTTAGCATTCAAACATTTGTCTTTGTGGTTCTGTGTCTATAAGACAGTTGGCTGTTTCACTCTCAGTATATACAACATTGTGTGGTTTATTTAGACTATGGCTTAGAGGCATTGGAGCTGCACTATTGTGTGGTTCAGATGTTGTTCTTACAGCACATTTGTTTTTGATTATGCAAAGAAAAAGTTGCAGGATATTTGAATTTGTGGGAAAAACAAAGAGAGATGGGAAATAAGGCTGGATGATATTAAAGTGAGTGAACGTTGTGCCTCGTGGTGCCTGCATAGAGTGAACATTTCTGAAGAGTGGTCAGCGTGCACACACTATAATCAAGAGCTCCACGCGAGGGACAGGTTGTAGTTAGCAAGTCTTCAGCTTGAAGACTTTCACTCCATTCAGACGGCTTCCACCTGCGTCTGCTTGTACATGCAACACTGCACAAGGAAGAACACACTAGAATTAACCCAAACTGAGAGTGGAATCATTTTAGTTGCTTCATTAGTTTCATAATCAAACGTTTTATTACCCTAGAATGCGATTTTTGGAGGTGTTTTTCAATAACAAAAGAAATGGCTTGATATTCCATGTGTTTCTTATAAATCTTGAATGTGAGCCTCTGTTATGTCGTTAACAAATTTGTTGGTCATACGTTCTGGAAAAAAAAAAATGTTTAAAAAGACAATCTTTATTCTATTCTAATTCTATTCTTTTTTATTAAAAAAGTGATTCACTTCATGCAAAGTCATCACTTAATACATACAATACTAGTCAAAAGTCTGTTTCATGAAAATTATGTCATTACTCTGAAAAAGAAGATTCAACCAGAAATAGCAGATTCTATTCTTCGAAAATAGAAGATACAACCAGTACTTAATTATTGAACCAAGATGCAGTTCTCTGAGTCAACATGAATATATGAGCACTGCTTAGTGGTTTATTTACCGCCTGAATTGCATCTTGGCATCAAATGCTCTCATGAAAAAGAAGCACATGTTACATTAGTGGATTTATAAGATCATTAATAAACTCGAGAGTCCAGGACAAAAGGAATGCCTGATGAAATGAAATCCCCCAGGGAGGCAGCCAACAGAAAGGGCATGTGATGTGAGAAATGTTATTTATCTGTGCATGGCATTAAGTATGCGTCAACAGTTGTGAAGTGAGTTGGAAGATAATGGAGAGCATTTGTTTAAGTGAATTGTCTCTCACTAAATTGGATAAAAGAGAATGAAAAGAATGTGCCATCTCCTCACACACATCCCCAAAGGCTTTTAAGACTCACTTCCTCTACTAGTTAAGAACAATTTGCATTTGTCAAAGAACAGGCCATCAGCGCTCGATTCATATTCGTATCAATCAGCAAGAGGAAATTAATGCCTCATTTACCACTAAGAAAATAAAGCTGATGTCAAGTTCTGACTGAACAATTTTAACATGTTAGCTGAACAATTTTTCATAGCGACGGACGAAGCCCAGATATCTTTCCATTTTATCTTCATTTAGTAAATCCTAGCTTGTAATTTTTTCAGGAACTAATCTTGTCTGTAATTATTACCTTCTCTCTTGCAGAACTCTGGGTTTTTGGCTCAACAAAGCCCAGTCTCTGTTGTATTGCAGCGAGCATGGTGTGCACGGCACCTTCTCTGAGGAACTGCAGGGCTGCATCTGTGCCGCAGAGCAACGCGCTGTCTGCCAGGGCTCTGTGCCATGTAGGGTGGGTGAGGGGACCCTCTGCTTGTCCTGCGCCCCAGACAACATCACCCGCTGTGGCACATGCCTCCCAGGCAGCATCCTCCATATGGGCTTCTGCCGCCCCAACATCGCCAACTCTTTGGACCACTACATCAACTTTGACTTTGACATGCCAGACGCAGAGATGCGTTACCTTCTCCAAAGGCTCGATAGCCGCATGGAGGTCCATGCCATCTACATAAGCAACGACGTGCGCCTGGGCAGCTGGTTCAACCCGGCGTGGAGGAAGCGCATGCTGCTCACCCTCAAGAGCAACAAGAACAAGTCCAACCTCATCCACATGCTGATGGGGATCTCTTTCCAGATCTGTTCCACCAAGAACAGCACGCTGGAACCCGTGCCTGCTATCTATGTCAACCCCTTCGGGGGCAGCCACTCCGAGAGCTGGTTTATGCCCGTCAACCAGCAGGACTTCACAGACTGGGAAAGAACTAAATTGGATGCCTCACTCCAGTGCTATAACTGGACCCTCGCTCTTGGCAGCAAGTGGAAGTCCTTCTTCGAAACGGTGCACATTTACCTGCGCAGTCGCATCATCACTGACGATCCTGCCGTCAATGAGACGCTTTTTTACGAGCCGCTGGACCTGGATGACCACTCGGCCAACCTGGGCTACATGAAAATCAACAGTCTGAAGGTCTTTGGCTACAGCATGCACTTTGATCCAGAGGGGATCAAGGACCTGATCCTGCAGTTGGACTACCCGTACACGCAGGGATCCCAGGACGCGGCCTTCCTAATGCTTCTGGAGATGCGGGACCGCATCAACCGGCTCTCTCCGCCGGGAGCCCAGCAGCTGGACCTCTTCTCCTGCCTGCTGAGGCACAGGCTCAAGCTTTCGTCCAGCGAGGTAGTGCGAATACGGGAAGCACTCCAGAGTTTTAACACCAAGCTCCCCAACTCCACAGAGCCAGAACTCAGCCAGCTGTGCAGTTAGTTCAAATGAGCCTCTGTTGCTCATTTGTGCCTGCCAGTGAGAATGTATTTGTAAATGTGATGAGAGAGAGAAAGGGAAAAGAAATGTATTGTCAGTGTACGTGTAAATGTTTGTGGATGAGATTGTCTTTGAACCCTCTTCCTTTGGGCAGAAATTTTGATTGTAACCGATACACGAGCATACCATTCGAAAGCCGTACGTTGCCAGAATATTCCCTTGCTGGGAAAACCTTGTTGGATCTAGCCTACAGTCAAACCCACATAGTGTCTTTGAGAAAGGGTTCCTTTTGAGACTATGGGTTTTTTTTCCTAAGTGGACTGCCTATGAATCTTGAAAAAGAACATTTTAAGTCAGAATATATACCTACGGTTTCTTAGCACGTACGTGCGGGTGCTGTAGTTATTCTTGGTGATGTCATTATTCGAGATGGAGAATCAACAATAAGAAGTCTATTCTGATGTAAAGTATCGGAGCACAGTGGTCCAACAGTTATAACAATCAGCAAAGATTCAAATCCGTGCTTTTCTATTCTATCTGGAGTTACAAATCCTGTATTGTGAGATCTGTATATCTGTATTTAATGTGGGACTGAATTGCCAGAATGTTGGATATAAATTCCTTTGTATTCAGAGATATGGCTAAACCAAAAGGTAAACATGAAAGCAAACTGAATGGCTAAATTTCTTTACAGGTTTTTTAATGTTTATTGAAATCTCTTGAGAAGGCAACCTTAAAGTTATAGTACACGCTTACAATATTGTTTTGAAAAGGTTTGTTGGCCGCTTTGTAAATACTGCTCATCTCATTCCAAACGTGAAAAGCTTCACATTGCTTCTTGGATATATACTGATAAACACCCGTATTTGTACTTTTTGAAAGTGCAAAGACCAAAAAAAATTAAAAACACACACTTCACCACAAAACAATTGCCTTATGAAGTGAAGTCTCTGTTCTGATATCAAAGCACACTTGGCTGTATGTCTCTCGCTTTAAGAAAAAAAGCAGGAAACCATTGTTTTCTTTTTTCCTCTGTAAATGTCCATTTTTAATTGAAGTATTATATGAGGAGTGCATTACGTGTCATCTATGTGCAAATACAGTTACATTTACATCACCTGATTCAATAGCTTTGTTTTACTACATTTCCCTACTTTTCTATTAGACATATGATGATGTGACGAGGCGTAACTGTAATACATGAATTCATTTTAGTATCTCTACATCTAGAGGCAATTATTTCCACTCAGCATTGAATAACTGTACATGTACTGCTTAAGTGTTCTTGATTAAGTTGCTTGGGTTGTAGCATTTGTCAACATAAACAGCCACAGAATTACAGCCTTTGACAACAGAGCATTTATTACTGCTTTTTTATATAAAACTGGAATGTGTGGAAATGTCTGTGAAAATTGCATTTATGCATAAACATAAAAAAAATATCAGTTTTCTGTCAAGATAAGATGGATCGCTCAATATATGAGGAGCAACTTTTACAGTGCGAGGTAAAAAAAAAAACAGAATAAAAAAGTGCAATTTATGCTGTTGTCATGGAGAGCTGTAGGACCTTCACATAGTCTTTCACGATATATATATATGCGACTCAGCTGCAAAGGGGGAAAACATTCTCACTAAATTCAGAAGATGGAAATAACAGGGAGTCTGTAAATATGAGTTGTTTATCTTAATGTCTAAGACAGGAATCGGTTTTCACCCTTCAACAAATTGTCAAGACAGTGAAGGGCGTCTAATCAATCACAACAGCCCTATGTAAACTGGCATAGCCTCCCTCTTGAGAAGGCATAAACTATCTGAATATTTCTGTATTTCATGATTTATTATGATTAAACTGCCTGAGTTTACAATGTTTTTTGAGACACACTTTATAATAACTTTTATGAATTAGGTCATAAATAAAATATTTACATACTTTACACTACTGTTCAAAAGTGTGGGGTTGGTACGTTTTTTTTTGTGTGTTTTTTTATGTTTTTTAAAGTCACCTTTGGTCACAAAGGCTGCATTTATTTGGTAAAAAATAAAGGGAAAAAAAACAATTATATTGTGAAATATTACAATTTAAAATAACTCATTTCTGTTTTATTATATTTTTATGTAATTTATTCCTGTGATGGCAAGGCTGAATTTTCAGCATCATTACTCCAGTCTTCAGTGTCACATGATCCTTCAGAAATAATTTTAATATACTGATTTGATGCTGAAAAAAAATCGTATTAATATCAATGTTGAAAAAGTTTTGCTGCTTAATATTTTGTGGAAACCGTGATAATTTTTTTTTTTCAAGATTCAACAGCATTTATTTGACATGTAACATTATAAATCTTTACTGTCACTATCAAATGAATCTGTACTTGCTTAATAAAGGTATTCATATATTTAAAAAAAAAACTGTTACTGACCCCAAACTTCTGAACTGTAGCGTATAGCCTATATAAAGTTATAAATATTATATTAATTTGTACAATAACCAGTATTAACTAGGGATCTTTGAAGCATATGATGTACTGCTTAAACATTGATGATATAAAAAGTTATTAAATAGTGTCACCTTTTTATCTCATGGATATGTGAGATATAAATCTTGGGTGAATATCTCACTGTTTTGTACTTGGAGTTTAGAGATTTAAGTTTTTGTTTTTTTTATCATACAATCTAATATATTTCTGATTAAAATAGCTCCAGCCGTCACGGTCTCATTCTTGTTTATGTGCACAGTTGACTGAGAAAGCTATTAGATTTTTCTGTGCAAAGGCATGAGATGAAAATAATTTATCATGGCTCTGACCATCTACTGAGTGTATGTTTTTTAATACACTAATTTCAAAGTGAAAGTACCTATATGTCTAATCCAGCCATCTTTTGGATTCCATTTGTTTTCCGTTGGCAAATTTGATGTACTGTAAACATGCACATTTGCCATCAACACAGGTCTCAGATTCTTTACTGTAACAGTTACAAGCAGCCTTGTTTGTTTGTTTTTTCTTGTTTTTTTATTTTGCTTTTCAGATACAAACGATTCTGCTTTTCTAGAAACATGTAAAATGTGACCTACTTTCAGGCTTTCTCTGCACGCCGTTTTAAAAATAAAATGGTAGGGTTTTCAGAAAAACGTTTGAAAACCAGTCCTCATTAGCATTCTTTGAAGAAGTAAAATCAACACAGTAATGCTGCAGGAAAGAGGCAAAAAACTATTATTTGTTGTGAAATCATTGCATTAATTAATTTCAGCCCGTAGTTATTTACTTAGCATGCTCTGAAACAAAATGGCATGTTGTCAAGCGAATACAACTCCTGGAGTTTGAGGTATCCGTTGGCGTCATTCTAGTTGCTGAGTCAACTTAAAACACATCGGAATGCTATTTCAGGACATTTCGGCTCTGTTCTTGATTCTGTTTGCAATTAATGTACCCCATCCCATCTTTAAACTACACTTCTGTGCTGCAGGTAGTCAGACAGCTTTACCATGCTGTAAACATCAAGTGACTGAAAGTGTATCTCGGCCATTTCATAAACAGTGTTGATGAATTTATTATGCCTGTACATCCAGCAATTCATGAATAATGTTCAAATAAGATTTAATCTCAAAGGGGTCAGTCCAGAGTCCTGCCTTCAGCCTCCATGCATTGCCATAGTGGGATGTTTTTGTTGTTGTTGTTTTTTGAGAGGTATCAATGTCCAGAACCAAAGTGCTGAATGTAAATAGTTTGACTGCATCCATTTCTATGAGAGACAATATAGCTCAGTTACGAGCGTGAGATGCCAGCATGAAATATTGCAGAGAGGATTCTGTATATGGCGAATGATTCTCTACAGAGTCAGATATGGGCGGTGTGGCCGTGAAATTAAACATAATCTTTATACTACTAAGATCATTTCTCTCTCTCTCTCTCTCTCTCTCTCTCTCTCTCTCTCTCTCTCTCTCTCTCTCTCTCTCTCTCTCTCTCTCTCTCTCTCTCTCTCTCTCTCTCTCTCTCTCTCTCACTCTCACTCTCACTCTCTCTCTCTCTCTCTCTCTCTCTCTCTCTCTCAATGTTTTAACAAGATGTAAATGTTCTTATATGAATTAATAAAAGGAAGAAGCAATCCTTTCCCCGCATGGAGTCTCTAAATAAATGCTTTACTGGGTAAGTGCCATATACTTTCTGCCATGAAGAGCTTACTCTTTGAACTGTTATACAGCAAGAGACGACCATTAAAAGATTGAATTAAGCCTGCACAGTGCATTGTTTTCCATGGCACCAATCATTTACTTTGATATACCAATTTTTTATAGGTTTTTAGAACCGCAGTTTTATTTTAAGTAAAGGTAGTGGTTTAGAGGGTTGTCCCTTATTCAGAATTGAATTCAGAATGCCTTTAAAACTCTAATTCCTGAGTTCGATTTTCAATGGAATGTATGTAGCTCTATTATGCAACATACTGTATAGGCCCTCTGGAAAAACGTGCCTATTATTACATTTTTGCAAAACTCCCAAAAAACGTAGAGAACTTCTATTCCTTTTAAGACAAATAATGATTACAGGGGCATTATAATTTCACAATAGTACTGTAGCTTATGTTATGACCTCACAACACTTTTACCATAGCACTGATTTGTAAACTAATTTATGTTGGCATCACATAACTAGCTCCATGATATGCCTTTTCTGGTGTAATAAACTTGCTTGTTAGCTCGCCTGGTACTACATTGCACTTGCAATGTGCAGCGCTCAGGTATGAGTCCTGTAAAAGGAGCTCAAAGACTTATAGAAGCTTGCTAAAATGGCGTGGTGACAGCAAATGCATTTTTATCTCAATTCTGCTTTTGTTAATGGTATTGGTTAGGTTTAGGGTATAGGGATCAGTGGATGCCAGGGGTGTCCAATCCTGCTCCTGGATGGCCACTGTTCTGTAGAGTTCAGCTCCAACCCAATTAAACATATCTGAACCAGCTAATTAAGGGCTGCAGCCGACATATTATAGTAGGTCAAGTCGTCACCTTCATTTATATTTTAACAATATAGATGGTTTCAAAGTGCTTTACAGTGATAATAGGAAATTAAAGTAAAGTGCTTTAAAGCAGCTCTAGAATAAAGTTATTGTCCAGTTTTGATTGATTTACTTACATTGCACAGATCATTAGTTATTAACTTAGGGGCCACCTCGGGATAAACAAAGAGACTAATATTAGCGCAGACGCCATTCTTCTTATGATGTAACCGTAACAAGTATCAGGATTTATGGGAAGTGTTCCCGGTTCCGGCTGACCTAATCTATGCAGCCTAACATTGATTTATAGAAGTTGATAATGTGTTGTGTGTATGCTAGGTCAAATATATGTGTTTTTAGTCTAGATTTAAAGGTAACTATATAGGTGAAAAACAGTATGTGACAAAATAAGTATGTCCGAATTTACAGTAGTCATAAAAGAGTAGGCTCAATCAATCAACTTTTATTTATATAGCACAATAAAAGCAACAGTAGTTGGCCATTGTGCTGTACAACAGGATAAATATCAGGATAAATATTAAAAGTATCCAGATGACATACTTCTTCTTCTTCTGGCGAGATTTCTTTACTGTCCGATGAGGCCATGGATTTATGAATGTCAGTGAATCAACATAACTGACGCTGGTGGGTCACATGATAATGACAACATGGCGAATGTAGTACGTCCAGATTAC
The DNA here is from genome assembly GCF_949152265.1 of Phoxinus phoxinus. Lineage (NCBI taxonomy): Eukaryota > Metazoa > Chordata > Actinopteri > Cypriniformes > Leuciscidae > Phoxinus > Phoxinus phoxinus. The sequence continues at coordinate 30,369,459 of NC_136880.1, read as the reverse complement.
ATTCATCCTACACACATTCATGCTATATAGAACATACTGTTTTAGTGGTCGTGAAGTAATTACTTATTCAAATTGAGTATTTACAATTAATTCACAAGACATTGTCAACAGAGCGAAGAATTGACGGGTCACCATGGAAACAGATGCTACGAAAAAGCGCGCCATGCTACTTAAAAAAATGGCTTTTTACATAATGCATATCGCCACCTATTTGGTGGTTGTGCAATAATTTTTCAATCTTTTCATTTAATAATCTTTAATCACTGTGAATAAGAACTATATTGTGTGTTTAATGCTTATTTAAATAAAAAGACAAAAATTAACAGTGCTTACAAAGATATCTTGGATGTATAAGTTTATTTTTTTATATTTAGTCATTTTCCTTCCACGTTGCTTGAAAGGTAAGATACGTATGTTAGAAAACGTCCTGTTGCAAAAAAAAAAAAGAAGCACAAAGCAGATCAACGATGTATACATATTGTGAAGCTCTGTGATCATCAAATGTCTATGATACTCACACGTTTTATCCATCAAGATAATTATCACAGATGAACACAACTTTTATGAATTTTGAAGCCTAAATGCAGCTGCCAGAAGTAAAAAGCTAAAGGTAGGCTATAAACGAACTACACCACGGTAGCTCGACTTCAACGTCACCATCACTAAGCTTCTGACAACTTTTTCACTTTTTATCTAAAAACATTTTCCTAGAAAGTTTGGGTTACAATAGTTTATAAGAACACAAGTATAAGCATAACGAGGCTGAAAAAGCGGACTGAGCTTACTTTGTCAGTGTGATGACATTTAATCTTTAATCTCCTCGACAGCCTCTGTAGTCACATTTAGCCACTTGTTTGCAACTGCCTTTTTCAAGACACGTAACAGCTTAAAAAATAGTGGAGTAATACTGATGGTTTTTATGTCGTAGAATAAAATGTAAAAGTGTCTTGAGCTTGTGTTCACCACAAACCTTGTTTCAAAATAAATAAATAAAATAACTTTGTCCAGAAGTCAATGGATTTGGAAGTGCTAAAATGCTAACTCGTTTCCGCATTTTGGCCTACAAAGTGATGTTATACCTGCACCTGCATCAATAGGTCAAGTATGCACTGAACACAATCTGAAGTAACCCTGGAACAGAACAGGTTATTTTCAGAGAGTAAGTTGCTATGGCTACTTACTCTGAATGTTACCTCCATTTTTGGAACCGAAAGTTGAGGTTATCTGCTTATTTATCTTTAAACATGTCACATAACCTCGGTTAGAGCATTAACCTTCTAGCAAAGATTTGCTTTTAGCGCCACTAAAACATTTCATTTTCAAACCACAGCCATATGTACAACAACGGAACGTGCCTTTGCCGCCACTCACAGTACATTTCACTTTTGAAAGTTTCATGAAACCTGCACAAAGCAGCATAATATTATTTTGAAGACATGTCTCCACAGTAATGTTTTTTTTAAAGAAAACTTATTTTTCTTGAAGGTTGAATTTTGACATTTCATTTTTGAAAATGCTATTCAGTAAATTCAACGCAATTTTGTAAATTCATTCCACTTCTACACATATTCAAATATTCAAACCAAATTTCACTGTCAAATCAATCTCATGAATTGAAAGGGAGCCAGTTCTTCAATTCTGAATTTTGCACAACCCTTTACCATTATTTGTTTATTATGGTATTTAACTCTGCTAATGAAAAACTGACTTCTTCTTTCTCCTACTGACTCTATATGTCCCTGCTGGAACAGAAATCATGTGAGGAAGCAGGAAGATAAGAGAGTCAGGGAGTTCAAAATATAATCTGACTTCAACACACCACACCGCAGAGCAAATAAATTCTGCCTGGTTCTCCTCCAGTGTATGTTTGAGGATTCAAAGGCAACTAAAGAGACACCACAAACCGGTTTAGCACAACAGAGATTCAGGAAGAAAGTTAACAAGACAGGTTTCCATGGGCATTGAGGGTGGATACGCCAGCCTAGTTTATTTGTACAGGGGTAAAACAGGGGTTTTAAAGAACGAAAAGGTCGACACTGGTAGAGGAACAGGAGGAATTGGCCCGCCAGCTTCCTCAGCTTCAGCAGAGATGTGTGAATCGATAAGATGGTTGGGGGTTGACAGAATGACAGCCACTGGGAGTCCTGAAGGACATCCTGTGAGGGAGAGGAAAAGAAGAAGGGTAGAAGAGAATCTGACAGGACACTTTAATGAATAGTAATTATTTTCAAAGGAAACCGCTCTGTGGGTTGTAATCCTGAAATCCGTTTCCCACTTGAGGAATAAAGATGTGATTTGTTACTCAGGCCGACGGGAGGTTTGAAGAAGTAACAGAGTCCTGACACCGAGGGTAAAAGTTCAGAGCAATGAGTCGTTTTGAAGAAAATCTCTTTTATTGTGACTGAAATTCTAAAATATTAATAAATGTTTTTATTTGTTTGCATACGATTCACTACCAAACAGTAAAGAAACAGTTTACCCCCAACAAATGAAAATGCTGTCATCATTTGCTTACCTTCACGTGTTTCCAAACCTGTATCGTGCACATGATCAGCTAAGGACAAAAAAAGAAGCTAAAGGTAAATATGACTATACATTATATTATACATTTTTATGACAATCAATGAAAACAATCAATGAAATATAACACTATTGAAATAATAATATTATACTGTAAAATAAAAGGTACAATAATAGAAACAACCAAAATAATAATATATTTATTATTATTATATATAATAATTATTATTTTTAATGAACCAAAGGTAAAATAGCAATACTAATATTGATGGCTGTCTTAATGTTGTCTAACCAGAAAACAACAAGGAGACTTTAAAGTCTTTTGTTGACAACAGATTTAATTCACATTTTCTTTTTTCTTTTTTGTTCCACAGAATACAGAATGTCATACAGGTTTGGAACGACATGAAGTTGAGCAAATGAAGACACAATTCTAACTCTTACTTTAATGTGATAAGCTTTCCTGGTATTATAATTAAGGGTTTCCTATACTTTTCTCGATAACAAAAGTTACGCAAGATTTAGGAGACAACGGTTTAATGTAATCCTAAGGCCAGCCAAAAGTACGAGAACTAAGGATCCCCTCCCAAAAATAATGAAATAAAGGGACTTTTACTTGCAACAGTCTTTCTTGATCTTCTTTTGCGCTCCAGGCAATGTGCAGCTGACAAAGAGAGTGAGTAACTCTTTAATGACACTGGCTCATTTGAAGCTGTGCAGAAAAGCAGTGAAAGAAGCATTGGGGGAAACTCTCATGTGTGTCTGGCCTTGGAATATGTTGTCTTTCACGCATCCAATACATGTTTAATGATGGACTAGAAAAGAGAATAATTGGATTTGCTGGTGTGCTGGATGTCATATTATTAATTTTATGGCTTTGGAATTCATAGAATTTACTACTGTGTATCAAAAACGTAAATGCTAAATGTTTTACAATGTACTATAACTGTACAATAGTTTGGTTGTTTTAGTATTGCGCACAACCAACAGAAAGCAATACTTGCACTTGACAACAGCCAATGGCAACGTTTATGTTGGCCCTTAAATCATACATCTCAGGGTGAGCTGAAAGTAAACTTTGTTGCACTCTGAATATCTCTGCATACCCTAAATATACAGTACCATTTCTCACAACATGGGGGCCTTAAATATACCATCTTTTCCAACATGGGGAAGTTTTCAATTGTAATTGTCAATAAATGAATTGCCCTACATAGAATAATGTACATTACTTGAGTTAAAAAGTAACTCATATTTCGGTACACATTTAATGATTTAACAAATAGGAACAAAGTCAGCACACTGTTGCTCACAAATATTTGTTTGTTATATAACTCAAATGTGACACATAATCCCTAATACAGGTTTCTTACGGATGCACAATATATCTGTAGGCCTACCATATCTGTTATCGGCATTTCAGAAACAGTTACACTGTACTCTGCGCACATCGATCTAAGCACATGGTCTAAAACGGAAGTGCACTTAGGGATTTCCGAATCAACTTTTGCTAGTTTATGACGGGAAAAAGGGTCGACGTGTGCGGCGCATGGTCTAAAAGGGTTGTCCCTATTCCCTTAATGAGTAATGGGTGTGTTTTGGGCGTAACGTGAAATAAACCAACCAGAGTCTCATCTCCCATTCCCTTTAAAAGCCAGTTGCTCCTGCACCATGGCGGATTGCTGTCATGATTCTGCCATCTAGTCCTTGTCTTTCTTTAAGTCTTGTGGCAGGATCATGACACACCCATGTTTTATGTGCAAACACATGGCCTTGTTGGGCCATGTGCTTGTTGTCTCGTCATCTAGCCCCGCCCTCCTTGTTATCCTCGTTTTGTCATTATTGCTTTACCTGTGTCACCTGTTGTTATCATTAGTCTCGTCATTATTGCTTTACCTGTGTCACCTGTTTTGTTATCATTAGTCTCCCTATTTAATCCCCTTGTGTTTGCTGTCCTGTGTCGGTTCATTGTTAATCCTTGTCAAACCTATGTCAGTCTGTGAGTATCTTGTCAAGAGCTGTTGTCCTGTTACGCTATTACCAGTATTAGTTATTTGTTTCTTGTAGTTATCTGTCTCAGTCTAGTTAGTCTCCATTGTCATATCTTGTTCTCCATATCTTGTTTTGCCCCCTCGTGGGCTTTGTTTTCCCTGTTTTTTGTATAATAAATCGTGTTGCCTTGACTACTGTCTGCAATTGGGTTCGTACTTCCTCACCTTCATAACAGATTGCTATTTACATGGCGGAATTTGCAAGCAGAAAGACTAAAGGCTTCTCCAGAGCGGAAACGGATCTGCTCGTGTGCAAGGTTAGACCATCTACGGGACAAGCCGGATTCCACCATATCTTTATGTACTCAATATTAATTTTTTACATTTTAAACCTTTTATTTTTAATTTGGCTAGTTTGTGTGCTGCTGCGTGTCCCTGTGCGTGTAATAAGCAGAATGTACGCGTGTTGTGGACCCGCCTATAGGTGCATATTACTAATGCACCCTAACAAATATATATATATATATACTGTGCCATTGACTTTAGACCAGATTTGTGTTGGTCAATGGCGCAGTCTATTTCAGTCACCTTAAAATAGCAACGCCCCAAAAATGCACCTGAACACATCTGGTTTTCAGACCATGGGCGAACAGATGGGTGCAAATGCATTTACTATTTAAACAACGTGGCACAGGACATGAAAATGATAACTGCGTCAGGCTGAAACTAGCAAAAAAGACTTGTGCCACATTGCGCCGGGTGTATGATAGGGCCATAACACTGATCAGTACCTTATGATTAAAAATACCAAAAGAGAGAAAAAAAAATAATATATATATATATATATATATATATATATTCTGGTCAGACTTTAGTTCTCCAATTCTCAATGTTAACTAACTATTTACTACGACTTTTGCCTCAATAAACTCCTAATTACTGCTTATGAATAGGTAGTAAGATAGTTGTTAAGTTTAGGTATTGGGTAGGATAAAGGGATGTAGAATATGGTCATGCAGAATAAGGCAATAATATGTGCTTTATAAGTACTAATAAACAGCCAATATCCTAGTAATATGCATGCTGATAAGCAACTAGTTAATAGTGAGAATTGGACCCTAAACAAATGTGTTACAAAAAGTACTAATAAGACAGTAATGCAATAAGAATATTGTGTATGGATTGGCAGTAGTGCAACATCAGTTCTTGTCCTTGTGCAACAGAAGATTTCATAGCTTTCTAATTTTGCATTCAGTGCAAACAAAGGTCCTATCTATTAAGTAGCCAATTGAAATTAGAATAATACCATATGGCGACAGGAAGCAAATGAGGAAACATTCAGAAGCAGTAAAATAAAGGACACGAGCAGCAGTGTGTGAAAACAAATTCTGCTTTTGTTAGTGAGTTCATGCATGCCTGGAGAAGCAGCGTGTGCTAGAAGCGCTCATGTCAATGGCAGGGTGGTTTGTGTGTCTGTCCCAGAATGCAGCGTCCCTGAAGATGTTCAAAGACTGTCTCTCTATCCAGAGTTGACATGAGAGAGTTCCTCTAATCCAGACTGTCAGGAGGAGAACCAAGGACAAGGAACGAACGAACGAACGAACGAACGAACGAACGAACGAACGATTGAATGAATGAAATGTGTATTGGTCACTAACTACTATCATTCAGATTGAGCCCTTATATCAGAATGGATGGCTCTTGGCTAAGATGTAAATTAAATAGCAATAATCAAAACTTTATTTTTCAAGACTAACAGTCTTTGTATAGTGAGAGTCACAGCACAGTCAGTCTCCTAGCAGTGAGAGAGCCGTCAGTTCAAGCGAGCTGTTGGTATACTAGAAAAATTCACAGTACTGTGGAAAGCATATCACATAATTGTGATTTCTCGTAGCACTTCGCACTGCTCTGGAGATAACTGTCATTACCATCAGCATCTCTCATTTCTCACTTACATACTTATAAAATATAACCTTCACACAGTTTTGACAAGTTGTTAGTTCTCTTAAGGCAAGTGTCTAGTTTCCACAATAATCTACAGTGCAGCACTGCCACCATAAAAACAACTTCAGCCCGCTCTGATCAGATCACAACAAGAACTTCTACACAGAGTGACAGAGTTTCCCCCACAAGATCAACAGTATTCACTCTGTTAGATTTCTCCAATAAAGCAGTGCAAAAAACAAACAAACAAGTCACTGGAAATCAAAACTTCAAGTTCTTAGGATTTTCCTCCGAGCTTAAGAAATGGATCAAAGACTAGTTAGTGTTATTTTTTCCCTAAAGCCTATGTTTTACTTTATGATGTGGTCCAAAATATTACAATAAATAATAAATAAGAAAAGATAATTGAGGTATAAAATACACTGCTGTCAAAAAAGTGACAATTATTTAGATAATTTACTGTTTGTAAAACAGGTACCGAACCCTTCTATTGGTAAACTAATAGGCTTTTCTAAACTCGGCAACCTGGCAAGTGCACAAAGTACGAGACATCAGAAACTTTGTTTTGTTTAATCCCTCTCTTTTTTCAGATGTTCCAACAAAACTTTGAAAAAAGTGGTCCCCATTATAAGGACAATTTTACAGGACAGTTTTCAACATATAACTAGAGTTTATTTTGGATAATAGTGCATTGTGCCTCAAATGTGAAAAAAAAATGTTTTATCTATCTGCAGATTTCTACTTAGAAAAACATTTTAGTATATTTTTTAGAGTTTATCACACCGTTCATGAGTTCTCAATTATTATTATTTAAGGTATCAACTATCCTTAGATTAAAAAAATGATACATAATATTATAAAAGCAATATAATAAATAAATAAATAAATAATAATAATAATAATAATAAGAGTAGCCTATAGCATAATTCAGATATTTGACTTGCAATTTGCTATTTGGATTGCAGACTTTGGCATGTCAAATCTGAGCACAGATCTAAAACTAGAAGAAACATTTTATGTGATAGATCTTTGCCCCAATTCAATTCAACCAATTCACATTTATTTGTATAGCGCTTTTCACAATACAACGTTTCAGCTTTACAGAAAAATGTCTACATTACGATTTAGACTAAGTTTTTATCAGAGGTGACTGTGTCCAAGTAATGTCCATATGTCCAGAAAATTACAGTTCTAAGATAATACAAATAATACAGTTATAGACAGTAAACATTATGTAACATTAAAAAAGTAAACATGTATTCATTTAGCTAGAAATGATGATCCCATTAAAGCAGTTGTTACAAGATGTGATAATAATGATTACAATATATAGAAAATTTGGCAGCTTTGTATGTTGATTTAGAGTTGGCATCATATGAAGTCCTTGCAGGAGTTGGCGATGGGCATCCCGAGGAAGAAGCAGAAAAGCAAATGGAAAATAATTAGCATAGCTGCTGTTGATAACATGTTAACAGAAAGTCTCTGAACCCTGAACATTAAGGCTATTTCAGAGTTTAGGAGCCAAATGTGAAAACGCTCTCCCTCTTTTATGGACATTGATATGCTACGTAAACCATTATTTTAGCCAATTTCTTTTCTGATGGTCAGGACTCTCATAGCCAGTGCAGTGACCAATGAGCAATTGTATGAGGCATTTATTTATGCGTCACCCTTCAAACAAATAACCTCCAGCAGAAGAGGGCTAGACTTCCTCAAAACAGTCGGCAAATGCAAGAATCAAGTTGTTGCTAGAGCGACGCTGCCTTAAAGAGGTGTTGATATGTGGCTCTGATCAGAATGATGTCTTTTTAAAGTTTCTTGAAGTTTGCTTTATGACATTTGGCTTATGTGGGTGTGAGCTTCCGGAGCTGAAAATCCCAAAACGGCTCACAGAACACAAGGAACAGAAGACAGACGCAGTTAGTGTCTTTGAGTGCATAAACACTGGCTGAACTGCAGAAAGCTACTGAGTAATTCAATATTTCAATATTTCACTCGATACCGAGATTTAGTTCCTGGCATTTGTTCTAATAGGTGTTTGATTATTGTGGATGGCGTTGTTGCCGCCCTGTTGTTTTGTCTTTTCCATACTCTTCTTATCGGTTAAAATTCGACACAATGCCTCCATATGATCTACAAATAAAAGACCTTTACTCTCCCAAACTTTTCGGCTAACAAGTTCTTGCTGTGGCATTTGAGCAAGGGAAAATAATTAAAGGTGCCCCACTGAACTAAGTAAATTAATATGCCTGAAGTCACAAGCATTTAGTGAGATTATTAATTAATGAACACCTGTTGCTGCTAAGTGGGCTGGAGTCACGGTATAGCAAAGCCTTCGGCATGTAAATGATCAATCATGTAATGACTCATTTGTAATTTTTGTTTTAAAGTAGACCTCCGATCCTGGGCCCAAGAAATCAAATGCCATCAGACTGGACTCCTGAATAGCAATTAGATTCGTCACATACTGTATGTAAGCACTGAAAGGGCACAGCTGCAACAAAACTGTGCACTGAATTTATGAACTTTTCAGATTTAAATGAGAAAGCAATGCCAATGTTTGTAGTGTGACCTGAAATACATGCAAAGAATACTGTTTTAGAATATACATTTTGATATATTTTGAAATATATTTCATTTAAACCATAAAATGCCTAGATTTATTACAAACTACACGTATAGAAAATTGCACAATATATATATCTAATGGAAAGCGAAAAGAGGAGGCGTGTTCCAGCGCAAAAGTTCCCTGGTGCTATTTTGCAGTTTTAGAAAACAATTCCACCACTGAGGAAAAACCTAGTCCCTGTCCCTTAGTCATAATATTATGCTATTTAAAGGGCGAGTGCTTAGCCTAATGTAGCGTGTGAACAACGCGCATGCACTTTGATTCTCTAATCTAAACAGACGCAGCAGTTTTCATTTTTGCAAATCATACATTATTACAAGGAAAAATATTAACACACGTGGGAAATCATTGTTGTGTCCAGAAGATGTGAAAATAGGTATAAATCTAGCTTACACATTTACCCAAATGATTATACGCCTGTTTAACTGTGGTTTGGTGGGTTTTGGTGGGTTTCTCCCATCCCCATACAATGTCACTTCTCTCTGTCTTTTAAGGCCCTGATGAGAACGTCGGTCTCCTCGGCTGTGAATCGCTCCTGGCGTGCGGCTGGCAAATCCGCCGTTATAATAACAATCCGCCATGGAACAATCGCGTCTGCTCTTAAAGGGAATGTGAGAGGACGCTCTGATTGGTTTATTTCACGTTACGCTCAAACCACACCTATGAATAATGAAGCTACTTCAGACCAACCCATTTTAGATTTGCGTCAGGCGCAAGAGTCATTTATCCCGCCGGTATAATAGCAACAGCGCCCGAGAAGTTACTTACGTTTCGCGTTTGATACTTGCGTTTCAGATCGTTAAAATAGAGCCCTTTGTTTGTATTTGTGAGTTTCCCGTGTTCCTTTGTTCTTTTCCCGCTTCTCTTGTGTTGTCATGGTCATGCCATGTGTCACCTGGCCAAACACCTCAATGCCAATCAGGAATGGTTTTGATTCCTATGCAGTGCTAGGTTGCACTAGTATAATGGTCATGAATTAACATGAGAGCAGGTTCCAGCTTCTGCAAGTTCTGTCTTTTTTATCCCATCATTTCAGCTTTCTTTCTATTTAGCCTCTATATCAGTTTAAGACACAGAAGTAAAAGAGAGAGAGATACCATAGAATTTTTGGCATATGTGTGACAGTGTGAAATCTGAAATCCCTGGAGATCAGATTAAAGATGGAAGGGAAGTAAAGCTCTAGCTCACTGCGACAGCTCCGTGCCAATGTGGGAGGTCAGAAAGGTGGATATCTGAGAACAGAGTGATGTACTAGATTTGTGAAGAGAGAGCTGCAGTATTGCTGCCAAGCCAACTCTAGGCTGTCACATTACTTAAGGGGCAAAAATAAACAACAGGTGAAGTCTTTCAAAAAAAAAAAAAATCATTCACATTTTAGCAGTATATCTATAGACATGGGAAATAACATTTCTTGTGCCCAAAATCATTGTCTCTGTTAGAGCTTTCTTTGTAATCAAACCCTAGTTTATTAAACAAAATGTCCAGCTTAGCTTAGAAAGCATATATAATCTAATTAATGATTTATGCAGCATTTACCCTGATTATTGAAACGTACGTTTATATATATATTATATACATAGGTTTCTTGTATACAAACAATACCGGATGCGCGCGCATCCAAGAGGCAAGACCGCTATACGTTATGCCGAGTTCTGTAAAAGAACATTGTAATTAACGTAGATTTCGCATTGTTTGTAAATTCTTGTTGACTCAATAATAAACTGCAATTTCAGAGTTGAATATGTTTGCTTGTGTTTCATTTGCATATTAATATAACATTATGTAAAAAGTTAGTTAGTTGACTAGTATGAAATTGTCCAACTAAGTTTGCGAATCATAAAAACATGACATACCCTATGCATTTAGGTTAGTTTACAGCACAACAGCTCCGCGTCATCTCTGCTTCTGCTAGATATAGCCGTAAAGACTGTTGCTTTCTGCCTCTTAGATGCGCGCGCATCTACGTGATGACGTTGCACAGAAACCTGTGTATATATATAAACGTAATATACGTAATATATATATATATTAGAATATCATGAAAAAGTTTATTTAATTCAGCAACTCCATTCAAAAAGTGAAACTTGTATATTATATTCATTCATTACACATAGACTGATATATTTCAAATGTTTATTTCTTTTAATTTTGATGATTATAACTGACAACTAATGAAAATCCCAAATTCAGTATCTCAGAAAATTAGAATATTACTTAAGACCAATACAAAAAAAATATTTTTAGAAATGCTGCACTGAAAAGTATGAAGATAAAAAGTATGAGCATGTACAGCACTCAATACTTAGTTGGGGCTCCTTTTGCCTGACTTACTGCAGCAATGCGGCGTAGCATGGAGTCGGTCAGTCTGTGGCACTGCTCAGGTGTTATGAGAGCACAGGTTGCTCTGATAGTGGCCTTCAGCTCTTCTGCATTGTTGGGTCTAGTGTATCACATCTTCCTCTTCACAATACCCCAGAGATTTTCTATAGGCTTAAGGTCAGGCGAGTTTGCTGTCCAATTAAGAATAGGGATACCATGGTCCTTAAACCAGGTACTGGTAGCTTTGGCACTGTGTGCAGGTGCCAAGTCCTGTTGGAAAATGAAATCTGCATCTCCATAAAGTTGGTCAGCAGCAGGAAGCATGAAGTGCTCTAAAACTTCCTGGTACTTTGGACCTCAGAAAACAAAGTGGACCAACACCAGCAGATGACATGGCACCCCAAACCATCACTGACTGTGGAAACTTTACACTGGACTTCAAGCAACGTGGATTCTGTGCCTCTCCTCTCTTGCTCCAGACTCTGGGACCTTGATTTCCAAATGAGATGCAAAATTTGCTCTCATCAGAAAAGAGGACTTTGGTCCACTGTGCTTTATTAAATCCAGAGTCAACGCAGCCGTCTACCAGGACATTTTCAGAGCACTTCATGCTTCCTTCATTTTCCAGCAGGATTTGCACCTGCCCACACTGCCAAAAGAACCAAAACCTGGTTCAATGACCATGGTATTACTGTGTAATTACTGTGTGATTTCATGTAATATTCTAATTTTCTGGGATTTTGATTTCGTGGGTTTCATAAGCTTATCAAATCAATGCCATAATCATCAAAATTATAACAAATAAAGGCTTGAAATATCTCACTTTGCATGTAATGAGTCTATATAATATATTAGTTTCACCTGTTAAGTTGAATTCTTGAAATAAATCAACTTTTTGATGATATTCTAATATATGACCAACACCTGTATATATATATATATATATATATATATATATATATATATATTTGTTTAATACATTATTACAAATATTTATATATATTGAAATATTGAGATTATGAAGAGAGGAACATGAAATGGCAAAATTATTCTTTTGACGGTATTAAATTGACAGTGTTTGCTAATTAGTGTTTGAATCAGAGGATGTAAAGCAGGCTGTTTATAATACATTATTAAAAATTCCCTTTGAATTAACCTTTCAAGTTGCTCTCTTAGACACAAATAGCTTAAATTAACTCAAATGGAAAGGTCATGACTGCAGAGCTAGTAAGACGATAAAGCCTTTTAGGGTCTATACAAATGAAGAATGTAATTATGTGGGAGCTGTAAGCTATTACAATTCAAGTACAGTTAGTTCTACCAACCTCTTCCCACACAGTCTCGCCCCTCACACAAAAAAAGTGACACAGGCCTGATCCCTTCCTCACTGAAACCCACACAATGGTAAAATAAAAAATAAAAAACACCATTAGATGCATGGGAAAAATAAATGGCACCTTTCTGAGTAAAATGTTCGAGACTCTGAGAGACTGCAGCACAACTCAAAATAACATGAGAGCATGTAATGCACACCTTGTTTAGTTTTCTGTTTCTTTTGTTTGCACTTTCACCATTACATGTTGCAACACTTGAGGTCAAACAACTTGCACAAGAAGAGCTATTGTGGCCTTGCCATCGTTTTCTTGTGAGGGACCACTTTTTCCATCACGCCTCATCACACATACATAGATACATGTGTGAATCAAATGTCATGAATCATGTAAATAATATAACTCTAGAAGACAAAACCCATAATACACAAACATAATACCTGCTGAAACTTGAAATGGTCTAAGAGTGTGAGATATTGATTATATAAACTAGTTTGATACAAAATTAAGTTAGTCAGAGTCAATGTTACAACTAAATTTTTAATATTGAATAACTTACAATTTAGACAAAGTATTGTCGGTTTACTTGGTATATATTGCTTGCTTGGCCAACGAAAATAGTTCCAAACACAGCAGAATTAAGCATCTTCAATGAATCACTCAAAATGATGGCCACTTGTTTGGTTCCTGAATTAATCATTTAAATGAAGGATTCAATGACTCGAAATCGCATACTTCCCCACTATATGTATAGTAGGCTAAAAACAGTAAGTGAAAGGTACAGTATGTCTGAATTAATTCAAAGTACTCATAAAAGAGTAGACAAAGGCTAGATTCTGAAGTGCAAATATCACTACGTCTGAAATCACATACTCTCTTAGAGTTGGTAGTTATTTTGAACAAATATTACTTTGCGACCACTAAGAGTATGTTAGTATGAATGTGGGTGCTTCTCAATACTCAAATTGATTCTTCCTTTCCTCGCTACGTCCTCCAGCCTGTGACCCGGAAACCCATTTCAACTCAACCATATTGAAGAACATCTCAATTCTATATTTGCACCGCTAGGAACGAGGAGCGAGGAAGCTTCCTGAGGAGTCGTGGGCAAGGACACACAGGTGTATCCTTTTCTCACATCCCAAGGTGGTGGAGCCAGGACGCAAGGAAAGGAAGCGAGGGAAGGAAACGAGGATGCACAAATAAGAAATGAGAAGCACCCTGTGTGTAGTATGAATATAATCCTGGCTACATTCGCCAGGTTGTCATTATCATGTGACCCACCAGCGTTGGTTGTGTCGCTTCACTGCCATTCACGAATCCTTTTCAATGGTCTCATGGGATAGTAAAGTGTCCATCGTATGTGCACTTAAGGATCTCGCCGGAAGAAGTATGTCATCATGGGTACTTTTTGCCTACTCTTTAATGAGTTCTGTGAATTCAGACATTGTAACATACTGTTTTTTGACTACTATATAGCAGCAACTTCGGATGCAGCCTTATAATCACATGAGGCCACGGGAGAGGAAGTGAAATGACACAACTAACGATGGTAGGTCCATGGCTGACAACATGGCGATGGTGGTACTATATAGAACATACTTTTTTAGCAGCAGAAAAGTAATTGTTCGAAATAAGTAACTACTCAAGAGCGTATATGATTTTGGACGGATCCAGTCACAGTAAATGACTTACTCAAAAAGATAGTCACTTGTCGCCATCTATTGGTGTTACTTAGTGCAGAAAGAATCATTTAAATATGTTGGACTGAACAGAGTATAACTTTTGTATATTAAGGTGTTAAGTAATATAAAGCCTATATTATCAAACTTGAGTGCTTTTACAAAAAGAAAAACTCTGTAATGCGCAACAAACAGTGGTAAGACAGTTGTGAACACAGTAAATACAGTAAAACAAAAAACAAAAAAAAACATATTGATCTAAATCCCAGTCTGTGCATCAGGGTTTCCATCAATAAACATTTCCAGTGTAATGCCCTGCACCGGTGAACGCCCTGAACCCAGGGGCACACGCTGACAGGAAGTTACTAAGGGGAAGCTGCTCTCTGTCTGGTAAGGACTAAAAAAGGTTATTGGAGTTGCAGGGCCCCCAGGGTAATTATCATTGGCCCAAGAGATGGTTTGCAGTGCAGCGTGTGAGGACATGTACCTTAATTGGATCATGCTGCAATCTCTCAAAGCTTTACAGAGACCTGGTTGTCGAGGTAACAGAGCTCGGGAGAATGTAAAAAAGGGAGGATAACACATCTACTAGCCAATCTTTTCTATGGCTATAATTTTCATAGTACAGAAACTGTTTACTCAGGTTTTTTTTTTAAGCAGTATAACTCATAAATGATGAGAGCTTGACCGTCTCAAGTCAGAAAGTAGAGTGATTTATTCGAGATCTTTTGCTGCTTTTTTAAAGAAATATTCCAAATATCGACATGGCATCCGCATATTGTGTGCGGTCAGCTATGTGAAATAATAAGTACTGCCATGGATTTCTTGAGTTTTAAAATGTTGATTCTTGTAAACTTGGAAAACATGACAAGCCGACAACAAAAAGGGCAGCTTGAGAATTACATAAGAAATGTGTGACAGTTAATCTATAAATACTTGGCTTTTTAGGACGTCTAACAAGCAAAAGAAAAGAATGCATATATGATTGACAAGTACGCAATCTGTATAGCTTAGAGATTAGCTAAAACATTGCATAAAAAAAGATAAGCAGGACGGCAGCACAGACTACTTCTTTCTGAGACATTGTGTTATGAAATCAACATTATAAATGACATTACCCATACACATTTCAGATGCACAATACTTTGCTATAAAGTATTTTCTTGGTAAGAAATTCTAAGGGTAACCTTCAGTACAATAAACTTTTCCATAATTATCCTACATTGTTGAGGTTGCATGCAGGATTTTTCAGTGCTCTGTCTGAATACAAAAGAGCATTGGTCAGAAAAACTGATATAGGTAGGTAAGCAGTGCTCATGATGTGCGCAACTGCCTGCGCTGTGCATTCTTAGGGGTAAAATTGTCAAAGACGAGGAGATCAATAAAGTAATCTCGCTCATCGTTACAGCTCTGGCACACGATAACATAGCATGAGACTGCAGTACAACGGCAAGGAAAGCAATTATAATTCTTGGAGGAAATTGACAAGACCCATGTGGAGAAATGATGGCAGTTAAAAGGATGAAAAGGGCAGAAGTGTGAGGAGACCGATACCTAGCCACCATTTCCTCCCTCCCCTGCCTCCTGTAGTAAGCATTCTTCTCTTTGATGTAAGCCTATTACTGGGATCACAACACTGGGCTCTGTAAGTTCTATTATTTGGACTCCGCTTATGTGTATTAAGGTCCAGCACTGCTTCCCATGACTCTCGCGTATGGCAACCCATACCAATCCAATTGAATCGTTTTAATATATTTTTCTGAAGAACCCTCTAGTACGCTTCTCAAGCCCACAGACTCAACTTAAAAGCTCCGGAAACGCACTCTTTTTTGCATCGAGATAATGAATGGGATTTAAAATGAGAGCCAGTATGTGAATTAATTATTTTCAAGAGGCTCAGCTTTAAAAAAATAATATTTTTTTATTTATTTATTTGAATGTTTTTGATATATTTTTGAAGTATAAATCTATAATACGGTGAAATAATGGCAGTAAGCTTTGTCAATGTATCGGATACAGACAGCAAATCAAGGAGCTGTTGCTATGGTTACATCCTCACATGTATTAGCATACTCTGACTAACTGTAATCTTTTAGGTAAAAAAAAACACAGTTGAAATGTATAAAGGAAAACACTTTTAACCCTTAAATGCATGAATGTTTTGCCAATCATTATCACATATTCCATCTATATCTAACACGGATGGATACCTGTTGCAATAATATGAAACTCTCCTGATATTAAAGTAACAGTTAAAGTTACAGTGAATGATGTCCCGGTTCACTAAAGATTAAGCATTAAAACCTCATAAAAGTGCAGTCCCAATGAGTAAAAAGGTCCATTGTCTATTGTGAATAGTGTAGCTAAACAAGAAGCACCGCTCACACACTAGTCAACACTACAATTTTTTTCCCTCCCTCGAAAGTCATGATCTCATAGATCCCTTTTAAAATCCAAGACGCATGAAGAACCCAATGCAATATCAGCGTGGTGAAATGTTTTGCTTTCACACAAAATTACTAAGTAACTAGCGGGGTGCCCCAGGGTTCTTTGATTGGTCCTAAGTTGTTTACTTTATACATTAATGACATCTGTAAGGAATCCGATTTTCTAAAATGTGTTCTATTCGCAGATGACACAACACTGTATGTATCTGGGGGAAATCTTCACCAATTAATTATTGATGTGACTAGAGAACTATCCAGAATTAAGCAATGGTTTGACCGAAATAAACTATCTTTTAATCTAAGTAAAACCAAATATATTATATTCAGTAACCGATAAATTAAAACCAGTATGAGCTTAAAGATTGATGATGTGGTACTAGAAAGGGTGAATGAAACCAAATTTCTTGGAATAATATTAGACCATAAATTATCCTGGAAACCACACATCGCTCATGTTCAATCAAAACTGTCCAAAACAATAGCTATATTAGAACCAAGTATTTTTTAAATACGCCCGCCCTCTCTG
The DNA here is from genome assembly GCF_949152265.1 of Phoxinus phoxinus. NCBI lineage: Eukaryota > Metazoa > Chordata > Actinopteri > Cypriniformes > Leuciscidae > Phoxinus > Phoxinus phoxinus. The sequence goes on along the minus strand of NC_136880.1, from coordinate 30,352,073 downwards.
TATATTCTGTATTGTTCTCTTATCGCTCCATACTTTTCTTTTTGTTTCGAAATATGGGGGCATGCTTACACTAAAAACACAAAACTTACACCTACACCTTTTCGGTTACCACCCTTGCTTGTAATGAATTTTCTGTACATATATTCTGTCCTATGTTTTTAGTAACAGAACAAACTTTCATTCATTCATTCATTCTCGAAATGACTGCATTTAATCTGCAAACTTTTGCAGAGCAGCAGTAAATGTGACCGCACCAGTACAATATTTTGCCACAAATTCACTTGATGCATTACTTTGCTGTGATGTATTACATTTAATGAATCATTCCAACCACTCACAAACTCAAGAATGCCAGTTTGAATTAGTCTGAGAAATTGTTTACAGAGTTAATTGGTTATGGCTGGTAATGAATCAAGATGTGACTTATTGAACAGCAAAGTTATCATTGCTTCCAGTAATGTGTTGGGTCACCATTAAATGTCCACTGTAAAATCTTGGTCCTGAAGCTAAACCACTTATCTAAGTACAGAATGAATAATTCGCATTAAACAGGTCTAATGAGAAAAAAAGAAAGATACATTATTTTTATGTTTAAGAATCAATTAAAATGTTACAAGAGCAAACCTTTTATGGGAAATCACTCCAATAAGAAACTTTTCTGAAAATAGTCAGGGTGTAAAACTACAAATACTCTTTTCTTTGAGGCTGACTGGAAGTTGATGTGTTTCAATAAATTGCCCTACAGCACGCTAATTCACATCTTCATGCCTTCAATGCCAGTTAGCACTAACTTTAAGTGGGTTATTATTTCAGCTGTATACAGAGAGGTACTAACAGAATTCATTCCTCATGAATAATACAATACAGGGTTTTCCTCTTATTGAGAAATTGGAAAGAACAAAATGAATACAGCATGACTGATTTGGCTGAGTGTCGGAGCTGAGAACGAGGGGCCCCTGCAGCAGAAGAAGAGAAAACCAGCCAGCCACAGAACATGTCAATCTGTGAATTATTGATTAACCTGGGGAGTTATGACAAGGCAGCAAACAGAAGTTTGCAGCAACTGAGGCATCGGATGACATCCCGTTACCTGCCGCCCCCACCCATCCATGCACAACACAACAGCCCAAACAAAATTCCACTCATGCAGCTGCGCTACTCGCTTGAATTACCAGCTCTTCAGCACCTACACCACATTAGCATTTGAATGAGTACATCAGAAATGGCAACAGAACAGAGCATTCACTGACACAGGACAAAGGAACTCATTCATAATAAACACATTTCCAGATGGAGTCATGCCAGCTGACCTGTTTTGTACTTCTTTTGATCTTTTGGTCACTAAACAGAGGAAAGATGTGTCTCTCAAGCAAACTCAATCGTTATTTATTGGTATATACTATTATTCTGAGCATGTTTTAAAATAAAGTGTCTTAAATGGTCCAGCACAGCATTATATGAGAGTGCAAATTATGTGACGAGATGACTTTTAGAAGGGGTATTTTGTAATAATATTCACTTTTAAGTTTTTTTTTTTTTAAGTTAGTCAGCTTAAAATATGAAAAAATCACCATAATTAATTTTCTAAATGCATCTTATTGTTCTTATTGAAATCGATTAATCCGTGCATGTATCACTTAAAAAAAAAGAAAAAAAAAATCAGAATATGTCATCCAATTCCTTCTGCTTGAAGACTGGGATACATCATACCGGCACATGCTGGGGAGTTGTCGAAGCTGGCCAGGGTCGGTAAACAGGACTTGTCAATAAGGTCTTCACAGGGGATCTGTCTCTTGGGCTCGTCTAGTAGACATCTGGTTGACTACGGTAACCTTAGGATAAGGATGAAATAGAGTGATCAATATAAGCGTAGATGTCATTCTTCTTACAGTGTAACAAGTACATTGGGCATTATGGGAAGTGTCCCCAGTTCCAGTTGACCTCATTTATGGAGTCTAACAATCTTTTAACAGATGTGAATGATAGAAAAGTGATAGTGTGTCCCAGCCAGCACCCTGTAGCCCAAGACTGGTTGCCCATTGAAGCTAAGGGTTGAGGGTCAGTACCTGGATAGGAGACCTCCTGAGAAAACTAGGTTGCTGCTGGAAGAGGTGTAAGTGAGGCCACCCTGTGGTCTGTGTGGGACCAAACGCACCAGTGGTGATGGGGACACTATACTGTCAAAGAGCACCATCCTTCAGATGAGACGTTAAACCGAGGACATGACTCTCTGTGGTCATTAAAAATCCCAGGATGTCCTTTGAAAAAAGAGTAGGGGTTTAACCCCGGTATCCTGGTCAAATTTGCCCATTGGCCTCTGTTCATCATGGCCTTTATTCATCCCCATATATACTGATTGGCTTCATCATCCAGGTGGATGCTAGTGATGCTGGTGGTGGTTGAGGAGATTTCCCCCTTCCATATGTAAAGCGCTTTGAATACCCAGAAAAGCACTATATAAATGTAACAAATTATTATTATTTTGTGTATATACTAGGTTAAAGAGATGGGTCTATAACCTATATTTGTGTCTGCCGTATTGTCAACAGGCCAGAATTGAGACCACAACAAACATGAACGTGAAGGACTATAGTGCAATAGGAGCTCGCAGAACAAAAAATCTTAAACATTCTTCAAAACCTATCCTTTTGTGTTCTACAGAAGAAAGAAATTCATGGGTTTGAAACAACATGAGGGTGAATAAATTACATAATTTTCATTTTGGCTGAACTATCGCTTACCAGTCGCTTTCAAAGTGCTCTCTGGATCTGTAGATGTTTATAATAATCAAGAGATGAGTCGACATACTGTTTACAGTAATAAGAACTCTACAGAAGCCAGCATTTGTCACATTACACAGTCACAAGTAAGTCTGAATCAATATTGAGGAAGAAGAAAAGTGTGCAAGCATAGAGATCTAGTGGGAATAATGGAGGCATTTTCTATCACTTAGCGCGTTCAAAAGCACCTCAAGTCTTCAATTTCCCTCCACTGATTACTAAAGACATGACTAAGAAAGACAGATATATGCCTGGGAGTTTGAGTACATTACATTACTGTAACACATCACACCAGAATTATTCCTGATGCACTTTCAATTCCTCTCTATTCACCATCAAAAATGTAACATGGAAGGTCATGGAAATCACTCTCTTCTCTTTCAGGCTCATCTACAGTAGTTTTTCATTTTTGTCAAAAGTGTGTGGCAGCACCCAAGGTGCACCACAGTGCTGTATGTTGGACCTCTGTCAGCCTGCAGTAATTTCAGCTCAATGACAGAATCATAAATGGGACAGAAATCTGCCAGAGTACACTAATCAATTATACTGCTCTATCAACAGAGAGAGAGAGAGAGAGAGAGAGAGAGAGAGAGAGAGAGAGAGAGAGAGAGAGAGAGAGAGAGATATTAAAGGTGACTGCTGTGAGATGACTGAGTTCAAGTAATATCCATATTTCAGAAATGTCCAGTTCTAAGATAATACAAATCATGCAGTTAGCTAACATCATTAATTGAAGTAAGAATCAATGAGCTCATTCAAGTTATTGTTACAAGTTGAACATAATATTTACAGTATATAGAAAATTTAGCATTGGTGCAAGTTGATTCAGAGTTTGCATCATCTGAAGTTCTCGCAGGAGTTTGGAGTCATCTTCTCACAGGTGTTGGGTCATCTGAAGTCTTCGTAAGAGGCTGGAGCCAAACTGGCGTAATCTCTAGTTACATCGGGATCGGTATCCCGAGATAAAACAGAAAAGTAAATGGAAAATTATTAGCGTAGCTGCTGTTCATAACATTTTGAGGAAAGATAAATGTGCATTTTAACTGAAATAACTGGAGTACAAGGTTATGAGATGAAAAATGTGAGTGCTTGGCTAAAGAGTTTGTCTTTAATCTAGATGTCTTTAATCTTCATTTAATCTGGGATAGTGTCTCTGAGCTCCAAACGTGATGGATAGTAAGGTAATAAAGAATCAGTTAAATACACAAGAGCTAAACCATTTAGGGCCTTATAGGTCAGTAGCCATACTTTGCAATCGATACGGAATTTAATAGGTAGCCAGGCTAGAGATGATAAAATTAGTGTTATGATCATATTTTCTTGACTTGGTAAGAACTCTTAAAGCTATAATTTTGAACTTATTGTAGTTTGTTTATTGTTACAGTAATCCTATAATGGTCATGAATGCATGAACTGTTTTTTGTAACATTACATTTTTGAAAGACAAGTTGCTGTCTAACATAACACCTCAGTTTTTTCAGAATTTAATAGAAGAAAATGACTGGTCATCCAATGTTTTATGTCTTTATCACAGTTAAATTGGATAATTTAGAGATTTCATCTGGTCGTGATGCAATATATAACTGAGAATCATCAGCATAACAGTTTTAAATTCCATGTTTTTAAAAAATATTACCAAATAGCAGCATATATATTGAAAATAACAAAGGGCCTTAAACAGATCCTCGTGGTATACATCATTTACTGACATTTCGTAAAAGTACCAGTTTGGCTATTACAGCTCATTCACAACAATCGCATATACAGCTAAAATGTATAGTCATTGGGCAAGTTTTACAAACATTTACATTTATTCATTCATCCGATGCTTTTATTTAAAGTGTCAAATTAACAAAATCAGCAGCAAAAGACACAAAAGAGGGGGGTAAACATAAAAAAGAGACCATATCATACTGACATCTACATGCAATACTGCACATATAATACAAAATTAATAAAAAATTATAGCATAATCACACCATTTCTTTTAAAGTCTGCTCACGATCAACAGTATCTCCTACAATCTCTCATTCACTTCTCCATAAAAGCAGTAAGATGGGGAAACACGACCATGCAAGATTACAGACAAGAATCAGTTAATTTGATTAAGATGTCCCAGCTTAGTACATTTTGATTTTTAATGGAGTGACATTGATGGTATCGATTAGCCTTCTTGTCAAGTACTTTAGAGTCTGGTGGCACACTGACAGTAGAGGTGGATACGCATTGCAGAAGAGGCTTGAACAGCTGCTTGACATGTAAAGTATAGAACTATCATTGCATGGAAAGTGTTGCTTCCTTTAGTCAAGCTGTTTCTGATATTACAGAAGATTAATAGATTAGGCTTCACTTTTTATGATTCTCTTAACTTGCTTTTTGAATGGTAAAATCCATGGGTATATGCAAATCGTTGACATCAGAGAACACTTTCAGGTGCATTTGTGCAACAAACATTGGTGCAACTTTCTTTGTGAAAAAACATGCACACATCTCTTTCATAAAGCTTAATTTAAATCTAAGTAAACTGTGAATATACTACAGTTCAAAAGTATGTTTTTGAAAAAAGTCCCTTATATGCTCACCAGGGCTGCATTTATTTGATCAAAAATACAATAAAAACCATCATATTTTGAAATACTATTGGCATTTAAATAACTATTCTCTATTTGAATACATTTTAAAATATAATTTATTCCTGTGATGGCAAACCTGAATTTGAATCAGCCATTGCTCCAGTCTTGTATCACATGATCCATCATAAATCATTTTAAAATGCTGATTTGCCTCTCATATACATTGATATCAGTGTTGAAAACAGTTGTACTGCTTACAATTTTTGTTGAAACAGTGATAACATTTTTAACAATTCTTTGATAAATAGAAAGTTCAGAAGAAGAACATTTATTTCAAATATAAATCTTTTGTAACAATATAAATGTCTTTACAGTCACTTTTGAAATAAAAGTCATATCTTTAAAAACTACTGACCCTATATTTTTGAATGCTAGTGTATGAACATATGACCAAATATCATATTTCTTTGCATTATGAATATTGTTCTAACAGGGTTAATATGGATTCAGAACTGAATACAATTACATCAAATTCACACAGTTACAATTTCAGCTGCAAGATGATTGAAACATTGAAAAATCGGAGTATAAATGAATGTGGCCATTCTATTGAAATTCAGTCCGAATGATAAAAGCAGTCAGAACGTGTAGAAGACGTGTTCTGATTAGCTTTCTAATTAGTTGTATAATTGACCATAACATATTAAAATTGAACATCAGCAAAATAATTGGATTTCCACTCCAACAATTACTGTTCCATGTTTAGAGCAGAGATTCCTTTTTCTGGAATATAATTTAATAGGACTGAGTTAAAACCATAACACATTTCCTCCAATGCTTTTGTTACCCAGTAATACAGTTTTCTCATTATCCATCAATATCACTGAAACTGACCATAAACATTTGCATTCACTGATGATCAGAGACCTCTTTTTCTAAAATGTACTGTAGTACAAGGCACATATTGGTGAGGCCAATTTGATTTGATAAATCTAATAATCATACCATGGATGCACAAGCCCCGAAATCTATTTCCATTATACCGTTCAATCCATTGATTTAGAGCATTTCAGTGCGATTATAATTAAGATTGTATCCTACATTTCTAGCATGATTAATTTCATTGTATGTCTCTGCAGTGCTTCACATCTTCAGACTTGATCCCCCTTATTATCCCACAATACTATGGGCTTTGTCAGGCCGTTTCAAGAACATAAGCCCTTTTTGTGTCTGGTCAAAGTAAAAGTCTGTTTAAATCAAATTGCCTCGCAGTTCTCTCTCTCTCTTTCTCATCCATACATCAAATGGATGTGGCAAGCTTGGCAACCCCTGCTTTGAGGTGTTAATAGTAAGCAGCCTCTGGCGGGAAGGAGAGAAATGAGCATTCACAGATGATGTGGAGAACGAAAACACCCAAGGTCATGCCAAAACACCCTGTCTGATTTAAACAGCATCGACAAGCAAACAGTGAACAGGATGTTGCATGTTGAGTCTCTATGCATATGGTTCTCCTTCTGGGGAGGAATATGACATGTGACAAAATACTTCAAGAAACCGATTAAACATAAACAGCATGGCATGTTCACTGTCCTGATGTTTTATTACATCTGTCTGTTGTAACCTACTTTTAGAAAGTGGCTAGCTTCAGATTTAAAACACATTTGAAGATTACCCTTGTACTATCTAATAGATACCAAACATTTTACTCCTCCCAAAATGTTTAAAAATTGGGTGTGATGATATAGGCTGTATGCGTCTCTATAGCACGCATTGTGTTTATTGTGCAATTTATACGCGAAAATGAGTTTTTACGTGCATATGATACGCAGTTTTCGTGTGCATTTGATACGCACTTCATTGCGTACACACGCACTCAACAACACCGCTAATCCGAACCAAACGTATAATACACACGCACCCCACACCACTACTAAACCTACCCTAACCAACCCATGCGTATCCTATGCACGTAAAAAAATAATATTTTTCTAATTAACTAATTTGATAAACAAACTGCGTGCTATAGAGACGCATTTAGTGTGATCGGGTTGAATAGCCAGATATGACAGTGCTACTTCAACATGCATCGCCACAGATGAGCTGAGTAGGCTGTCTCTTCAGCTACCTATAGACCTTATTAACAGCAGCACCATCTTTGTGGGTTTGGATTGTTTTGCTGATTAAACACTGGAATATCTTTCCAAGAAATTTCTGTAGACAAAGAACTGTACTGATCTATATAGTACTGTATACAGGTTTTTTTTTTTTTTTTTTTTTTTTTTTTACAGCGGATGCCATTGAAAACATGGTAAGTCTCACAGCCTCGCTTTCATACCTGCCGTGGCGCTGCTCTGAATAAGGTCTATAGGCGACACGCAATCTGCCGCAAATGAAACTGACAATCTTCTTCATTAAAAGTAGTGAGAGAGACTAAATTATCTGAAGCCGCTCTCACTCCTAATGCAGTCTCTGACCTTGAAATAAGCTGATGATAAATACAATTGTTGCTTTTATTGATGTGCCTCCATTACATTTGCAAATAGCAGGAATTGAATTTCGGATTTAGTTTTGCGGAGACATTTATGTGGCCAAGCGTAAATGGAACCGTTTTAACAAATCAAATAGCTATCGGAACAGAGAAAACTTATGTGTAAGCAGGGCCTTAAGTTATGTCTACTGAAATAAATGTGGTGTTACACTGTGGCATTAGCCACTGCTAACTTAGTAACAATGTTTAAAGGTATAGTTCACCTAAAAATAATAATTTGAGATATTGCTTTGTATAATAGCTTGTGTAATGCTTATCTCTGCTAGTCCCCCGAGACCGGTAGTCTAGAACACTGCTAATAAAAACGAATAATTCACGCTCAAAAAGAGTATGCTTTTCAGATAATATGCACAGTTGCATTATTAGGAACAATGGGTGTTTTCTTCTTCATCGACAAAGACATATTAGCATGATTTTACCCTGGGAAAACTGCCAAACGAATGTAAACATAAACTTGCAGAATGCTTGTTGTTAGGTAAGTATTAGGTATATTTAGGATATTAGATGCATATTTAGACTGTATAATTCATTGTTTGATTTACAGCGAACATAGTTTACAACAGTATTCTCTCAGGCGATTCGTTCAAAACGCTGACTCGCTCAGGAACGAAACACCACCAAGCCTACTGCGTATTGCTCGGAGATGCAATAATAATTCTTCTGTTGTAGCTTTGACTTTTGTTAAAGCAAAAACAGCCAACGTAACTGAGAATAATGTGTCAAAAGTCACTCAATTTAAACTTCATTTTTATATTTAAAGCTCATATTTAAAGATGTATTAATAATAAATTATTTTATTTCAAAACAAACAAGTCTGTGAGCATAACTCCAGACATATCTGTATAAATGCCTTCCTTTATTAACACTAACATTTTAGGATCGCACTCTGATTTAACCTCATTGCCCCAAGGATCAAGGTTCCTGTTGGTTGTATGACAACATATTCTCCAAAACCACCAAATATACAGTATTTAATAAAACATCAAGCCTTCTCACCCCTGGCTATTTACTCCTATTTTCATAATGCGGGAAAGATCATGAAATCTGCTTTTGCCACGCAGCCTATTTCATTCATTGCATCAGGCTCTCATCTGCTTGGAGATGTTCAAGGTCATTTTGGAGCTAAATGAAAAAGTATTTGAAAAAGACAAACGGTTAGGCATTACGTTAATCAGTTTGAGGAGTTGTGGAATGAGGCTGTGCCAGTTCTCCATCCATTTTCTCTGGTGTCCACTCAGAACATATGCTCATGCTCAGCACATCGAACAAACACTGTGTGTCAATAAGGGGGTAAGAGACCCCCTTAAGCAATGAATTAAACTGTAAATTACTCCAGCCGAGGAAGCGGACGATTCTGTTACGCTTAATGTGCACTGTCAGATGTACTTAAATACTGCTCAACGTTGATGACCCCCCTCTCTCTCTCTCTCTCTCTCTCTCTCTCTCTCTCTCTCTCTCTCTCTCTCTCTCTCTCTCTCTCACACACACACACACACACACACACACACACACACACACACACACACACACACACACACACACACACACACACACACACACACACACACACACACACACACACACACACACCACTTTGAATGATTTCTGCCACAAATTTGACTTGGATTTATGAAAAACAGCCCATGGTAAGCTGGTAAGTCCCGCCCCTTCCGTAAAACCCCGCTGGACCTCAAAGTTGAAAAACCGTCAATGCAAGTGAATGGGAGAAAATAATTATTTTCTGGTCCCGTTCGAATTGTGCCATGAATGTGAACATATGTTGTCTGTGAATTTTTTATATAATCTTTCATGTTACAAGTTTGACAGTATATCGTATGATTCGTCGGCTAGCAGTTGTGGAAAAGACATAACGAGAAAGACTACATGTCGCCTATGTGACGCCACCCCATAAATTTGACTTACCCGTGGTTTTCGCCAACCTCAACGATTTTGTCCTCTCCCTGAAAGAAGGCGGTGAAGTGCACCAAAGACACAGCCATGTCTAGCGGGATCCGTGAGCTAGAGCCGTGAGCTAGTGGTGTTGATGACGTTTCAAACGCGTCGAAAGCAGCGAAGAGTTGTAGTCCACAAAGTGCTCTCACACAAAGTCTACCCGTATCAAACTTCTACCCGCTAAATTGTAGCATTCTTCACACGAAAGATTATATAAAAAATTCACAAACAACATATGTTCACATTCATGGCACAATTCGAACGGGACCAGAAAATAATTATTTTCTCCCATTCACTTGCATTGACGGTTTTTCAACTTTGAGGTCCAGCGGGGTTTTACGGAAGGGGCGGGACTTACCAGCTCTATAGGCTTTTAGACCCTATTTTATTTAGCTCCCCTAAAATGTGCAATGACGCTGTCAGCCCATTTAAAAATCTGTCATTTTGTGATTTCTCACCATGTTTGTTTAAAGTAGCAGCTGCAGTGAGTGTTATCATTATTATCGAACTAACTAAATTACAGTAAAAAATATTTATGAATTTAAATAGCAGCCATTCCTCAGTCTTTAGTGTCACATGATCCTCCATAAATCATTATATATGCTGAGTTGGTGCTCAAGAAACATTTCCTATTATCAATGTCGAAAAGAGCTCTGGTTACTGTAATATTTAAGTGGAAAGCATGATGCATTTGTTTCAGGATTCTTTGATGAACATAAAGCTTTAACAGCAATTTTTTGAGATATAAACTTTCAATGTAACAATGTAAAAGTCTTTATGTTCATTTTTGATTAATGTAGTGCATCCTTGCTGAATAAAAGTAGAAATTTCTTAAAAAACAAAATGTTACTGACTCAGAACCTTTGAATGGTATATCCAGTATATATATATAAAAACATTTAATTAGAAAACATCTGAGAAAAAAAAAGAAAAAGAAAAGAAAAGTTAAACTAAAATGAAATGAAAAAAAAGATAAACAGGAATAAAGAAAAACAAAGTGAATGCTTACCAGAATGCTCATATTCTAGTAAAATCATAAAATAAATTGCAACCACATACAGTTTTGATAGGTTTACTTTAAAAATGATCATTCAATCAAAAATCTCTTATTTCTCGGAGCCACAGCAGCCCTAATTGAACCCCTTTATGACTTATCATCACTTCAGCTACAGTGACATGTATATATGATGAACATGTTGTCACTTTTCACACTTAAAAACTGGTTCTAATTGGGTTTAGAAAGAGGATAGAGTGATAACTACAGACAGGTCATAGGGCAGACGGCACAGAGCAAAACCCTGGAGAGAGCACAGCTTGTCGGGGGCAGGTGGCTGTTTGCAGGCAGATGGAACATATGAAGATGCTGCGTTTCCACAGGATGCACAAAACATGTAAACAAACACCAGATCCAAGAAAACTCCTATAGTCCCATATCATCTCTTTTTCTGCTGCAGATGAATTTAGTTGATACTTTTTGAGGGTGGTGCAGTATTTGTCATTATTTGAGATGTATGTATCAATTACAGGATTTGTGGGTGTTGTATTTGGCAAGAGAGAGAACAGAGAGAACAGAGAGACTGCCTGACATGGACCATAGAACTCGGTTTCCCCATTTCTCTCTTTTACTCTTTCTGTTTGTCATTTCCTCTTGCTTGGAGGCAGCCAATTTCAGAAGCTGAAGTCAGCCATGCAATACAGTAAATATCAGAATCGCAGTGTATACGGATTCAAGCATAATTTCCTATCTGAAATCCATTAGCCACTCTCTCTGGTTAAATTAATCTTTCCCTCAAGCATGAAAAAAAGGAAAGAAAAGAAAAAACAGAGAGCTCGGGCTGCAAAGTCTCATTCATAACAGGACCGGCTGATAAAGAAAGTCGGGCTGATTTGGAGAATATAGACTGTTTTTGCTAGCGGATATTTTTGTGGAACGTTGCACATGAGAATTCCATTAGAGATTCCTGTCTGAGGGGATGGATGGAATTCCAGGGCCACATATCCACACGGTAATAACCGGACTCAGGAAACATTAGTCTTGAATCAGTCGGCTCTGATTCTCTGTGCACAGGAACGCATGGGTTGGTTGACGGAGTGTAACGTGAAGGAGCAACGAATGATAGACTGTCAAAGTCAAAGCAATGGAGCAAAGTGTGGATTGATTAGACCAGCTGAGGAAAACAAGAGCTGACGGACAGGTTTGTTGAGCATTGTTCAGACGACCCACAAACATGCTAAAATAAACTTGTCATTGCCAAGAGAAGGAATTCTATTGAACTTATATGGGACAGTTCACCCCGAAATGTAAATTCTGTCATTCATTTCTTATGCCATTTGATGACTTTCTTTTTTCTTTTTTTTTCATGCAGTGAAAGTCAATGGGGATCCAATGTGGTTTTCAATATCAAATATTCATATTTCATATACTCTAGTGCCCTACACTTTAAGCAGCACAGTGTATGCGCACATATTTCATCATGCCTTCTTCAAATGAAATATATATGTGAAAATAAGGACACTGATACAGCAGGACGTCTGATCATGAACACAATGACACGATTAATTATTCTGATACACTGAAGACAAAGATTGAAAATTCAAAGAAGAATGGACAAAAAGTAACTATTAGTTTTCTCCCCTGTTCTTGCAACTTGATGGATGGATGGATGCCAACTTGACAATTTACAATAAGTATTCCTGAAATACATTACTTATTTCATTTCATAGTTATACAAGGCATATTGGGAAATCACAGGAAATGTAGAGACTCGACCTCTTAGAACGTTAATTAAATACCCCCGTAATAAAGTAAACGTCAGCTCCGAATTAAGAGATAGTGTCACTGGCTGCATTGGTACCCTTTAAAGAGTGTAGTCACGAACATAAATAAAGTTTAATTGATGTTATAACTTGAATGAGAAGCTACAGACACATAATGATACAGCATAGGGAGCAGAAAAGTGCATTACTAAAGGTCGCCGTGACAATAGCAGTGATTAAACTCATCTGCGTTACCAGATGGCTTACTGAAATAGCCTTTATAATTGCTCACATGATGATATAATTACAATTTCATTGAAATTATAACTTCCATATTATATTACCAGATCCAAGAACCGGATCATATTTGTGTTTAATTGTAGCATAGTGTCATTGAAACTACCAGTTGGACGCATGGTGTCTTATTCAGATATTAAATATCTTTGAATTTAGTATGCTTTTGTATTGCCAAATCAGTTGCATTTCCAATGAAAGTGGTCTAAAAAAAAACAATAACCAACTGTGTATCAGTCAGTTTATTAACATGAATCAAGATATGCTGTAAAACATTGTTCTAATGTTAACATATACAACATTTGTATATTACGTACATTTATAGGCTATATTTTAAATTATATTATTTACCTAATAATAAAATAATAAAAAACTAGGATGAAGTAAGGATTGAAAATATGAATAAATATCAAATCATTCCACCTTGAATCGCACACTGAAAATAGGAAAAAGTTGTTAGAAATTAAGAAATATGAAAGATTAATATATTTCACCTTTCTTGAAATGTGACTAATTTTCAAGAGAAGACATAAACAAACATGCCAGATACATCATGGAATTGTAGGTGACAAGTGTTACTGACGTCAAATCCTCATAAATCCTCATGATCCCACCTAATTAATAATTCCCACTATGAGTAATCAGCACTGATCGCAGAGCTCACTGCACGAACACATGCAGCCCATTACTGCATTAAATAGGATGTGTGGGCTGAAAACTCAGTTTAATTTAACCTGCCCACTTCACAGAGAATTGATGAGGAAGGATTGAAGCTTGATTTTGTCACATAAGGAAGGTGTGTCACAAGGGCTATTTCTCATATAGTCAATTGCACTAATATGTTTTCTCTAGCAATAAGTTTTAAAGAGGTCATATAATGGCATTTTTGTACAAGCTAATATGATTATTTAGGGTCTAAATTAAAAGTTTTTAATATACTTTAATTAAAAATTCTCATTAGTATAGTAAGAAAACACTCATTTTACCTGGTCTAAAACGCACGCCGTTTTAGTGCATATGTCTTTAAATGATAATGAGCTTTGCTCACCCCGTTTTTTACACAAGACACGTGTTGCCTTGACAACAGTTGAGGCTATATTTTGAAGAATGGCAGCGGGAGTCTCTGAGGATAACATAATAACTGTAACGCATTGTTCAGCATAAACGTGGAATTATTAATTATATTGAGAACGTCGGAAAAACATGACGTAATGTAACGTTACCCTGAGTGTAAACATTAAGTTAGCCGCATTCATCGTGAAGCGTGCTAGCGATTTGCAAAGATTTATATAAGGATTAATATAAAGGTTAATAAAACGTTACTCACTTCTTCTGGAGGTTCAGCAGGAACACGAATAGTTGGTACATATTTTTTCAGGAGCAGCTTCTTAGCAAAACCAGCTTCATATTGACCCTCATTTGTAAAGCAGTCTGGTGAAAAATTATTTGCTCAAACAAACAAAAAACATTTGTCCTGGGGAATATTCCCTTCAAAAGCAAAACTCAGCCACTGCGTCTTCAGCGGTTCTGATCTAGGAACATTAAAATGACTGCTGTGTTCCTTATTGCACCCAAGAACAGAACACCACAATCGCTTAGACGCCATTCTGCTCATAGACAGTGCTCCAGTCCAGCGTATATCAACAATGACGCGAGGACTATGATTGACAGCTCGCGAGCGAGGGCGGGTCTGTGTTGAAACGCTGCTGTCAATCAACAATCGTGGGAGGGGCCTCGATTTTGTGATGTCACAAAATCGAACAGCTCAATTTGAGACAGGGTAAAACATATGAGGAGATTTAAAAAAAAAAAACACCGGATGGATTTTTATCATTTTATGATGGTTGTGTACAGGCACTGCCAACACACATTTCAGTGCAATCAACTTGTAAAAGTGCATGTACCATTATATGACCCCTTTAATGTTGGTTTCAAACACCTTGTTCAAATCTTACATATTTTATAGAGAATTGTATCCTCCAAACTAAAACATGCATTTCAAATTATCCTATAAAGTGTGACAAAATGTATATACCGGTATAGGATGTATTAAATTGATAAAAATGGATCATATGCTGAATAAATGCTATACTCACATAACATATAGTTGTCAGCAAGGGGTAGAAACAAAGGCGGAAAAAAAAAAGAGCTGGATCTATCAGCAAGCAGTACTTTAAGCAAAATAAACTCAAAATTACACCATCAGGTTATCTGGAAACAAAGACACGAGAAACAGAACAAAACCTATACATTGACGAAATCTGAAAGAGAAACAAACAGGGCTATAAATACACAGGGACACACTAGGACTAAGCAAGATAATTAGCAAGACACAGGTGAGACACATGAGGGCAAATCAGAAACCATGGCAACAGGGGGGTATTCCATAAAAGTTTTGTGACATATCCAGGTATATTTAAGGGTAAGTAAGCAGATAACCTCAACTTTCGGTTCCAAAAACATAAGTAACATTCAGGGTATGTAAGTAGCCATATTAACTTACTCTCTGAACATAACCTGCTTTTTCTTAGAGTCCGTTTCCATGGTGACTCGTCTATTCGTCGCTCTGTTGAGAATGTCTTTTGTGTTAACTGTGAACATACTCTGGGTTGGCTGAACTCCCAGACGCGTTTTTGGAACCAGCAAGGTTTGGGTTAATCAACCTGGAGTTTAGCACCTGATTTTAACATTGATGATAATATTAAGAACAATTTCTTAAAGGGATAGTTCATCTAAAAATGAAAATTAGCCCATGATTTACTCACCCTGAAGCCATCCTAGGTGTATATGATATTCTTTTTTCAAATACAATCGGAGTTATGTTAAAAATGTCCTGGCTCTTCAAAACTTCATAATGGCAGTGAATGGCTGTATGTCTTTGGAAGTCCATAAAAGCACATCTATTCATTATTAAAGTGATCCACGCATCTCCGGAGGTTAATAAAGGCCTTCTGAACGCACAACGTAATGACGAACGCGGTTGCCCAGCCCTGTTTGTTTGAACCACGAGATGCGCCAATTGCCGTCATTACGTTGTGCGTCAAGCGTCAAGTTCAAGGGTTACTCTTTTTGTGTAAATCGATGCGTACGGCCGTCTGCCAGAAGCTAGTTATTTTAGTCGATAAGGTTTTAAATATGGATATTTTTCTTACACAAACGCATTGCTACACTTCAGAAGGCCTTTATTAACCCCCGGAGACACGTGGATTACTTTAATTAATAATGAACAATAATGAATAGATGTGCTTTGATGGACTTCCAAAGACATACAGCCATTCAATGCTATTATGAAGCTTTGAAGAGCCAGGACATTTTTTAATATAACTCCGATTGTATTAGTCTGAAAGAAGAATGTCATATACACCTAGGATGGCTTCAGGTTGAGTAAATCATGGGCTAATTTTCATTTTTGGGTGAACTATCCCTTTAAGCACCAAATCAGCATATCCAAATTATTTCTGAAGGACCATGTAACACGAAAGACCGGAGTAATGATGCTGAAATATATACAATTATTTATATTATTAACTCGGCAGAAGGTGTGACAACTAGCCCATCACCTCTTTATCGTGCTGTGCTAGCAAAAACTATTGTGCTTTCCCCAAGACAGGAGGAACTAATAAACATTGGCTTTTATGGTGTGATCTCAACTCTGTGAGACTTCAGGGCCTCCCTCTCCACAGGACGCCTCCCAGCGTAACCTCATCACCAGCCAGGACCCCTGTAAGCACTGGGTTCCAGCCAGCAATTCAGAGATGCAGATCTAAGGCTAAAGAAAATGAGGAATTAGTCTATGTTGTGGATGGTCTCCCAGGAGCACAACTTGTGAAAGAAATTCAATCTATATTGGATCAATGTGGTTTGCTAATATGAGACTATATGCCTAAATACCGTAAAACTTCAAATAATAGCCGAGTCCCAAATAGACGCCTGTCTCTTTTACACGCCTGGTGTGGCTACAGGTTTGGATAAATAAAGGCCGGTCTCAAATAGAGGCCGGGTCTTTTTTGTTTCGGGTTGTATTTAATCTTCTAAAACCCGTCAGATCGTCTGTTTAAGCCAGTTATATGGTGTAGATTGGGCACGCAAGAGAGCCCTGCGCATTTAGGCGGGAGCTGTTAGCGCAAGCAAGGCAGGAGGTATCGCACACCGGACGAGATGCGCCGCGCCGCGTCTATGTATCGCACACCGGACGAGAAGCGCCACGCCGCGTCTATGTATCGCACACCGGACGAGATGCGCCGCGCCGCGTCTATGTATCGCACACCGGACGAGATGCGCCGCGCCGCGTCTATGTATCGCACACCGGACGAGATGCGCCGCGCCGCGCCGCGTCTATGTATCGCACACCGGACGAGATGCGCCGCGCCACGTCTATGTATCGCACACCGGACGATAAGCACCGCGCCGCGTCTATGTATCGCACACCAGGCGAGAAGCGCCGCGCCGCGTCTATGACAACTTTATCACACACCGGACGAGAAGCGCCGCGCCGCGTCTATGACAACTCGAGTTATCACACACCGGACGAGAAGCACCGCGCCGCGTCTGTGACAACTCGAGTTATCACACATCGGACGAGAAGCACCGCGCCGCGTCTGTGACAACTCGCGTTATCGCACCCCGGACGAGAAACGCACGCGTGCGGCGTTTATGACAACTTGAGTTATCGGACGCGCACTTTGTCAGTTTATGGTCAGCAATATTGTTATGTTTAAGGACATTATGGAATTAAGATCATGTCTATGTTATGATTGTACTGTACAATTAAATACAATCGTTGTCTACACTACAGTCTGAATTCACTTTACCTCAGAGCGTCCGTTAACTGAATTGAGAATATCATCTGAAAATCCGATAACATCAGCAATTTTCATTCAACCAGCTGATTTCTGTAAATGAATGTAAAACTAAATGTATATTGCAGCGCAGGGTGAAGTCTCAACACTAAATTAAAGGCCTGTCTCATATAGACGCCTGTCTCCAATACAAGCCGGTGCAGTCCGGCGATTTGGGAAAATAAAAGCCCGGGCTATTATTTGAAGTTTTACGGTATGCATAAAAATTTCCTATATCCTATAAGTGTTTTCACAATATTATTAGTGAAAAAAAGTATTATTATTTTGCTGTGATTGTGTGTGCATGTTTGCAACAAACAGCACAGGTCAACTGACAGGTCACCAAGCAGTAACAAACTTACTTTTACTAGAATTCAATTATTGGCGAGTTTTCGTTTTGAACCCTACACACGCACACACATCAGCACAAACAATAGCAATATCACAACTGTTAAAGCACTTGAGATGGATAGAAAAATCACACTTGACCCATAGTGTAGGCGGGGGGCGACATCTTATTAACAATGATCCGTTATTAAGCATTCAGTCCGCTAAGTTGCAAATAAGAATTGTAGAGCTCTTAAAGCCTGGGGTCAATAAACGGGCTCTAATAAAGGATGAACGTTCTCCCCAGTATATGCAGATCAGTCAGCAAGTATATTTCAAGGAGGAGTGCACATCCCGAAATTGGCCAAAAAATAAGAGGGAAGACTTTAATCAAGGTCCTAAACTCTGAACAGTGCTAGTCAAGATCTAAGCGTGAAATCCCGTTTGCACCATAACCCCAGAGCGTGTCAAACATCTTCTTCTCCAAAAGCTCTGAAAACAAGTAATACGGTCTGTGATTGAGTCATTCATCCCTTTCAAAAAGAAATATTCAAACCCCTAAATAAAAAAAGATCTCCATTTCAACACAGTAGTAAAGAAAGATAGAGAAACGCAATGCCTTTGGGCAATTTCAATTAATCTCTTGATTTAAGGAAGGCTGGAGGGAAGGAATAAAACTCTTTAGAGTTTTTCAGCCTGGCCTTTTATCAAAGTGCAGTTTCAATATTCCTGCAAAAAAAGAGAAAGATATTAAATATGGACAGCTACACAGTCTCTTCTTAATAGTAGTTACATTATGATCTACATTTAAATACTGTCCTGTTTGATTCTTATGATTTCCTCAAGCAGTATGAATGAACAATGGGTTATTTAAATTTTAGGAGAAAGGCTTAGTAAAAAGTTTTTTAATGTAGTTAATCATCATTTTGTTGTGGCATCCCAGTGTTTCCCTGCACAACGGACACAGCACAAACTGCGATATTTGATTTGTAAAAAAATTACTTTTGTAAACTGGATCTTTTTAAAGTGTTATTCAAAAAGTTTCATAAAAACACGGCTGGAGCGTTGTTTAGCTTTTTCTTGCAGGCAAAATCTTGTTACACAAAGCTTCTTGGTTTGAAAGTGACTTCGATGGACCTTGATTACCTGCAAAATTTCGCCTTTAGTGGTTCAAATCAGACTCACTCAGTCAGCAAAGCAGTTAAAGCCATTACTTACAGTAGTTCAAAACTAACTCAGTGTCACTTAAAGGATTTGTTCACTTTAAAAAAAATGTTTGCTGATAATTTACTCACCCCGATGTCATCCAAGATGTCCATGTCTTTCTTTCTTCAGTCGAAAAGAAGTTTAGGTTTTTGAGGAAAATATTCCAGGATTTTTCTACACAGATGGCAACCATCTATCCCAATGTTCAAAAGAAGGTTCAAATGTCCGTCTCAATGCAGTCTCTACACGATTCCAGTCGACAAATAAGGGTCTTATCTAGCGAAATTTCTATACTTTTTAACCACAATTGTTCGTCTTGTGCCGGTCTGCGACGTGCCACGTATTGCCTCGTCATGTTGGAAAGGTCAAAAAAAAAAAAAAATTTTTTATAATAATATAAATTAAAACAAAGATGTCGGACGATTTTGAAGTTGGAGGAGAAAATGAGATGGAGTTTTCCGCCCTTCCCTACTTTTTTGAACCGGAGTACACAGACAAATAACTTAGATAGATGAAGTGAACGTGACCTTTCCAAGTGATTACGTAATGCGTGGCGCATCGCAGACCAGCACAAGATGAACAATTGTGGTTAAAAAGTATATAAATTTTAATTTTTCTTTAGAAAATGACCGATCGTTTCGCTAGATAAGACCCTTATTTCTCAACTGGGATCGTGTAGAGACTTTGAAGCTGCATTGAGACGGACATTTGAACCTTCTTTTGAACATTGGGATAGATGTTTGCCACTGAAGTTAATTCTGTGTAGAAAAAGCCTGGAATGTTTTCCTCCAAAACCTTAATTTCTTTTCGACTGAAGAAAGAAAGACGGGGATTTCTTGGATGACATCGGGGTGAGTAAATTATCAGCAAAAACATTTTGAAAGTGAACTAATCCTTTAACTCAATAAAGACAGTCACTTGTTGCCACCTACTGGTATAAATATGTAACATGAAGAAAGCGATAGGAGCGGACCAGTTACAGTGCTGTTGGACTGTCAGCAAATTTGAGGAGTGCAACTAATTGTTGTTTCTATTTTATTTTGCAATGCAGAAGTAAGCCTTCAGTTGAATTTTTTAATGTGCGAGACTTACAATTCAGTAAAACCATTTGCGTTACAAATCAGTGTTTTAATTCAAATCAAATAAAACACATACCAGTTTGCAATAGAGTGATGCAGGTATAACATCACTTATAGGCCAATCTGCAGTTAGCATCACCTTGATTCCCTCAACAAAAACCCAGTAGGATTTTCCCCATAGGCTTTCGGGTTATTGCTGAAAATAAGCTCTGTGATCAACAAAAATGTATGATACACTTGCATGTTTTGTCCATCAAGATAATTATCACAGATGAACACAACTTTTATGAATTTTGAAGCCTAAATGCAGTTGCTAGAAGTAAAAAGCTAAAGGTAGGCTATAAACGAACTACATCACAGGCCCACGAATTCAGCATCACCATCACTAAGCTTCTGACAACTCTTTCAGTTTTTATCTAAAAACATTTTCTCAGAATGTTGGAGTTAGAATAGTTTGTAAGAGCACAATTATAACCATAACGATTATTTTACCTTTTCGGTGTGATGACATTTAATCTCCTCAACTGCCTCTGTAGTCCCATTTAGCCACTTGTTAGCAACTGTCTTTTTCAAGACACATAGCTTAAAAAAAAATTAGTGGAGTAATATTGATGTATTTAATAAAACGTGAGAGTTTCTTGAGCTTGTGTTCAGCACAGACCTGATTTCAGCCATTTAACATAAACCCCATTCAAAAAGAATAACTGGAAGCGAATGACATTGGAAGCCTCGCACATTTAAGATGGCAGGATGTCAAATCACTTATTTGTGGGGTGCTCTTGCACCAGCTGAGCAACTGTCATTGAGATGAATGGGAATCAGGAATCAGTCTGGGCTGTCCGCCTCTCTGGGGGATTTATAGAGGCTTTGGGGCACTTGACCACAAGCCCATCTTAACTGCATTCTGACTCAGCTCATTCTTTTTCTTCCAGTGTGCAGCTCAGTTGATAGGTTCCAGTCCATGCGATCATGATCCTTAAATGGATATGGAGAAGATGAAAAAGTGTACGTCAAATGCTCACTCCCCCCCTCAGGCAATGTCTTCTTTTATTCACTGAGGAACTTGGATGCACAAATCGCATATGGGCTTTTCTTTATAACAGAACTGCACCTCTGATAGTGTATTATTATTTTAGGTTTAGAAAAAGAATGGAACAATCGAAATACAAGATCAATATAAAAATAATTTAAAGAACAAAGATACATTAGTATCAAAATATGATCTTTCCATCAGCAAAAACTATAATGTTTGAAACAAGCTGTCACATCATCATATTGGGAAAAAAAAGTGCTGGCTTTCAAGTTATTTAGAAGTGTTCTTCTGATGAGAGGGAGTAGCATATGGTGTCATTTTTATCCATATGTTGTATATCAGATCCGCTATTGGTTTTGAGAGCACGTTGTGCTCACAGTCGGTGGTGATATCATGTGTCCTTTGATCCTGCAACCCAACTCACCTGGATCCTACTGTACTACAGTCTGGTGTGTCATCAAAGCTCCCTCTCAGTGATCAACATTTCATCAAAGCAAAACTCTTCCAAGACCTGCCACAACCCAGTGATGCTCAATAAAGTTTATGTGACACTTATGAGGGACATTTATTGTAAAATTCCAGACTTAAAATGTCTGTCATTTCCAACTAATCAAACTAATGGACTTTAAGACCTTCATAAGGACTTATGAAATCTTCAAATGAGATTTTTTGCCCATGTGAACATCAGTCATATTAAGATTTTATAAGTTCTTGAAATAAGTTCTTAATTCTATACAAAAAATGTGTGATTTCAGTGTTTATCAGTAGTTTTAAAAGAATAAAAAATTGCATAGGAAACAAGGAAAGAAACTCTCCTCCTATCTGCCATTGGTTGTACAAAAAATAGCCCCACCTCAAGCTTGTGCCATTGGATCAGCTAATGTTGCTATGCCGGGCTGATCAGCCCTGCATCTCAATATCCACTATCCATCCTAAACATGTGAGATTAGAATAAGTGTGTCCCAAAGCATAGTATGTTAAAAAGAGTATGCAGGAAGTCCCCGGATGGTCTACTATTTCCGGTGGATTTTTGAAGTGTGGATCCATGCTCACTATAATGGCTATAATGCCCAAAACCCATTGCGTTTTGAAGGAGGAACTACAAACACAAGCAAAAAGTGGAGCGCTAAAGTAAAACCCTACCCTCTGTTCAATATTCCGTTTCACTCGGAAATGCGTCACAACACTTGAGAAAAGTCGTTTGCTACTTCCGGTTCACGCGGACTTTAAAGACGAAATTGTATGACGTGATAGTATGTCCCAAAGGTTGTCTACTTTTTGCTACACACTCAAAAGTATCTACATTTTCTTCACAAAAAGAGTACATACTTTTAGGGCGTAGTATAAGTAGGGGAATCGAGACGCAGCACAGGATTCTAAAACAAACACAGCCATGTTTAGATAGTAACGCTGCAGGAGAAAGTAGATCAAGTTTTTAATATTGTTTAAATGTCTATGTAGTGTTTTTATTATGCATTAATACAAACCACATGCAAATTCATAAGTGAACACCATTGCTGAGTATTGCAGTGAATCAAAGACAGTCTCAAAAACACAGTTTGAAATGACTGGTGTCACAACTACCTACCTTGTAACCAATCACGTCAATGTGCGGGATTTTGCATATCATTATAACTATGCTCTGAAGCTGGGGAGTCTCAAGAGAAGCCCGGTTATCACGGTAAATTTGTCTTTTGATTTGAAAAATCTGGTATATTTAGCAATATAGGCTATGCCGATGAATTATGTAAATGATGTACATCACAATGCTATGATGAACTATGTGCCTTTCTCCACTGATGTTCGAAGTTGTTCAAAGCGTTTCTAAGGATACTGATGTGTAGAAGGCAGCTTTCTGACTCTGAGTTGGTGAACGGGAACATGGTTTGTTTAACATTAGCAACACGTTAGTAGCTGTTTGATAACCAAGCAAAAGGCTAATCATATTAATTACCATTATGTGTCCGACGTTGTAGAAAGTGATGTATAAAACACATTACCATTCTGATAAATCGACTTGCATACGACCCTGAGTGAGAGGATGTGGGGCTCATTTGCATATTCATGGATCTGCATATTGGATATATAAGGGTGAAGAGTTACATTCAAGCTATTTTAAAGCATGAATTAAAAAAATACACAGGAAAAAAACATTTAAATATGCCATTTTGTTGATCAAAGATGTTTTAAGGTATACAATTATTGACTGCAGGGGGACTTTTAAAAAAAAGTACACTTTTTTTTTTTTTTTACATTTAATTGGCTTATGATTCTAATACAGCAATTTATTTATTACCCTGAGGTATTTTCAAGATCTAAGTATACTGTTTAAGTCTGTCACACACTATGATTATACACTATGACAATTTGATACAATGACTTCTGCGCGTGTGGGTTTCAATGCCATCTTCTTTGGGTGGAGGCTTTTAGCTTGCCCTATTAAATGGTCTCCAAGGTTTAGCCTATCTCAAAACGATGTTATGTTGTAAATGTTTCTGTGTGAGGAGGAGTGCGAATTCAAACTCATTAAAAGTTAAGTATACAAACACACCTCCCTTTTTTATCTCCACCAAAGTACTCCCTAGTGGGATTAATGGTGGATAGTAAAATAGTTCATAAAGATATTGAGTGAGTTTTATAATGAGTTTAAAATATATTTTCAAATAATACAATTTGTAATTTAAACTGAAATTCCCCAGATACAACACTCCTATAGTCAGACTCTGTCAGACATTCGAGAAAGACCTACAATTGACCTTGAAAGAGCAGATTATGTCCACATATCACTTCATATCCTTCTGAAATATTGATTAGTGATGCAGAATTATGAAAGTAAAGCTGCTGCAATAATTCTACCGAGACAAGTAGGCTACTATTGTATTAGATATGGCTGCGTTTTCACTTGGCATAAACATGTGACCTGTATCCGGTCCTTTTAATCATGAAATGCTTCTAAATAATGTCTTCATCATACAAGATTAATGTTGGGAAACTTATATTAAATTGATTCGATCTGCTTCAAGCTGTTTACAATGTGGAAATACGTTTGAAATTTATCACTTTATTAATTCCGCAAGGGGCAATTACAGTGCGTCAACACAATACAAACTTATTTCAGACATAAACATAACACATAGCCAAATTAAAACACAAAAAACAATCACATATTACATATTACAATATGCTTAAAATGCAATCACTCATTAAGACCTGTAACTAATTAAAAGGACATTAAGAGTCATTTAAAAATTCAGATTACAAAGACGAATGGCCTCATGGCACAAAAAAGAAAACCTAATGGTTGGTCGTACCCTACCTAAAAGAATGATCTCAAAGTTCAAAATTAGAATTTTTTTTAAAAGAAAATGGTTGCATCATACTTTTCAATAATAGTTTATGGTTATACAAATTTGTATCATTTTTATTAATAGTCATGCTTTTTGCTTTCTGAGAGTTTGCTGGTTTAAAAGACATATAAGGTGGTAAAAATGTGAACTCACATTTAATAACGGAGAACACTAGCCTGGGTTTCCCCATACTGCCTTTGCACAGCGCGATTTTATTCACGCTGAAAGGCAGTCTGGATACCATGGACCAGATTTTCGCCTCATTTAGGGAACCAATCACAGAACGGGGAGGGAGCAGCAAGACGATGACGACATCTATGCGACACAACTAAGCAGTTTGTTTATATCCATATATACCTTCGACCCTCATGTTTATCTTGCACAAACGGCAATAGTCGCTGAACGTCATTGTTTACACAAAAATATCTTACCCATCGTCTTCTTCCTTGTCTAATTTCTGTCACTCTACATACGTCATCTGGTATAATGGAAACGATTGGCTATGAGCTACGTACAGGCGCATTTGATAGACATTCTTAGCACCCAATAAACGGCGCCGGGCATTCGTAAACCAGGCCTCAAATACGAGAAAATGCACATGTGGTTCCCAGACCTAAGTCTCAACGAGAATTGGGTCTGGCGTTAGCCAGGCTAGGAGAACACAGTTTTCCACCAAGAACTCACATTTAATAACGGAGAACACAGTTTTCCACCGAGACCTTTTGCACAAATTGTGAAATGAATAGGGTTTTTTTTCTTCTTTTTGGTAATGTTATTTGGTGTTCCCTGTTTGGTGGAACAGTGCAATCATTTCAGTGACTGTTAAGAAGTAATTCAGGGTCATTGTGAACAAAATGTGAAGGACATTCAATATCACAGGATAACCAGCTCTGAATATGGCTGTCACGGTGTCAGGCTCCATGCGGATGAAGTAACCAAAGCAATATGAACTTGAAACCTGTGTAAATGCAATATGTGTAGGTCTGGGAGGAGTAAGAGGCTGACCATGACATGAGTGTCACATTCTTTACGAGTTTGTAATGCTTATGAAATATGTTTCACAAAAGCATTTTGCACAATTTTAAACACGCATTGCTGGGTTAGCCCAGAGGAATCATCCCCATTCAAACATGATCCAATTTATGGGATTGGACGGATGGATGGATGGATGGATGGATGGATGGATGGATGGATGGATGGATGGATGGATGGATGGATGGATGGATGGATGGATGGATAAACGGACGGACGGACGGACGGACGGACGGACGGACGGACGGACGGACGGACGGACGGACGGACGGACGGACGGACGGACGGATGGATGGACGGATGAATCTAAGGAGAGAGAGATAAGTGGGAAATCTCTTCAAAAGTGGAAAACAAAGTACTTTTTGCATAAAATTGCAGCACAGTCCAGACCGCTTACAGAGCTAAAGGGAGGAAGGTTAATTGACTCCGAGAATAGCCACTGTGAGCTTCTGTATAGGTAGGCTCGGATCCAGGCTCCATCTGGACTCAGCCAGCTTTAGCAGTGCTGCCTGTTACCAGCCTTCATTTGCTACTTAAATAGGCCCTAGATGATGCTTCAGTATAAAAGTGGCCATGTTGGAGTGTAATGTTGGAGTATCAGCTGTGCTATCAAACAGAAACAAATAACACTCAAATAGTATCCCACATCAAAAGGAAATCAGGCACTTATGTATATTACCATTTCCTTGCGTCTTTTGCACCCATGAGAAAGAGAACATCTTGATCTGAACACATTTAGCATGAGGAACAGAATGCAGAGCAGAGCTTTCTGGCTGCATGTTTACTTTAGTTACAAGTTCAAGTGAGCATCAAGGGTATTCAATCTAATCCAATCTGATTGAAAGACATTCAATCCCTTGTGGAGAATGTGATGACAACTTCATCTGAATATAATCATGTCACATCATCCATCATATAACAGGATCACAAAAGAACCAATGCAAGAAGCTCTTCTGATGTGTGAAGTAATTCTAGCTTCTATTAAGATGTTTTCACAGTCAAAAGGCCCAAGTGTACCGGCTCTTTAGAAAAACATTCAAAGGTGTCTTCGTGGTGATTTCATGGTGTCAAGTGTACGGGTCGGCAATCATACAAACAGGTCTGCATTCCAAAGCTAAGACAAAAATAAATAAAAAATGCAGGTATAATCAAGGTGCCAGTGAAAAGCAGATTGAGTTATAGGTATTCCACATGCTTTACATTCCTTAAGTGATGCCAACAGATGAAAGAAGCGATACAGAGGACCATAGACATATGCTAATTATTAGTGAAATCTGGTATCTTACACTATGATCTGCCCCCTGATAGATAGTTTGGCTCTAATATGCTTAAGTTCAGAGAAATCAAATCATTAAAAATTAAATCTAAAAAAAAAATGTGTGAACTGAGAAAATAGGTCATTAATTACAGTAAATGGAAATTCGAAACTAATTCCTATTAGAAAGTAAAAAAAATCTGGACATGCATTTAGGCAGATTCTCGTATGAAATAAAAAGCACCTGATGAAAAATATTTTTATGAATATTAGAGCTTAAATTAGAATGTCTAGCAATGTTAAAATTGCATTTAAGTTCAATATTGTCCAAAAATGCATGCAATTCTACTTTTTTATTGTGTGTGTGTGTGGGTGTGTTTAATTTAAAATTAAAAAATAATACCTACAATGTAACAAGCAAAAACAAAAAAACAACAACCAGCTTACCACAATAATTCTTAATATTTTATATATTACTAGTTTTGTCAAGTTACATTTTTCAAATGAAACATCTCATGGGTATTTCATCAATCTGAATCCCATAATACAGTACAATCATGGCTATTTATTTATTTATTACAGGAATATTTTACATTTTGGGTTTTCTGAAGACATCAAAAAAAAAGCCCTTATTATGAGATTATATTTATTATTTTTTACCATTAAAACTTCTCAGAGCTTGTCTGTGTTGGATTGTCCTTGAATAACTTGTGATGATGTCAGTTATTTTCTAATGATCTAAAAGGAAGGAGTGGGTTGTTATTAATTATAAAGGGTTTTGCTTTTCTAGCCTCAGCACATTTATTGTAACACTGCAAATTAGAATATTATAATTTATGCAAACATTTACTGTATGTGCTTATATGTTTGGGTTTTATATTATTTATAAAAATAATAATAGATTTTGAATTGACTGACTTAATCAAAACCCAGTATACAGATATCATTAAATCATAATTTTTTTAAGCAGCCTTAGGGTCTCGCAGACCCCAAACAGAACATGAAACTTAACAGCAGACAGTTAATTTCATTCATATGCATTGCAGTGAAAGTCGGTATGATGATCATATGAAAATTTCATAAACACAGAAAACACCCCTGCAGTAAAATCCAACACAAGTGAGCTCAGGACTTTCATTAAATATTGTCAGAACGAGTTACTTCTGAATATACTGATGGCACTCTTTGTGTTTGGAGATTTTTTCGAGAGTGAAGCAGTAATGAACTGGAGTTATGACGTGATAATATTTCCTGCAACATTCTGAAGTGCCTCTCACACGACTTGATCTGCTGCAAGTCTTTCTCCACATCATAAGTATGCATTCACCACAGACAGTAGTGTCACGGTTTTGTTCACGTCATGTCTGCTTCCTTGTCTGTCATGTGATCCCTTGTAGTCATGTGATCCTGCCATGTGTCTTGTCATGAGTTTATTGTCTGATTGTTAGATCATTGTTCACAGGTGTCCCTTGTCTGGTCGTTAGTCTTGTATGTATTTAAGCCCTCATGTTTGCCTGTGTCTTGGTCAAGTATTGTTTCCTGTAAACCACTGTTAGTAAGTCTTTGTCCATGTCATATTTTCATGCCACGCCATGTTTTTTGTTTATTGTTATGTTTTGTTTAATTAAAGCTGCACTTGGGTTCTCTTAAAACTTGCCTCCAGTGGATCCATATTACAGAATACTTGACCAACAACCATGAACCCAGCATACCTTTCCCTCCTAAATCTACGCCAGAGGAATCGTCCCCTGGAAATTTATGTGGAGGAATTTTGTGGAGTGGACTATGCTACAAGGTTGGTTTTAATGATGTGGCTCTTAAGGACATCTTCCGCTATGGGCTGAACGAACCGCTGCGCTCATCTTTGCCAGGGGGGAAAATTCATTTTTCCCTAGAGCAATATATTGACTATGCCCTTCTTTTGAGTGGTTCTTCGTTTACTGTGGGCTTTGTGGATGAGGTGCCCCACAATCCCACAGTAACCCCCAAGCCTGAGCCGCTTCACGTCATGCCTGCCAAGCTTGAGCCGCTTCACGTCATGCCTGCCAAGCTTGAGCCGCTTCACGTCATGCCTGCCAAGCCTGAGCCGCTTCACGTCATGCCTGCCAAGCCTGAGCCGCTTCACGTCATGCCTGCCAAGCCTGAGCCGCTTCACGTCATGCCTGCCAAGCCTGAGCCGCTTCACGTCATGCCTGCCAAGCCTGAGCCGCTTCACGTCATGCCTGCCAAGCCTGAGCCGCTTCACGTCATGCCTGCCAAGCCTGAGCCGCTTCACGTCATGCCTGCCAAACCTTGGTATTGCAAGCACCAATGCTCTACTGTTTGAGCTACAGGAAAGGTCTTTAAATAAGTGCATCAGTTTAAGGAATAATTTTATGGAGTTTTTGCTGTTTATTATGATAGCAGAGTACAGGATCAAGAAAAATCACAAACTGGGACTTGAACTCGGGTCACCCAAAGCCCTACACTTCTTAACACCAGTGCACTGACCACTAGACTATAGGGGTAAATATATCAGCAACAGTTTAATAAATATTAGAACCTCATTGTGTATGAAATACAGGGGGAACAGAATCCGACGGCAAAAAAACAGCTGTCGGAATCCGTTCCCCCACTCCAACTATGAGAGGTGTTGGTGTAGTGGCTTAAAAAATGCTGATTATATTTTTTGTGTGGGGATGGGGCTTATCTGGCACCAGTGTAAAATAAATATATTTTAGAGTTTTTGCCTTTTATTGTGATAGGAAAATATGGGATCAAAAAAAGTCAGAGAGCCGGGACTTGAACTTGTTTCACCTAAAAATCATCAGCTCTTAAAGTCAGTGCATTGACCACTAGGCTGTGGTGGCGTATTTATTAATAGCACTTTGATAGATATTAGAAGATCCTCCTTGTGTAAGAAATACAAGGGGAACGGATTCCGACGGCTGTTTTTTTGCCGTTGGATTCTGTTCCCCTGTAAAAAGAAAAACAGCTGTCGGAATCCGTTCCCCCACTCCAACAATGAGAGGTGTTGGTGTAGTGGCTTAAAAAATGCATATTTTATTTTGTCTGGGGATCGAGCTTTTGCTTTTTATTGTGATAGGAAAATATGGGATCAAAAAAAGTCCACAAGCCGGGACTTGAACTTGTGTCACTTAAAAATTATCCGCTCTTGAAGTCAGTGCACTGACCACTAGGCTGTAGGGGCCTATTAGTTAACAACACTTTGATAGATATTAGAAGAACCTCATTGTGTAAGAAATACAGGGGGAACAGATTCCGACGGCTGTTTTTTTGCCGTCGGATTCTGTTCCCCCTGTAAAAAAAAAAATAGCTGTCGGAATCCGTCCCCCCACTCCCATTATGAGAGGTGTGGATGTAGTGGCCTAAAAAAGCTTATTTTATTTTGTGTGGGATGGAGCTTACCTGGCACCAGTTTAAATAAATATATTTTAGAGTTTTTGCCTTTTATTGTGATAGGAAAATATGGGATAAAAAAAGTCAGAGAGCCGGGACTTGAACTTGTTTCACCTAAAGATCGTCAGCTCTTAAAGTCAGTGCATTGACCACTAGGCTGTGGAGGCCTAATCACCTTCAGCACTTTGAAAGATATTTGAAGATCCTCCTCGTGTAAGAAATACAGGGGGAACGGATTCCGACGGCTGTTTTTTTGCCGTCGGATTCTGTTCCCCCTGTAAAAAAAAGCAGCTGTCGGAATCCGTTCCCCCACTCCCATTATGAGATATGTTGTTTTAGTGGCTTAAAAAATGCTTATTTTAATTTGTGTGGGGATGTAGCTTAACTGGCATCAGTTTAAAGAAATAATTTTTACAGTTTTTGGCCTTTATTTTTTATAGGAAAATATGGGATCAAAAAGAGTCTGCGAGCCGGGACTTGAACTTGTTTCACCTAAAGATCGTCAGCTCTTAAAGTCAGTGCATTGACCACTAGGCTGTGGAGGCCTAATCATTTTCAGCACTTTGATAGATATTTGAAGATCCTCCTCGTGCAAGAAATACAGGGGGAACGGATTCCGACGGCTGTTATTTTGCCATTGGATTCTGTTCCCCCTGTAAAAAAAACAGCTGTCGGAATCCGTTCCCCCAGTCCTATTATGAGAGGTGTTGATGTAGTGGCCTAAAAAAGCTTATTTTATTTTTTGTGGGAGGGAGCTTACCTGGCGCCAGTTTAAATAAATATATTTTAGAGTTTTTGCCTTTTTCTATGATATGAAAAAATGGGATCAAAAAAAGTCCACAAGCCAGGACTTGAAATTGTGTCACGTGGAGGCCTAATTATTTTCAGCACTTTGATAGATATTAGAAGATCCTCCTCGTGTAAGAAATGCAGGGGGAACGGATTCCGACGGCTGTTTTTTTGCCGTCGGATTCTGTTCCCCCTGTAAAAAAAACAGCTGTCGGAATCCGTTCCCCCACTCCCATTATGAGAGGTGTTGATGTAGTGGCCTAAAAAAGCTTATTTTATTTTTTGTGGGATGGAGCTTACCTGGCACCAGTTTAAATAAATATATTTTAGAGTTTTTGCCTTTTATTGTGATAGGAAAATATGGGATAAAAAAAGTCACAGAGCCGGGACTTGAACTTGTTTCACCTAAAGATCGTCAGTTCTTAAAGTCAGTGCATTGACCACTAGGCTGTGGAGGCCTAAACATCTACTGCACTTTGGTAGATATTAGAAGATCCTCCTCCTGTAAGAAATACAGGGGGAACGGATTCCGACGGCTGTTTTTTTGCCGTCGGATTCTGTTCCCCCTGTAAAAAAAAAGCAGCTGTCGGAATCCGTTCCCCCACTCCCACTATGAGAGGTGTTGATGTAGTGGCCTAAAAAAGCTTATTTTATTTTGTGTGGGGATGGAGCTTACCTGGCACCAGTGTAAAATAGATATATTTTAGAGTTTTTGCCTTTTATTGTGATAGGAAAATATGGAATCAAAAAAAGTCAGCGATTCAGGACTTGAACTTATTTCACCTATAAGTCCTCAGCTCTTAAAATCAGTGCATTGACCACTAGGCTGTGGAGGCCTTATCATTTTCAGCACTTTGATAGATATTTGAAGATCCTCCTCGTGTAAGAAATTCAGGGGGAACGGATTCCGACGGCTGTTTTTTTGCCGTCGGATTCTGTTCCCCCTGTAAAAAAAAAAAACAGCTGTCGGAATCCGTTCCCCCACTCCCATTATGAGATGTGTTGATTTGGTGGCTTAAAAAATGCTTATTTAATTTTGTGTGGGGATGGAGCTTAACTGGCATCAGTTTAAAGAAATAATTTTTAGAGTTTTTGCCCTTTATCTTTGATAGGAAAATATGGGATCAAAAAAAGTTTGCGAGCCGGGACTTGAACTTGTGTCACCTAAAAATCATTAGCTCTATATGTCAGTGAATTGACCACTAGGCTGTGGGGACCTAATAATTAGCAGCACTTTGATAGATATTAGAAGATCCTCCTTGTGTGAGAAATACAGGGGGAACGGATTCCGACGGCTGTTTTTTTGCCGTCGGATTCTGTTCCCCCTGTAAAAAAAAAAAAAAACAGCTGTCGAAATGCGTTCCCCCACTCCCATTATGAGATGTGTAGATTTAGTGGCTTAACAAATGCATATTTTATTTTGTGTGGGGATGTAGCTTAACTGGCATCAGTTTAAAGAAATCATTTTTAGAGTTTTTGCCCTTTATTTTTGATAGGAAAATATGGGATCAAAAAAAGGCCACGAGCCGGGACTTGAACTTGCGTCACCTAAAAATTGTCAGCTCTTAATATTTGTGCACTGACCACTAGGCTGTGGTGGCTTATTTATTAATAGCACTTTGATAGATATTAGAAGATCCTCCTTGTAAAAGAAATACAGGGGGAACGGATTCCGACGGCTGTTTTTTTGCCGTCGGATTCTGTTCCCCCTGTAAAAAGAAAAACAGCTGTCGGAATCCGTTCCCCCACTCCAACTATGAGAGGTGTTGGTGTAGTGGCTTAAAAAATGCATATTTTATTTTGTGTGGGGATCGAGCTTTTGCTTTTTATTGTGATAGGAAAATATGGGATCAAAAAAAGTCCACAAGCCGGGACTTGAACTTGTGTCACTTAAAAATTATCCGCTCTTGAAGTCAGTGCACTGACCACTAGGCTGTAGGGGCCTATTAGTTAACAACACTTTGATAGATATTAGAAGAACCTCATTGTGTAAGAAATACAGGGTGAACGGATTCCGACGGCTGTTTTTTTGCCGTCGGATTCTGTTCCCCCTGTAAAAAAAAAAAACAGCTGTCGGAATCCGTTCCCCCACTCCCACTATGAGATGTGTTGATTTGGTGGCTTAAAAAATGCTTATTTAATTTTGTGTGGGGATGGAGCTTAACTGGCATCAGTTTAAAGAAATAATTTTTAGAGTTTTTGCCCTTTATCTTTGATAGGAAAATATGGGATCAAAAAAAGTTTGCGAGGCGGGACTTGAACTTGTGTCACCTAAAAATCATTAGCTCTATATGTCAGTGAATTGACCACTAGGCTGTATAGGGACCTTATAATTAGCTGCACTTTGATAGATATTAGAAGATCCTCCTTGCGAGAAATACAGGGGGAACGGATTCCGACGGCTGTTTTTTTGCCGTCGGATTCTGTTCCCCTGTAAAAAAAAAAAAACAGCTGTCGGAATGCGTTCCCCCACTCCCATTATGAGATGTGTTGATTTAGTGGCTTAAATAATGCTGATTATATTTTTTGTGTGGGATGGTGCTTACCTGGCACCAGTTTAAATAAATATATTTTAAAGTTTTTGCCTTTTATTTTGATAGGAAAATATGGGATCAAAAAAAGTCAGCGAGCAGGGACTTGAACTTGTGTCACCTTAAAATCATCAGCTCTTAAAGTCAGTGCATTGACCACTAGGCTGTGGAGGCCTAATCATTTTCAGCACTTTGAAAGATATTTGAAGATCCTCCTCTTGTAAGAAATACAGGGGGAACGGATACCAACAGCTGTTTTTTTGCCGTCGGATTCTGTTCCCCCCGTAAAAAAAAGCAGGGGGACCTGGCACCAGTTTAAATAAATGTATTTTAGAGTTTTTGCCTTTTATTGTGAAAGGAAAATATGGGATCAAAAAAAGTCAGCGAGCCGGGACTTGAACTTGTGTCACCTAAAAATCGTCAGCTCTTAAAGTCAGTGCATTGACCACTAGGCTGTGGAGGCCTAATCATTTTCAGCACTTTGATAGATATTTGAAGATCCTCCTCGTGTAAGAAATACAGGGGGAACGGATTCCGAGGCTGTTATTTTGCCATCGGATTCTGTTCCCCCTGTAAAAAAAAAAACAGCTTTCGGAATCCGTTCCCCCACTCCTATTATGAGAGGTGTTGATGTAGTGGCCTAAAAAAGCTTATTTTATTTTTTGTGGGAGGGAGCTTTCCTGGCACCAGTGTAAAATAAATATATTTTAGAGTTTTTGCCTTTTTCTATGATATGAATAAATGGGATAAAAAAAAGTCCACAAGCCGGGACTTGAACTTGTTTCACCTAAAAATAATCCGCTCTTGAAGTCAGTGCACTGACCACTAGGCTGTGGGGGCCTATTAATTAACAGCACTTTGATAGATATTAGAAGATCCTCATTGTGTAAGAAATACATGGGGAAAAGAATCCGACGGCAAAAAAACATATGTCGGAATCCGTTCCCATTATGAGAGGTGTTGATGTAGTGGCTTGAATAACGGTTGATAGTATTTTGTTTGTGGATGGAGGTTTACTGTCATAGTTTACATTTGGCAGATTTTTGATCCAGAGCGACGTAGACTGAATTTCATGGTATACATTTTGTATTCTTATCAGTTTCTGCTTTCCCTGGGAATTGAACCTATGACCTTGGTATAGCAAGCACCAATACTCTAATGTTTGAGCTACAGGAAAGGTCTTTAAATAAGTGCATCAGTTTAAGGAATAATTTTATGGAGTTTTTGCTGTTTATTATGATAGCAGAGTAAAGGATCAAGAAAAATCACAAACTGGGACTTGAACTCGGGTCACCCAAAGCCCTACACTTCTTAACACTTGGTCAATTTAAGAGGCTAGTAAAGTACCGGAAAGCTGGCACAATGGGCACCTGTCCCTGCTTCCCAAATTAGGATAAGTCTATGGTGACAATGGGATGTCTTTTTTTATTTATTATTTATTTTTTTATTTATTTTTTGGTTGATTCAGTGTACTATTAATGTATTATGTCTTGTATGGTCACTGTATTTGTTATATTTTTATTATGATAGCAGAGTACAGGATCTAGAAAAATCACAAACTGGGACTTGAACTCGGGTCACCCAAAGCCCTACACTTCTTAACACCAGTGCACTGACCACTAGACTATAGGGGTAAATATATCAGCAACAGTTTAATAAATATTAGAACCTCATTGTGTATGAAATACAGGGGGAACAGAATCCGACGGCAAAAAAACAGCTGCCGGAATCCGTTCCCCCACTCCAACTATGAGAGGTGTTGGTGTAGTGGCTTAAAAAATGCTGATTATATTTTTTGTGTGGGGATGGGGCTTATCTGGCACCAGTGTAAAATAAATATATTTGAGAGTTTTTGCCTTTTATTGTGATAGGAAAATATGGGAATAATGTCACTTTGCGAGAATGAAAGGTTTGAATATAATTCAAGGATTCCATTCATATTAATGATTTTGTTTTCTTCAACAATTCAATAAACAATTATTTTAGTATTATTAAGAAATAAATATATGTTTGGGGGGGAAAGGTGTGTTTATTCAGACTTTTCACAAATGCAACATAAATCCAGTCTTTTCTATATTAACCCTTATGTGCTGTTGTGGCTGTTTTCAGCCACTATGGGGTATTTTTGAGTCTTATTTTGGCCATAACTTTTTCCGTGTTTCAGCAAATGGAATGATTTTTGGTGACAAAGCTTATTTTTACACATATTTTAGGAAAATGCTTTGAAAATTTTCAAAAACTCAATAGTACACTCTGGGCAAATTCACTACCCTTTCGTTATGTTCGTGGCTGAAAACAGCCACTACTTTAAACTGCTGTAAAAATTGATCAGATAAATATTTTTTTGCCATTTTTTTTGCATAAATCTATTAATCAACCTCAGTCCTGTTCAAAACTACTAAATGTTTTAAAAAAAATCAAGATTTTAACTCTTTAATTGCCAAATTCATAAATTATGTAACTGATTTGGGAGGGGAAAAAACACAAAATTACTTATTTTCAATATAAAATGTGATTGTGGACTGGATTTTTTTTTACCTTTTATCACAGTCTTGGACATGTCAAAGATTAGAAACAACATTGGTTTTGATGCATTGTTAGTTTTTGTGCAGCATCAGATTTTAACTTTTTCTCCCTCATTTACTGTTCGTGGCTGTTTTTGCCCCATTGACTTCCATTATAACCAAATTTTTTGATTGCAAAGCCATGACACCATAAAATCATGCATTTTTGATTGTTGGTGGTTTTCCCTGTTGGGAAGAGGTAAAAATTTAAATTTTTACTGTTGATAACCAGGTGGCACCATTAACCCTTTATATAGGCCTGTGCAAAAAAAAAGCTTAGTTTCTGGCTTTTACATGGAGTTATATGGAGTATAATAGCATAATAAAGTGTGTGTGTGTGTGTGTGTGTGTGTGTGTGTGTGTGTGTGTGTGTGTGTGTGTGTGTGTGTGTGTGTGTGTGTGTGTGTGTGTGTGTGTGGTTGTGTGTGTGTGTGTGTGTGTGTGTGTGTGTGTGGTTGTGTGTGTGTGTGTGTGTGTGTGTGTGTGTGTGTGTGTGTGTGTGTGTGTGTGTGTGTGTGTGTGTGTGTGTGTGTGTGTGTGTGTGTGTGTGTGTGTGTGTGTGTGTGTGTGTGTGTGTGTGTGTGTGTGTGTGTGTGTGTGTGTGTGTGTGTGTGTGTGTGTGTGTGTGTGTGTGTGTGTGTGTGTGTGTGTGTGTGTGTGTGTGTGTGTGTGTGTGTGTGTGTGTGTGTGTGTGTGTGTGTGTGTGTGTGTGTGTGTGTGTGTGTGTGTGTGTGTGTGTGTGTGTGTGTGTGTGTGTGTGTGTGTGTGTGTGTGTGTGTGTGTGTGTGTGTGTGTGTGTGTGTGTGTGTGTGTGTGTGTGTGTGTGTGTGTGTGTGTGTGTGTGTGTGTGTGTGTGTGTGTGTGTGTGTGTGTGTGTGTGTGTGTGTGTGTGTGTGTGTGTGTGTGTGTGTGTGTGTGTGTGTGTGTGTGTGTGTGTGTGTGTGTGTGTGTGAGTGAGAGTGAGAGTGAGAGTGAGAGTGAGAGTGAGAGTGAGAGTGAGAGTGAGAGTGAGAGTGAGAGTGAGAGTGAGAGTGAGAGTGAGAGTGAGAGTGAGAGTGAGAGTGAGAGTGAGAGTGAGAGTGAGAGTGAGAGTGAGAGTGAGAGTGAGAGTGAGAGTGAGAGTGAGAGTGAGAGTGAGAGTGAGAGTGAGAGTGAGAGTGAGAGTGAGAGTGAGAGTGAGAGTGAGAGTGAACTCACCTTGATGCGTCTGAGAAAATCTAAATATGCACCTCAGCTCTCAGAACTACATGGAGTAAACAAAAACCAAGTAAGTGTATTTATGCATCTACCTTTTGATGGTGAGAAATGCAGACTAAACAAAAACTAAGCAAGTGGATTTGAACACTTGCATGCAAGCCTGCTGGTCATTTGATGGTGAGAAGAGCAGCAAGCAACATGAGAAAGGGCTTGACTTGTAGTGAAGTTCTAGAGATGATCATGCAGCCCGACCCGTCCAGCGAGCTGCAGGATGTATTGTCTTCTCCCTCTGACACCACAGATTTGGATGTGGCACCCTCATCATCCTCTCTAGCTTCCACTGAAGGCGAGGAGGATTCGGAGGATCCTGGGTCTGGGTGGATTGGGAGAAACGGCGAAGTGTGGTTTTCCACCAACGCGGAGACAACTCCCTTTCTTCAGCCTGCCAGAGGCGTGACTTCATGGCCGACGAGATGATTGACCTCATTGTCAGCATGACCAACCTCCAAAACGCAGACCTCTGGTGATTTCTTGAATCTTGAGAGGGACATGGTGGCTCTAAAAATCGCACGACCACTGTGATCATCCCACAGGCAACGTGTGGACTCCCCTCTGGACCTGTAGACGCCGGCCAAAATCAGTAGCCCCATGTAGGCATGGAGATCTGTGGAGTCCACCCCGGTCCAGTTTCTCATTGTGCGGCGCCCGTAAAAAACAGATTGAACACAGAATCAATGTTCTGGACCCTTGCGATGGCATAGCGCGTCGGCCATGAAGTCACGCCTCTGGCAGGCTGAAGAAAGGGAGTTGTCTCCGCGTTGGTGGAAAACCAAACTTCGCCGTTTCTCACAATCCACCCAGACCCAGGATCTTCCGAATCCTCCTCGCCTTCAGTGGAAGCTAGAGAGGATGATGAGGGTGCCACATCCAAATCAGGATCTGCCTCTCCTGAGTCTGTGGTGTCAGAGGGAGAAGACAATACATCCTGCAGCTCGCTGGAGGGGTCCGGCTGCAGAATCATCTCTAAAACTTCACTACAAGTCAAGCCCTTTCTCATGTTGCTTGCTGCTCTTCTCACCATCAAATGACCAGCAGGCTTGCATGCAAGTGTTCAAATCCACTTGCTTAGTTTTTGTTTAGTCTGCATTTCTCATTATCAAAAGGTAGATGCATAAATACACTTACTTTGTTTTTGTTTACTCCATGTAGTTCTGAGAGCTGAGGTGCATATTTTGATTTTCTCAGACGCATCAAGTTCTCACACACACACACACACACACACACACACACACACACACACACACACACTTTATTATGCTATTATACTCCATATAACTCCATGTAAAAGCCAGAAACTAAGCTTTTTTTTGCACAGGCCTATATAAAGGGTTAATTGTGCCACCTGGTTATCAACAGTAAAAATTACAAATTTTACCTCTTCCCAACAGGGAAAACCACCAACAATCAAAAATACATGATTTTATGGTGTCATGGCTTTGCAATCAAAAAATGTGGTTATAATGGAAGTCAATGGGGCAAAAACAGCCACGAACAGTAAATGAGGGAGAAAAAGTTAAAATCTGATGCTGCACAAAAACTAACAATGCATCAAAACCAATGTTGTTTCTAATCTTTGACATGTCCAAGACTGTGATAAAAGGTAAAAAAAAATCCAGTCCACAATCACATTTTATATTGAAAATAAGTAATTTTGTGTTTTTTTCCCTCCCAAATCAGTGACATAATTTATGAATTTGGCAATTAAAGAGTTAAAATCTTGATTTTTTTAAAAACATTTAGTAGTTTTGAACAGGACTGAGGTTGATTAATAGATTTATGCAAAAAAAATGGCAAAAAAATATTTATCTGATCAATTTTTACAGCAGTTTAAAGTAGTGGCTGTTTTCAGCCACGAACATAACGAAAGGATGGAAATTTGAACAATGCACAAGGGTTAAACAACAGTATGGAATAAATAACATGTTAAATTGTTTAATTCACTTTATTTATATATATATATATAAAATACTACTGATGTGATAAATATAATATGTGTCTTTAACAACACATTGTCATATGAACAAACAGACAGTAACTACACCATTTCAGTCTCACAGATGCTGTAAGCTGCTACTTTTAATAAAAAGAACCATTATAATTATTTATTCAAACGAACACTGATCTTGCTCATTCTACACTGCTCGGACTGTCTGCTTTGCGTTGTTGGATTTAGTAGCGGTGTTGCAGTACCACATTAGAATGAAAGTGCGAGAAGCATTTTTTTAACACACTGTAATGGCAATTCGTAATACATTGTAAAAAAAAAAAAAGATTATGATCAAAAAGTTATGACAACATATGTTTTTACAATGCTTTAATTCATCAATGTAATTTAAGCAATTTACCACTTTTTTATGTTATACAAGATTCAACTAGTTTTTTAAAGCTAATGTCGTAACTTTTTTGGTTTAAAAATTATCCAAAATAATTTTTTGAGCAAGTACATAACCAGCCAGTGTTCAAAACTATCTACTTGCCTTAGCTCTTTTCAAAATGGTTAGCTTGTAATAATGTTTTTAATTCCAGTGGTACTGGTGGATTTCCGCGGGAAATTCGAGCATGTCTTTGCATCATTACGTCACATCTGTACACAAAAAGAAGTGTGTCGGCTACCCAGATAGCAATGAGTCGGCGGACCACCGGCGGTGCTCCGGAGGCAGTAGAAGCGTCAGAATGGCGTAATCGCAAACACGTTTGCGGGCGCACCGCTGGCGGCAGCCGCTTTTTAAAAGCGGCAGCCGCCTTCCTACCGCCTTCGTTCCGCGGCCGGCCCGCAGGCCAACCGCCGTTCCGCCACCGTTATACCGAAGGCGGCCCTTCCGCGGCCCGTCGGAGGCAAGCGCTGTTTGAGCGATCTGCCGCCGCTTATTGAATATATATTTTTTATATTTATAGCATGCAGTTTTAACAAGGATAATGATTGATCAAACCAGACAAATTTACATTTGACGTTTTATTTCCACATTTCAAAGTACAGTAACTGTCATTGAAACAAAATTTGTAAGATCACTTAAATATAAATAATAAAATTATATATATATATATATAGACACGATAAAAAACATGCAGGTTTCCAAATAAATGTTGGTAAAAAAAAAAACAGCCTTGCCAGTAAATTATAGCACTTGCAATAATTGTTAATAATGTAAAGAGGTCAGCTCTAAGATGAAAAGAATTACAGTAAACATTATAACAAGTAATGAGGATATTTGGTACCAAAGAAAGTGCAGGATAGCAAATAAATCAAGATATAACATCACATTTTCAAGCCATTTCTAACAATAGGATAAGTGGTAGCCTAATAATTTAGAGTAAAGCTCTGGACTAGAATATACCATTATAATGGCATTGCTGACCTGGGGCACAAGATTTACACTGTGCTGCAATAAGATCTGTCTCTAGTATCTGTGATAAACAAAACTTGACGTGTATATATACATGTATAAAATGTATATATAAAAATACTAAGGTAAAAACAGTAGTAGAAAAGACCATTATAACTACAATGCTGACCTGAGGCACAAGCATTTGCAAGCTATATTTAACAATAGAATAGTTAAGCACGGTAACAAATGAAATAAGCAGCAAATAGTATTTAAAGTAATTGAGATCCTTGGTAATGCAGGGTCAGGGGGAGAATAAAAAAAATAAAAAAATAAAGTTAGTTCCACAGTGAACAGTGTGGATTGGGTGAGTAGTCTGGCGCTTCTTGATGTTACTGACTGCAGGACAACGAAAGAGTTACAGTTGTCAGTGATGCTGGGGTGTCAGTAGTCAGCCTAGGTTTAAGGGGTTGGCTGTGGGTCCCTCTCAGCTGTGCGGCGCCTTTTTCCGCCTTCACGGTCAGATGCTCCTTTCAGGTAACGCGTAACATTAACCTGGACCGCCTCATCAGTGGCATCCTGGGTTGCCGGGTTCTTCCGGATGGCCCCTGTAGAAAATACAGATGTGTCATGCCATTCAAATGGAATAAGGCCATACACATCTACTTAAATATAAAAAAAAAATATTCAACTTACTTTGAACAATGGTCTTCAGGAACAGGTCTCTAAAACATGCTTTATCCCCTACACCAGTCCAGGTTGTATTAATGGAAAGCGGATTAGAGAATATACTCTGAAGCATTCGCCACACTGTTGTCTTTAGGTCCCTCCCACATTAGATAGCCAAAAACCGAAGCTGAAAATCCAAAAAAGTGTTACAAATTACATTTTTCTGAAGCTTCTCATAATTAAATATAAAATGTGACAGGCTGTGGATTCAGACTGTAGAATATGCAGGGTACAATCTTAATTTGACTTTTTAGATTACCCTACGGCGTTATAAACGAAAGCAGCACACTTACAAATCGTTCCTGGAGCTCTTTATCCTGCCTCAAACTATCGTCAAGCAACGCCAAATTTTCCTGGGTGTCTAGGGGGAGTAACAGAT
The DNA here is from genome assembly GCF_949152265.1 of Phoxinus phoxinus. Lineage (NCBI taxonomy): Eukaryota > Metazoa > Chordata > Actinopteri > Cypriniformes > Leuciscidae > Phoxinus > Phoxinus phoxinus. The sequence continues at coordinate 30,310,080 of NC_136880.1, read as the reverse complement.
CCCCTGGCAGAGATAACTCTCCAACAGACACATTGGCACTGAAATGTTGCAGCATAGTGTCCATTTTGTGGTCCATGTGGCACAACATCGCCAAACTCTCCAAGACGTCGCAGCATTAGGGTCTGATCTGCACCTACAGGGGTTCCCGGAATAATAGAATAAAATAGTTAGTCCTGGTCCCTCAACTACTAAACTATGACATTACTATCTAGGTCTACTACATGTACAGGTGGCCCCAGTGGGAATTAAACCAACAACTACAGGTGTTGTTTGCAAGTTGTACCTGATTGCCCAGTGCGAGCAAACGTCTTCAACATTGTCCCAACTTGCTTCACCTGCTCTTGAAGTGAGCCACTGTCATCCGAAGCTACAAATTTAAAGGCATATGATAGTTTTGAACCTACATCACACACAAAAAAGTAAAATTTAAGAAGAGTGGATGTTCTCACCTACTCGTGCATTGCTTTCCCTTAGAGCTTGGTTCTCCTCCCTCAGGGCTCGGTTTTCAGTCCGGAGTCTCTGGAAATCTACATAAAAAAATAAAAGGCACTATTTTCAATACTGTTAAAACACTGGCCATTAAGACATAGGCCTAGAATATACCTTCATAGCTGAAAACTTCATGGTGAACACAAGATGCCAGGGGAGTCCAAGGACCAATAACGGAGTGATTACTTTCCCCTATTGATAATCATTGACGTAAAAATATGTTCGAAGTTATTGCATACATTTAATGAATTGGACTTAAATGTAACACTTAGTTTAGCGCAAAATCCTTCTCCTTTTGGCCCAGCAACTAGACATTGTGACTAACGAAGCATTTACCTTTAAAGCCAAAACGATTGTCCAACAGTAGGTCTCATGGGTGAAGATAACCAGTTATGCTCTGGTCAAGGTATCTGCAAGAAAATGTGAACAAAGCCGCATTGTTAACGTTAGGAATATACAGTAGCTATGCTGTGGGAGACAAAACTGATCAGCCAAACGTGGAACAGTGAAATTGTTAAAAAATAAAATGTATTCATTGAGTGTACGTTAGTGATTAAAGTGAAAACAGAATTGTCCTCAAACATAAAAAGTACAGAATTAGAAATCACAATAGCCTTAAATCCAGTACAGTAACACACAGCACAACACTTGCTAGCCACTGTAGCTACACGGTGAACTGAACTAGCCGCATATTTGTTCGGACAAAAAAATAAATTAAAAACACCTATATACATCATTCTGTTTTGTTAGAAAACACCAGAAGTTAAACTTAGTCTTTCTATATGTAAAATAGTAAAATTTCTACGTGTACTAGGCTAGCAACATTGCTTAACCTCAACAAAAGTTAAAAAACAGCATGTGCTAGCTAACACTTGCTAGCACCTCTAGCTAACGTTACTGGACTAGCAGCATTGTTCAGGCAAACAAAATAATTTAAATTACCTATACATCGTTATTTTTTATAAGAAAACACCAAAAGTTAAACTTAGATGCAACTTTAAAGCTTTGGCCACCTAACGTTACTGTAGCTAGTTATATTTCTACATGTAACGTTACTAGCAACATTGCGTAAACAAGGCTGAACAAAGATGACGTTACAGATTTTAAATATATAAACTAAAAACAATGTAAACATGCTATTGCGTTACACAAAAAGAAAACATGTACTTACTTAAACGATGGTAGTCGATGACTTTGCTAGTTAGCAAACTGCAGGCTGTAACGTAGTAAATACTGACAGTAACTCGCGATTGAGCGGCGACCTTCTTCTTCTTCTTCTTCTTCTTCTTCTTCTTCTTCTTCTTCTTTCCAATTTTACGGCGGTTGGCATCCAGCTTTTTGGTGCGAGCGGCGACCTGCTGCGAATGTGCTCGGGAGGAGCTAGCCTCAGTGGCTCCAGTGCGTCATCGACAGTAGGGGCGGGGCGGGGCCAGGAGCTATTTCACAAAACTATCAGCGCAGCTCTGAAGCCAGAGGAGAATTTAGAGTTTTTCCTTCCTTCAGGTCAAAACAGGGTTTTGATATTACCATGGTTGCACTTGCAAATGAATACAAATATATCAAGTAGGCCATACCTTTGGCCATGTTGCAGATGTATTTCACTGTTCACTGATTAGTCAGGCATTGGTAAAAAGTCTAACTTCATCAATTTATTCTGCTAAATTGTTCATACCATGAATGAAATATCTATTTTAAACCTAATCAGAATCAGAAAGTTATTTATTGCAAGTAAGTAAGTAACTTAAGTTTTACAAAATGAATTATTTTTGGTTTATTGGTGCATGTCTCAATTGTGCATAAATCAAAGAAATGTAAACAATTTTCACCTAAGAGCATAAAATAATTTGATATATTTTACATATAATCACTTCAGAGTTTCAACGTCATTTAAATGTAATTTCCTAAACCTTACCTTATGGAATCAAGAGTCAGGATTTAAACCCTAATGGCTTTGGAGCAAAAAAAAAAAAAAGCTATAATTTAGGCTATTATGATTTTATAATCGCTTCAAATGTGAAAAGTAGTTAAAATGCTGTCAGTTCCACTAACTCCCAACATGCGTTTGCAACATGGCTGGTCGATTTGAGAGTAGAAATCTGTATTTCAAAGCGGCTTGCCGCCAGCTGGCCGCGGTCCATTAGACGGAGGCAACCGCCAGAGAAAATGAAGCAGTCGGCCCGCCGGCTATTCGGCGGCGGCATCTCGCATAAAATGGGAGTGACGTATTCGGCGGCAAACGTTGTATCCCCGCCAGCGAGACGCACCTATAGCCGACAGCTTAGGGCCGGCGGCAAAAAGAAGCCGTGTGGATATTTTTTGCTATCTGGGTAGTAGGCTATATTGCGTGTGAGGCTGTTGGAGGTGGAGATTTATAGTCTTTTCTCACGGCACTTGATGTAATTAAACATCAATTTGATGGCGGATCCAAAAAGGTTCAAACGACAATCACCAGTGACAACCCGTTGTAAAATGCAAAAGACTTCGGACTTCGGAGTGGCTACAGAAAAAAAGAGACTGAAACCGGGCCCATGCGAAAACAAGGATAATATCGGAAGGGCATTAAATGTAGTCACGCAATGCTGATGTTGTTAACATTAACAATTTGAGTACAAAGTATAATTTGCACAGTTTGACGTGATATGATAACCGATCAGATTTATTCAGCGCAATTTACTGCAATGCTTTTTTTGTGCAATGCAAAGTGGATGTTACTTACTTGTTCAGATGACATTTTCCGGTGAAAATTCTTATGTTGGTCATACTTCCAAAAAGTAGAATCTGTGATTCCGAATGACAGTTTCCACACCGTCGCGTTGACTGACAGCCGTACATTCACCTCAAAACATTAGATTCATCAGCGCTGTGCCGTGCCGAGGCACAACTCACATAAACGACAGGGCGACAGTGGCTCAGTGGTTCATGTAGGTTGTCTACAAACCGGAAGGTTGGTGGTTCAATCCCCGGTTCCACCTGACCAAGTGTCGAGGTGTCCTTGAGCAAGACATCTAACCCCAGCTGCTCCCACCGAGCTGGCTGGCGCCTTGCATGGCAGACACCGCCGTCGGTGTGTGAATGGGTGAATGTGAGGCAAAAATGTAAAGCGCTTTGGTGGCCATTGGGTCTGTGAAAGCTCTATATAAATGCAGTCCATTTACCAAAGTATGTATATAAAGTATGCAAAGTATGTATATATATATTTTTTTTAAATGCATCATTACAGTATAAAAAGTGTTCATTAATATCAGAGGGTAGGCTACTTAAGTTTTTTTGCTATATTGATACAACTTTCTTACCTGTTTACAGGCTGTATTTATTTATTTCGGAATAATGAGACATGTCAGGTTACAAGCTCGAGCTGTTTGTACAGTATCCCTCGGGAACATCAGGTTGTATTGAGATGTCGAGCTAACGCACACGTTTGACAGCCTCATTCCTGCATGCAAATTTAGTACAGGGCACCCTGAGACCTGTGATCTTGTTGTTCGTGTAATAGTGGTGGTGATTTCAGGAAAAGCAATCATTACTACAAAAGGTGCTCCAGCTTGCATGTCAAGTGAAGAGCATCTTGTGTTCCATATCATTATTATTGAAAGGTTTTCATTGACTTTTCAGGTGTCAGGGTTTCAGGAGTTGCTGTCTTGTCTGTCCTTCGCAAAATGCAAATTGTTTCTGACAGACACACTCTCACACTGCACCACTAGATCGACAGCAAGACAAGGCCAAACGCTAGTGCACAGCATGGCCACTTACACAGATTCAAGAAAACCAATGCCGGAAAATAGATTCGAAAACAGCTTGGTCCCTCTTTCTATGGCAGATGGTTTCTCTTTTAAGTGTCGTAATCACATTAGACCGCTTGTGGACTGCATCATCTGTCATACTGCATGTAAACAACACACTCTCATAATGAAACAACAATTTTTTTCTTGCAGTAAACTGCACCACCAAAACGTCATTCTGGTTCTGTAATGTAGGCCTAGCTTCAGAGGATTTCATAACTTTATCTAAGACCAAACTTTTACAGTTAAAATGAATATTTCCTTGATTTAATTAATGTCTTAATATTAAATTAATATTTTTATAATTACTAATCATTTATCATTATTGTCTGTTTACTGTGAAACACAATGAGTTTTTTCTTCAAAATATGACTGAGAATATAAAAATATCATTATTACTATATAAAAGTAATAATGTTAATAACATGAGATGTATATCATTGTATTGGTTTTATCAATTAATGATTAAATTTAAAAGGCAAAAGATATTCTTTAAACTGATGGCAGTTAAGCTCCATCCACAAAAAAATTTAATCAGCCTTTTTTTAAACCACTTCATCCAAACCTCTCATAATGATGGTGGGGGAACGGATTCCGACAGCTGGTTTTTTGCCCTCGGATTCTGTTCCCCCCCTCTCATTTTTCTTAGCAGTGAGGTTCAAATACTCAACAAACTTTTGTTTTCTAGTTGTCCCCTATAGCCTAGTGGTCTAAGCACTGACATTTAACACTTTTGGGATTTTGACGACCAGAGTTCAAGTCCCGGGTCATCGTTTATTTTTATTTTTATTTTTTATTTTATTTTTTATACTTTTGGGATTTTGACGACAGGTCATGTTTTTTTTTTTTATATGTTTTTTTTTCATACTTTCCTATCATGGTTAAAAGGCAAAAGATATTCTTTAAACTGATGGCAGTTAAGCTCCATCCACAAAAAAATTGAATCAGCCTTTTTTTAAGCCACTTCATCAAAACCTCTCATAATGAGGGTGGGGGAACGGATTCCGACAGCTGGTTTTTTGCCGTCGGATTCTGTTCCCCCCCTCTCATTTTTCTTAGCAGTGAGGTTTGTAAGGACCACCCATTGGCCCAACGACGGAATCCAACGGTGTGGGCGAAGGGATAATGCGTGTATATCTTTCCAGCGCTCCAGTGAAGTTCACTTAATTTATTAGAATTTAGTTTGAATATTACTTTAGCTCTACGCTTAATCTGACTCCAGTTTCAAGTGATAATCAAATTTAGATTGTGTTTCTTATTAGAAAATAGTCATAAATATTGATTATGAATCAATTTAGATCTTTGGTTATTCAGAGTTTCTTATCTTTCATTTATTTATTCATTATGGACCCAATGCCGCACAGAGATCACGTCGGCCACGTCGTGTTTCTCACGGACACAAAACTTGTCAGTTCTGAAGTTAGTCAGAGGATGTAGGGTTAGCTAATACCTCTTAAGTCGGTTGCCTACTGCTCACTCATACAAAAGAGTGTAGTTGATTTTAGCCATTTCCATACAACTTGCTAAATCAGTAATAGACAGAAATCAAAAGGTCTTCAAGATGACGTGCCTACTGCTCCATTCATACGTGCGCCTTTAGTTTGATCTATCCTGCAAGATTTGCGGTAGCACCAGCCTCCTATAATCTACTAAAATAATGATTTCAGAAAACTTCAGAATAAATCAAGATGTAACATTTATTTGTCAGGTATAAATGTATCATGCCAATTACACAAGTAATTAAAAGCCAATTCAGAAATAATAGATGCATGACATACATTTCTCAAAGATGACTCTAAAAGTAAGCAATGCATTCCTGACAGAGACACACAGAGGTGTGTGAGTGTTTTCCAACGGGAGAACACTGACACAGCACTGTATGGGGGTTTTCCTGGTTACAGGATCCCAAAGACAGCTCTGTTACCTAGCCTTAAATACATAGACCAGAACAAAAGGGTTGTGCCAATATTTTCAGAGTTTGTTTTTGGGTCAGTTCCTGTACCCCAGGGGGTAGCACCTGGTCTCGGGGGAGTGGGGAGATATCTTGAAGAGACATCACCCAAAGAGGAACACAGGATTCTCCTAAGTTCTTAATCTTTCTAATATTACCAATGACTGCAATGAAATTAAGACCATTTTACCAATCGCACTGAGACATCTAAAATGATACCAAACATGAAAAGGAAAAACAATAGATTTACAAGATACATCATATGTGATATATATTCTTGATGACTTGGCTCAGGGGGAGAGGGGGATGCAGAGATAAGGGAAAAGTGTTTGGACAGGACAATGTCCTATGCTCTGTCTTTGCGATCTTCTGTCCAGGGTGCGTTTTATGGCTATATTGCAGGGTGAGTTTTATTTTAACAGGAAAATCAGTTCTTACAGGTTCAAATACTCAACAAACTTTTGTTTTCTAGTTGTCCCCTAGTGGTCTAAGCACTGACATTTAACACTTTTGGGATTTTGACGACCAGAGTTCAAGTCCCGGGTCATCGGTTTTTTTTTTCTTTTTTTTTCCCATACTTTTGGGATTTTGATGACCAGAGTTCAAGTCCCGGGTCATCGTTTTTTTTTTTTTTTTTTTTTTTTTCATACTTTCCTATCATGGTTAAAAGGCAAAATATATTCTTTAAACTGATGGCAGTTAAGCTCCATCCACAAAAAAATTGAATCAGCCTTTTTTTAAGCCACTTCATCAAAACCTCTCATAATGAGGGTGGGGGAACGGATTCCGACAGCTGGTTTTTTGCCGTCGGATTCTGTTCCCCCCCTCTCATTTTTCTTAGCAATGAGGTTCAAATACTCAACAAACTTTTGTTTTCTAGTTGTCCCCTATAGCCTAGTGGTCTAACACTGACATTTAACACTTTTGGGATTTTGACGACCAGAGTTCAAGTCCCGGGTCATGTTTTTTTTTTTTTTTTTTTTCATACTTTTGGGATTTTGACGACAGGTCCCGGGTCATCGTTTTTTTTTTTTTTTTATACTTTCCTATCATTGTTAAAAGGCAAAATATATTCTTTAAACTGATGGCAGTTAAGCTCCATCCACAAAAAAATTGAGTTCAAGTCCCGGGTCATGTTTTTTTTTTTTTCATACTTTTGGGATTTTGACGACAGGTCCCGGGTCATCGTTTTTTTTTTTTTTTTCATACTTTCCTATCATTGTTAAAAGGCAAAATATATTCTTTAAACTGATGGCAGTTAAGCTCCATCCACAAAAAAATTGAGTTCAAGTCCCGGGTCATGGTTTTTTTTTTTTCATACTTTTGGGATTTTGACGACAGGTCCCGGGTCATCGTTTTTTTTTTTTTTTTCATACTTTCCTATCATTGTTAAAAGGCAAAATATATTCTTTAAACTGATGGCAGTTAAGCTCCATCCACAAAAAAATTGAGTTCAAGTCCCGGGTCATGTTTTTTTTTTTTTTTTTTCTCGTGCTTTTGGGATTTTGACGACAGGTCCCGGGTCATCGTTTTTTTTTTTTTTTTTTTTTTTTTTTCATACTTTCCTATCATTGTTAAAAGGCAAAAGATATTCTTTAAACTGATGGCAGTTAAGCTCCATCCACAAAAAAATTGAGTTCAAGTCCCGGGTCATGTTTTTTTTTTTTTCATACTTTTGGGATTTTGACGACAGGTCCCGGGTCATCGTTTTTTTTTTTTTTTTCATACTTTCCTATCATTGTTAAAAGGCAAAATATATTCTTTAAACTGATGGCAGTTAAGCTCCATCCACAAAAAAATTGAGTTCAAGTCCCGGGTCATGTTTTTTTTTTTTTCATACTTTTGGGATTTTGACGACAGGTCCCGGGTCATCGTTTTTTTTTTTTTTTTTCATACTTTCCTATCATTGTTAAAAGGCAAAAGATATTCTTTAAACTGATGGCAGTTAAGCTCCATCCACAAAAAAATTGAGTTCAAGTCCCGGGTCATGTTTTTTTTTTTTTTTTTTTCTCATGCTTTTGGGATTTTGACGACAGGTCCCGGGTCATCGTTTTTTTTTTTTTTTTCATACTTTCCTATCATTGTTAAAAGGCAAAATATATTCTTTAAACTGATGGCAGTTAAGCTCCATCCACAAAAAAATTGAGTTCAAGTCCCGGGTCATGTTTTTTTTTTTTTTTTCATACTTTTGGGATTTTGACGACAGGTCTCGGGTCATCATTTTTTTATTTTTTTATTTAATTTTTTTCATACTTTCCTATCATTGTTAAAAGGCAAAAGATATTCTTTAAACTGATGGCAGTTAAGCTCCATCCACAAAAAAATTGAGTTCAAGTCCCGGGTCATGTTTTTTTTTTTTTCATAATTTTGGGATTTTGACGACAGGTCCCGGGTCATCGTTTTTTTTTTTTTTTCATACTTTCCTATCATTGTTAAAAGGCAAAATATATTATTTAAACTGATGGCAGTTAAGCTCCATCCACAAAAAAATTGAATCAGCCTTTTTTTAAGCCACTTCATCAAAACCTCTCATAATGAGGGTGGGGGAACGGATTCCGACAGCTGGTTTTTTGCCGTCGGATTCTGTTCCCCCCCTCTCATTTTTCTTAGCAATGAGGTTCAAATACTCAACAAACTTTTGTTTTCTAGTTGTCTCCTATAGCCTAGTGGTCTAACACTGACATTTAACACTTTTGGGATTTTGACGACCAGAGTTCAAGTCCCGGGTCATCGTTTTGTTTTTTTTGTTTTTTTTCATACTTTTGGGATTTTGACGACAGGTCCCGGGTCATCTTTTTTTTTTTTTTTCATACTTTCCTATCATGGTTAAAAGGCAAAATATATTCTTTAAACTGATGGCAGTTAAGCTCCATCCACAAAAAAATTGAATCAGCCTTTTTTTAAGCCACTTCATCAAAACCTCTCATAATGAGGGTGGGGGAACGGATTCCGACAGCTGGTTTTTTGCCCCTTCGGATTCTGTTCCCCCCCTCTCATTTTTCTTAGCAGTGAGGTTCAAAAACTCAACAAACTTTTGTTTTCTAGTTGTCCCCTATAGCCTAGTGCTCTAAGCACTGACATTTAACACTTTTGGGATTTTGACGCAAGAGTTCAAGTCCCAGGTCATCGTTTTTTTTGTTGGTTTTTTTTCATACTTTTGGGATTTTGACGACAGGTCCCGGTTCATCGTTTTTTTTTTTTTTTTTTTTTTTTTTCATACTTTCCTATCATTGTTAAAAGGCAAAAGATATTCTTTAAACTGATGGCAGTTAAGCTCCATTCACAAAGAAATTGAGTTCAAGTCCCGGGTCATGTTTTTTTTTTTTTTTTTTCTCATACTTTTGGGATTTTGACGACAGGTCCCGGGTCATCGTTTTTTTTTTTTTTTTCATACTTTCCTATCATTGTTAAAAGGCAAAATATATTCTTTAAACTGATGGCAGTTAAGCTCCATCCACAAAAAAATTGAGTTCAAGTCCCGGGTCAAGTTTTTTTTTTTTTTTTTTTTCATACTTTTGGGATTTTGACGACAGGTCCCGGGTCATCGTTTTTTTGTTGTTTTTTTCATACTTTCCTATCATTGTTAAAAGGCAAAATATATTCTTTTAACTGATGGCAGTTAAGCTCCCTCCACAAAAAAATTGAGTTCAAGTCCCGGGTCATGTTTTTTTTTTTTTTTCATACTTTTGGGATTTTGACGACAGGTCTCGGGTCATCATTTTTTTTTTTTTTTTTTTTTTTTTTCATACTTTCCTATCATTGTTAAAAGGCAAAAGATATTCTTTAAACTGATGGCAGTTAAGCTCCATCCACAAAAAAATTGAGTTCAAGTCCCGGGTCATGTTTTTTTTTTTTTCATACTTTTGGGATTTTGACGACAGGTCCCGGGTCATCGTTTTTTTTTTTTTTCATACTTTCCTATCATTGTTAAAAGGCAAAATATATTCTTTAAACTGATGGCAGTTAAGCTCCATCCACAAAAAAATTGAGTTCAAGTCCCGGGTCATGTTTTTTTTTTTTTCATACTTTTGGGATTTTGACGACAGGTCCCGGGTCATCGTTTTTTTTGTTTTTTTCATACTTTCCTATCATTGTTAAAAGGCAAAATATATTCTTTAAACTGATGGCAGTTAAGCTCCATCCACAAAAAAATTGAGTTCAAGTCCCGGGTCATGTTTTTTTTTTTTTCATACTTTTGGGATTTTGACGACAGGTCCCGGGTCATCGTTTTTTTTTTTTTTTTCATACTTTCCTATCATTGTTAAAAGGCAAAAGATATTCTTTAAACTGATGGCAGTTAAGCTCCATCCACAAAAAAATTGAGTTCAAGTCCCGGGTCATGTTTTTTTTTTTTTTTTTTTTCATGCTTTTGGGATTTTGACGACAGGTCCCGGGTCATCGTTTTTTTTTTTTTTTTCATACTTTCCTATCATTGTTAAAAGGCAAAATATATTCTTTAAACTGATGGCAGTTAAGCTCCCTCCACAAAAAAATTGAGTTCAAGTCCCGGGTCATGTTTTTTTTTTTTTTTCATACTTTTGGGATTTTGACGACAGGTCTCGGGTCATCATTTTTTAATTTTTTTATTTAATTTTTTTCATACTTTCCTATCATTGTTAAAAGGCAAAAGATATTCTTTAAACTGATGGCAGTTAAGCTCCATCCACAAAAAAATTGAGTTCAAGTCCCGGGTCATGTTTTTTTTTTTTTCATAATTTTGGGATTTTGACGACAGGTCCCGGGTCATCGTTTTTTTTTTTTTTTCATACTTTCCTATCATTGTTAAAAGGCAAAATATATTCTTTAAACTGATGGCAGTTAAGCTCCATCCACAAAAAAATTGAGTTCAAGTCCCGGGTCATGTTTTTTTTTTTTTTTTTTTCATACTTTTGGGATTTTGACGACAGGTCCCGGGTCATCGTTTTTTTTTTTTTTTCAGACTTTCCTATCATTGTTAAAAGGCAAAAGATATTCTTTAAACTGATGGCAGTTAAGCTCCATCCACAAAAAAATTGAGTTCAAGTCCCGGGTCATGTTTTTTTTTTTCCATAATTTTGGGATTTTGACGACAGGTCCCGGGTCATCGTTTTTTTTTTTTTTTTTATACTTTCCTATCATTGTTAAAAGGCAAAAGATATTCTTTAAACTGATGGCAGTTAAGCTCCATTCACAAAGAAATTGAGTTCAAGTCCCGGGTCATGTTTTTTTGTTTTTGTTTGTTTTTTCATACTTTTGGGATTTTGACGACAGGTCCCGGGTCATCGTTTTTTTTTTTTTTTCATACTTTCCTATCATTGTTAAAAGGCAAAAGATATTCTTTAAACTGATGGCAGTTAAGCTCCATCCACAAAAAAATTGAGTTCAAGTCCCGGGTCATGTTTTTTTTTTTTTTTTTTCTCATACTTTTGGGATTTTGACGACAGGTCCCGGGTCATCTTTTTTTTTTTTTTTTCATACTTTCCTATCATTGTTAAAAGGCAAAAGATATTCTTTAAACTGATGGCAGTTAAGCTCCATCCACAAAAAAATTGAGTTCAAGTCCCGGGTCATGTTTTTTTTTTTTTCATAATTTTGGGATTTTGACGACAGGTCCCGGGTCATCTTTTTTTTTTTTTTTTCAGACTTTCCTATCATTGTTAAAAGGCAAAAGATATTCTTTAAACTGATGGCAGTTAAGCTCCATCCACAAAAAAATTGAATCAGCCTTTTTTTAAGCCACTTCATCAAAACCTCTCATAATGAGGGTGGGGGAACGGATTCCGACAGCTGGTTTTTTGCCGTCGGATTCTGTTCCCCCCCTCTCATTTTTCTTAGCAATGAGGTTCAAATACTCAACAAACTTTTGTTTTCTAGTTGTCTCCTATAGCCTAGTGGTCTAACACTGACATTTAACACTTTTGGGATTTTGACGACCAGAGTTCAAGTCCCGGGTCATCGTTTTGTTTTTTTTGTTTTTTTTCATACTTTTGGGATTTTGACGACAGGTCCCGGGTCATCTTTTTTTTTTTTTTTCATACTTTCCTATCATGGTTAAAAGGCAAAATATATTCTTTAAACTGATGGCAGTTAAGCTCCATCCACAAAAAAATTGAATCAGCCTTTTTTTAAGCCACTTCATCAAAACCTCTCATAATGAGGGTGGGGGAACGGATTCCGACAGCTGGTTTTTTGCCCCTTCGGATTCTGTTCCCCCCCTCTCATTTTTCTTAGCAGTGAGGTTCAAAAACTCAACAAACTTTTGTTTTCTAGTTGTCCCCTATAGCCTAGTGCTCTAAGCACTGACATTTAACACTTTTGGGATTTTGACGCAAGAGTTCAAGTCCCAGGTCATCGTTTTTTTTGTTGGGTTTTTTTCATACTTTTGGGATTTTGACGACAGGTCCCGGTTCATCGTTTTTTTTTTTTTTTTTTTTTTTTTTTTTCATACTTTCCTATCATTGTTAAAAGGCAAAAGATATTCTTTAAACTGATGGCAGTTAAGCTCCATTCACAAAGAAATTGAGTTCAAGTCCCGGGTCATGTTTTTTTTTTTTTTTTTTCTCATACTTTTGGGATTTTGACGACAGGTCCCGGGTCATCGTTTTTTTTTTTTTTTTCATACTTTCCTATCATTGTTAAAAGGCAAAAGATATTCTTTAAACTGATGGCAGTTAAGCTCCATCCACAAAAAAATTGAGTTCAAGTCCCGGGTCAAGTTTTTTTTTTTTTTTTTTTTCATACTTTTGGGATTTTGACGACAGGTCCCGGGTCATCGTTTTTTTGTTGTTTTTTTCATACTTTCCTATCATTGTTAAAAGGCAAAATATATTCTTTAAACTGATGGCAGTTAAGCTCCCTCCACAAAAAAATTGAGTTCAAGTCCCGGGTCATGTTTTTTTTTTTTTTTCATACTTTTGGGATTTTGACGACAGGTCTCGGGTCATCATTTTTTTTTTTTTTTTTTTTTTTTTTCATACTTTCCTATCATTGTTAAAAGGCAAAAGATATTCTTTAAACTGATGGCAGTGAAGCTCCATCCAAAAAAAAATTGAGTTCAAGTCCCGGGTCAAGTTTTTTTTTTTCTCATGCTTTTGGGATTTTGACGACAGGTCCCGGGTCATCGTTTTTTTGTTGTTTTTTTCATACTTTCCTATCATTGTTAAAAGGCAAAATATATTCTTTAAACTGATGGCAGTTAAGCTCCATCCACAAAAAAATTTAGTTCAAGTCCCGGGTCATGTTTTTTTTTTTTTCATACTTTTGGGATTTTGACGACAGGTCCCGGGTCATCGTTTTTTTTTTTTTTCATACTTTCCTATCATTGTTAAAAGGCAAAAGATATTCTTTAAACTGATGGCAGTTAAGCTCCATCCACAAAAAAATTGAGTTCAAGTCCCGGGTCATGTTTTTTTTTTTTTTTTTTCTCATACTTTTGGGATTTTGACGACAGGTCCCGGGTCATCGTTTTTTTTTTTTTTTTCATACTTTCCTATCATTGTTAAAAGGCAAAATATATTCTTTAAACTGATGGCAGTTAAGCTCCCTCCACAAAAAAATTGAGTTCAAGTCCCGGGTCATGTTTTTTTTTTTTTTTTCATACTTTTGGGATTTTGACGACAGGTCTCGGGTCATCATTTTTTAATTTTTTTATTTAATTTTTTTCATACTTTCCTATCATTGTTAAAAGGCAAAAGATATTCTTTAAACTGATGGCAGTTAAGCTCCATCCACAAAAAAATTGAGTTCAAGTCCCGGGTCATGTTTTTTTTTTTTTCATAATTTTGGGATTTTGACGACAGGTCCCGGGTCATCGTTTTTTTTTTTTTTTCATACTTTCCTATCATTGTTAAAAGGCAAAATATATTCTTTAAACTGATGGCAGTTAAGCTCCATCCACAAAAAAATTGAGTTCAAGTCCCGGGTCATGTTTTTTTTTTTTTTTTTTTTATACTTTTGGGATTTTGACGACAGGTCCCGGGTCATCGTTTTTTTTTTCTTTTTCAGACTTTCCTATCATTGTTAAAAGGCAAAAGATATTCTTTAAACTGATGGCAGTTAAGCTCCATCCACAAAAAAATTGAGTTCAAGTCCCGGGTCATGTTTTTTTTTTTTCATAATTTTGGGATTTTGACGACAGGTCCCGGGTCATCGTTTTTTTTTTTTTTTTTATACTTTCCTATCATTGTTAAAAGGCAAAAGATATTCTTTAAACTGATGGCAGTTAAGCTCCATTCACAAAGAAATTGAGTTCAAGTCCCGGGTCATGTTTTTTTGTTTTTGTTTGTTTTTTCATACTTTTGGGATTTTGACGACAGGTCCCGGGTCATCTTTTTTTTTTTTTTTTCAGACTTTCCTATCATTGTTAAAAGGCAAAAGATATTCTTTAAACTGATGGCAGTTAAGCTCCATCCACAAAAAAATTGAGTTCAAGTCCCGGGTCATGTTTTTTTTTTTTTCATAATTTTGGGATTTTGACGACAGGTCCCGGGTCATCTTTTTTTTTTTTTTTTCAGACTTTCCTATCATTGTTAAAAGGCAAAAGATATTCTTTAAACTGATGGCAGTTAAGCTCCATCCACAAAAAAATTGAGTTCAATTCCCGGGTCATGTTTTTTTTTTTTTTTTTTCATACTTTTGGGATTTTGACGACAGGTCCCGGGTCATCGTTTTTTTTTTTTTTCATACTTTCCTATCATTGTTAAAAGGCAAAAGATATTCTTTAAACTGATGGCAGTTAAGCTCCATCCACAAAAAAATTGAGTTCAAGTCCCGGGTCATGTTTTTTTTTTTTTCATAATTTTGGGATTTTGACGACAGGTCCCGGGTCATCGTTTTTTGTTTTTTTTTATACTTTCCTATCATTGTTAAAAGGCAAAATATATTCTTTAAACTGATGGCAGTTAAGCTCCTTCCACAAAAAAATTGAGTTCAAGTCCCGGGTCATGTTTTTTTTTTTTTTCATACTTTTGGGATTTTGACGACAGGTCCCGGGTCATCGTTTTTTTTTTTTTTTTTTTTTTTTTTTTTTTTTATACTTTCCTATCATTGTTAAAAGGCAATAGATATTCTTTAAACTGATGGCAGTTAAGCTCCATTCACAAAGAAATTGAGTTCAATTCCCGGGTCATGTTTTTTTTTGTTTTTTTGTTTTTTCATACTTTTGGGATTTTGACGACAGGTCCCGGGTCATCGTTTTTTTTTTTTTTTTTCATACTTTCCTATCATGGTTAAAAGGCAAAATATATTCTTTAAACTGATGGCAGTTAAGCTCCATCCACAAAAAAATTGAGTTCAAGTCCCGGGTCATGTTTTTTTTTTTTTTTTTTTCATGCTTTTGGGATTTTGACGACAGGTCCCGGGTCATCGTTTTTGTTGTTTTTTTCATACTTTCCTATCATTGTTAAAAGGCAAAATATATTCTTTAAACTGATGGCAGTTAAGCTCCATCCACAAAAAAATTGAGTTCAAGTCCCGGGTCATGTTTTTTTTTTTTTTTTTTCTCATACTTTTGGGATTTTGACGACAGGTCCCGGGTCATCGTATTTTTTTTTTTTTTCATACTTTCCTATCATTGTTAAAAGGCAAAAGATATTCTTTAAACTGATGGCAGTTAAGCTCCATCCACAAAAAAATTGAGTTCAAGTCCCGGGTCATGTTTTTTTCTTTTTCATACTTTTGGGATTTTGACGACAGGTCCCGGGTCATCGTTTTTTTTTTTTTTTCATACTTTCCTATCATTGTTAAAAGGCAAAATATATTCTTTAAACTGATGGCAGTTAAGCTCCATCCACAAAAAAATTGAGTTCAAGTCCCGGGTCATGTTTTTTTTTTTTTTTTTTTCATACTTTTGGGATTTTGACGACAGGTCCCGGGTCATCTTTTTTTTTTTTTTTTCAGACTTTCCTATCATTGTTAAAAGGCAAAATATATTCTTTAAACTGATGGCAGTTAAGCTCCATCCACAAAAAAATTGAGTTCAAGTCCCGGGTCATGTTTTTTTTTTTTTTTTTTTTCATGCTTTTGGGATTTTGACGACAGGTCCCGGGTCATCGTTTTTTTTTTTTTTCATACTTTCCTATCATTGTTAAAAGGCAAAAGATATTCTTTAAACTGATGGCAGTTAAGCTCCATCCACAAAAAAATTGAGTTCAAGTCCCGGGTCATGTTTTTTTTTTTTTCATAATTTTGGGATTTTGACGACAGGTCCCGGGTCATCGTTTTTTTTTTTTTTTATACTTTCCTATCATTGTTAAAAGGCAAAATATATTCTTTAAACTGATGGCAGTTAAGCTCCATTCACAAAGAAATTGAGTTCAATTCCCGGGTCATGTTTTTTTTTGTTTTTTTGTTTTTTCATACTTTTGGGATTTTGACGACAGGTCCCGGGTCATCGTTTTTTTTTTTTTTTTTCATACTTTCCTATCATGGTTAAAAGGCAAAATATATTCTTTAAACTGATGGCAGTTAAGCTCCATCCACAAAAAAATTGAGTTCAAGTCCCGGGTCATGTTTTTTTTTTTTTTTTTTTCATGCTTTTGGGATTTTGACGACAGGTCCCGGGTCATCGTTTTTGTTGTTTTTTTCATACTTTCCTATCATTGTTAAAAGGCAAAATATATTCTTTAAACTGATGGCAGTTAAGCTCCATCCACAAAAAAATTGAGTTCAAGTCCCGGGTCATGTTTTTTTTTTTTTTTTTTCTCATACTTTTGGGATTTTGACGACAGGTCCCGGGTCATCGTATTTTTTTTTTTTTTCATACTTTCCTATCATTGTTAAAAGGCAAAAGATATTCTTTAAACTGATGGCAGTTAAGCTCCATCCACAAAAAAATTGAGTTCAAGTCCCGGGTCATGTTTTTTTCTTTTTCATACTTTTGGGATTTTGACGACAGGTCCCGGGTCATCGGTTTTTTTTTTTTTCATACTTTCCTATCATTGTTAAAAGGCAAAATATATTCTTTAAACTGATGGCAGTTAAGCTCCATCCACAAAAAAATTGAGTTCAAGTCCCGGGTCATGTTTTTTTTTTTTTTTTTCATACTTTTGGGATTTTGACGACAGGTCCCGGGTCATCGTTTTTTTTGTTTTTTTCATACTTTCCTATCATTGTTAAAAGGCAAAATATATTCTTTAAACTGATGGCAGTTAAGCTCCATCCACAAAAAAATTGAGTTCAAGTCCCGGGTCATGTTTTTTTTTTTTTCATACTTTTGGGATTTTGACGACAGGTCTCGGGTCATCATTTTTTTAATTTTTTTATTTAATTTTTTTCATACTTTCCTATCATTGTTAAAAGGCAAAAGATATTCTTTAAACTGATGGCAGTTAAGCTCCATCCACAAAAAAATTGAGTTCAAGTCCCGGGTCATGTTTTTTTTTTTTCATAATTTTGGGATTTTGACGACAGGTCCCGGGTCATCGTTTTTTTTTTTTTTTTTATACTTTCCTATCATTGTTAAAAGGCAAAAGATATTCTTTAAACTGATGGCAGTTAAGCTCCATTCACAAAGAAATTGAGTTCAAGTCCCGGGTCATGTTTTTTTGTTTTTGTTTGTTTTTTCATACTTTTGGGATTTTGACGACAGGTCCCGGGTCATCTTTTTTTTTTTTTTTTCAGACTTTCCTATCATTGTTAAAAGGCAAAAGATATTCTTTAAACTGATGGCAGTTAAGCTCCATCCACAAAAAAATTGAGTTCAAGTCCCGGGTCATGTTTTTTTTTTTTTCATAATTTTGGGATTTTGACGACAGGTCCCGGGTCATCTTTTTTTTTTTTTTTTCAGACTTTCCTATCATTGTTAAAAGGCAAAAGATATTCTTTAAACTGATGGCAGTTAAGCTCCATCCACAAAAAAATTGAGTTCAATTCCCGGGTCATGTTTTTTTTTTTTTTTTTTTCATACTTTTGGGATTTTGACGACAGGTCCCGGGTCATCGTTTTTTTTTTTTTTCATACTTTCCTATCATTGTTAAAAGGCAAAAGATATTCTTTAAACTGATGGCAGTTAAGCTCCATCCACAAAAAAATTGAGTTCAAGTCCCGGGTCATGTTTTTTTTTTTTTCATAATTTTGGGATTTTGACGACAGGTCCCGGGTCATCGTTTTTTTTTTTTTTTTTATACTTTCCTATCATTGTTAAAAGGCAAAATATATTCTTTAAACTGATGGCAGTTAAGCTCCTTCCACAAAAAAATTGAGTTCAAGTCCCGGGTCATGTTTTTTTTTTTTTTCATACTTTTGGGATTTTGACGACAGGTCCCGGGTCATCGTTTTTTTTTTTTTTTTTTTTTTTTTTTTTTTTTATACTTTCCTATCATTGTTAAAAGGCAATAGATATTCTTTAAACTGATGGCAGTTAAGCTCCATTCACAAAGAAATTGAGTTCAATTCCCGGGTCATGTTTTTTTTTGTTTTTTTGTTTTTTCATACTTTTGGGATTTTGACGACAGGTCCCGGGTCATCGTTTTTTTTTTTTTTTTTTCATACTTTCCTATCATGGTTAAAAGGCAAAATATATTCTTTAAACTGATGGCAGTTAAGCTCCATCCACAAAAAAATTGAGTTCAAGTCCCGGGTCATGTTTTTTTTTTTTTTTTTTTCATGCTTTTGGGATTTTGACGACAGGTCCCGGGTCATCGTTTTTGTTGTTTTTTTCATACTTTCCTATCATTGTTAAAAGGCAAAATATATTCTTTAAACTGATGGCAGTTAAGCTCCATCCACAAAAAAATTGAGTTCAAGTCCCGGGTCATGTTTTTTTTTTTTTTTTTTCTCATACTTTTGGGATTTTGACGACAGGTCCCGGGTCATCGTATTTTTTTTTTTTTTCATACTTTCCTATCATTGTTAAAAGGCAAAAGATATTCTTTAAACTGATGGCAGTTAAGCTCCATCCACAAAAAAATTGAGTTCAAGTCCCGGGTCATGTTTTTTTCTTTTTCATACTTTTGGGATTTTGACGACAGGTCCCGGGTCATCGTTTTTTTTTTTTTTTCATACTTTCCTATCATTGTTAAAAGGCAAAATATATTCTTTAAACTGATGGCAGTTAAGCTCCATCCACAAAAAAATTGAGTTCAAGTCCCGGGTCATGTTTTTTTTTTTTTTTTTTTCATACTTTTGGGATTTTGACGACAGGTCCCGGGTCATCTTTTTTTTTTTTTTTTCAGACTTTCCTATCATTGTTAAAAGGCAAAATATATTCTTTAAACTGATGGCAGTTAAGCTCCATCCACAAAAAAATTGAGTTCAAGTCCCGGGTCATGTTTTTTTTTTTTTTTTTTTTCATGCTTTTGGGATTTTGACGACAGGTCCCGGGTCATCGTTTTTTTTTTTTTTCATACTTTCCTATCATTGTTAAAAGGCAAAAGATATTCTTTAAACTGATGGCAGTTAAGCTCCATCCACAAAAAAATTGAGTTCAAGTCCCGGGTCATGTTTTTTTTTTTTTCATAATTTTGGGATTTTGACGACAGGTCCCGGGTCATCGTTTTTTTTTTTTTTTATACTTTCCTATCATTGTTAAAAGGCAAAATATATTCTTTAAACTGATGGCAGTTAAGCTCCATTCACAAAGAAATTGAGTTCAATTCCCGGGTCATGTTTTTTTTTGTTTTTTTGTTTTTTCATACTTTTGGGATTTTGACGACAGGTCCCGGGTCATCGTTTTTTTTTTTTTTTTTCATACTTTCCTATCATGGTTAAAAGGCAAAATATATTCTTTAAACTGATGGCAGTTAAGCTCCATCCACAAAAAAATTGAGTTCAAGTCCCGGGTCATGTTTTTTTTTTTTTTTTTTTCATGCTTTTGGGATTTTGACGACAGGTCCCGGGTCATCGTTTTTGTTGTTTTTTTCATACTTTCCTATCATTGTTAAAAGGCAAAAGATATTCTTTAAACTGATGGCAGTTAAGCTCCATCCACAAAAAAATTGAGTTCAAGTCCCGGGTCATGTTTTTTTCTTTTTCATACTTTTGGGATTTTGACGACAGGTCCCGGGTCATCGTTTTTTTTTTTTTTCATACTTTCCTATCATTGTTAAAAGGCAAAATATATTCTTTAAACTGATGGCAGTTAAGCTCCATCCACAAAAAAATTGAGTTCAAGTCCCGGGTCATGTTTTTTTTTTTTTTTTTTATACTTTTGGGATTTTGACGACAGGTCCCGGGTCATCTTTTTTTTTTTTTTTTTCAGACTTTCCTATCATTGTTAAAAGGCAAAATATATTCTTTAAACTGATGGCAGTTAAGCTCCATCCACAAAAAAATTGAGTTCAAGTCCCGGGTCATGTTTTTTTTTTTTTTTTTTTTCATGCTTTTGGGATTTTGACGACAGGTCATCGTTTTTTCTTTTTCATACTTTTGGGATTTTGACGACAGGTCCCGGGTCATCGTTTTTTTTTTTTTTTTTTTTTTTTCATACTTTCCTATCATTGTTAAAAGGCAATAGATATTCTTTAAACTGATGGCAGTTAAGCTCCATTCACAAAGAAATTGAGTTCAAGTCCCGGGTCATGTTTTTTTTTGTTTTTTTGTTTTTTCATACTTTTGGGATTTTGACGACAGGTCCCGGGTCATCGTTTTTTTTTTTTTTTTCATACTTTCCTATCATGGTTAAAAGGCAAAATATATTCTTTAAACTGATGGCAGTTAAGCTCCATCCACAAAAAAATTGAGTTCAAGTCCCGGGTCATGTTTTTTTTTTTTTTTTTTTTCATGCTTTTGGGATTTTGACGACAGGTCTCGGGTCATCATTTTTTTTTTTTTTTTTTTTTTTTTTTTTCATACTTTCCTATCATTGTTAAAAGGCAAAAGATATTCTTTAAACTGATGGCAGTTAAGCTCCATTCACAAAGAAATTGAGTTCAAGTCCCGGGTCATGTTTTTTTGTTTTTGTTTGTTTTTTCATACTTTTGGGATTTTGACGACAGGTCCCGGGTCATCGTTTTTTTTTTTTTTTTCATACTTTCCTATCATTGTTAAAAGGCAAAATCTATTCTTTAAACTGATGGCAGTTAAGCTCCCTCCACAAAAAAATTGAGTTCAAGTCCCGGGTCATGTTTTTTTTTTTTTTTCATACTTTTGGGATTTTGACGACAGGTCTCGGGTCATCATTTTTTTATTTTTTTATTTTATTTTTTTCATACTTTCCTATCATTGTTAAAAGGCAAAAGATATTCTTTAAACTGATGGCAGTTAAGCTCCATCCACAAAAAAATTGAGTTCAAGTCCCGGGTCATGTTTTTTTTTTTTTCATAATTTTGGGATTTTGACGACAGGTCCCGGGTCATCGTTTTTTTTTTTTTTCCATACTTTCCTATCATTGTTAAAAGGCAAAATATATTCTTTAAACTGATGGCAGTTAAGCTCCATCCACAAAAAAATTGAGTTCAAGTCCCGGGTCATGTTTTTTTTTTTTTTTCATACTTTTGGGATTTTGACGACAGGTCCCGGGTCATCTTTTTTTTTTTTTTTTCAGACTTTCCTATCATTGTTAAAAGGCAAAAGATATTCTTTAAACTGATGGCAGTTAAGCTCCATCCACAAAAAAATTGAGTTCAATTCCCGGGTCATGTTTTTTTTTTTTTTTTTTTCATACTTTTGGGATTTTGACGACAGGTCCCGGGTCATCGTTTTTTTTTTTTTTCATACTTTCCTATCATTGTTAAAAGGCAAAAGATATTCTTTAAACTGATGGCAGTTAAGCTCCATCCACAAAAAAATTGAGTTCAAGTCCCGGGTCATGTTTTTTTTTTTTTTTTTTTTTCTCATGCTTTTGGGATTTTGACGACAGGTCTCGGGTCATCATTTTTTTTTTTTTTTTTTTTTTTTTTTTTCATACTTTCCTATCATTGTTAAAAGGCAAAAGATATTCTTTAAACTGATGGCAGTTAAGCTCCATTCACAAAGAAATTGAGTTCAAGTCCCGGGTCATGTTTTTTTGTTTTTGTTTGTTTTTTCATACTTTTGGGATTTTGACGACAGGTCCCGGGTCATCGTTTTTTTTTTTTTTTTCATACTTTCCTATCATTGTTAAAAGGCAAAATCTATTCTTTAAACTGATGGCAGTTAAGCTCCCTCCACAAAAAAATTGAGTTCAAGTCCCGGGTCATGTTTTTTTTTTTTTTTTCATACTTTTGGGATTTTGACGACAGGTCTCGGGTCATCATTTTTTTATTTTTTTATTTTATTTTTTTCATACTTTCCTATCATTGTTAAAAGGCAAAAGATATTCTTTAAACTGATGGCAGTTAAGCTCCATCCACAAAAAAATTGAGTTCAAGTCCCGGGTCATGTTTTTTTTTTTTTCATAATTTTGGGATTTTGACGACAGGTCCCGGGTCATCGTTTTTTTTTTTTTTCCATACTTTCCTATCATTGTTAAAAGGCAAAATATATTCTTTAAACTGATGGCAGTTAAGCTCCATCCACAAAAAAATTGAGTTCAAGTCCCGGGTCATGTTTTTTTTTTTTTTTCATACTTTTGGGATTTTGACGACAGGTCCCGGGTCATCTTTTTTTTTTTTTTTTCAGACTTTCCTATCATTGTTAAAAGGCAAAAGATATTCTTTAAACTGATGGCAGTTAAGCTCCATCCACAAAAAAATTGAGTTCAATTCCCGGGTCATGTTTTTTTTTTTTTTTTTTTCATACTTTTGGGATTTTGACGACAGGTCCCGGGTCATCGTTTTTTTTTTTTTTCATACTTTCCTATCATTGTTAAAAGGCAAAAGATATTCTTTAAACTGATGGCAGTTAAGCTCCATCCACAAAAAAATTGAGTTCAAGTCCCGGGTCATGTTTTTTTTTTTTTCATAATTTTGGGATTTTGACGACAGGTCCCGGGTCATCGTTTTTTTTAATTTTTTTATACTTTCCTATCATTGTTAAAAGGCAAAATATATTCTTTAAACTGATGGCAGTTAAGCTCCATCCACAAAAAAATTGAGTTCAAGTCCCGGGTCATGTTTTTTTTTTTTTCATACTTTTGGGATTTTGACGACAGGTCCCGGGTCATCGTTTTTGTTGTTTTTTTCATACTTTCCTATCATTGTTAAAAGGCAAAATATATTCTTTAAACTGATGGCAGTTAAGCTCCATCCACAAAAAAATTGAGTTCAAGTCCCGGGTCATGTTTTTTTTTTTTTTTTTTTTTCATACTTTTGGGATTTTGATGACAGGTCCCGGGTCATCGTTTTTTTTTTTTTTTCATACTTTCCTATCATTGTTAAAAGGCAAAAGATATTCTTTAAACTGATGGCAGTTAAGCTCCATCCACAAAAAAATTGAGTTCAAGTCCCGGATCATGTTTTTTTTTTCTTCATACTTTTGGGATTTTGACGACAGGTCCCGGGTCATCGTTTTTGTTGTTTTTTTCATACTTTCCTATCATTGTTAAAAGGCAAAATATATTCTTTAAACTGATGGCAGTTAAGCTCCCTCCACAAAAAAATTGAGTTCACGTCCCGGGTCATGTTTTTTTTTTTTTCATACTTTTGGGATTTTGACGACAGGTCCCGGGTCATCGTTTTTTTTTTTTTTTCATACTTTCCTATATCATTGTTAAAAGGCAAAAGATATTCTTTAAACTGATGGCAGTTAAGCTCCATCCACAAAAAAATTGAGTTCAAGTCCCGGGTCATGTTTTTTTTTTTTTTTTTTTTCATGCTTTTGGGATTTTGACGACAGGTCCCGGGTCATCGTTTTTTTTTTTTTTTTTCATACTTTCCTATCATTGTTAAAAGGCAAAAGATATTCTTTAAACTGATGGCAGTTAAGCTCCATCCACAAAAAATTGAGTTCAAGTCCCGGGTCATGTTTTTTTTTTTTCATAATTTTGGGATTTTGACGACAGGTCCTGGGTCATCGTTTTTTTTTTTTTTTTTCATACTTTCCTATCATTGTTAAAAGGCAAAAGATATTCTTTAAACTGATGGCAGTTAAGCTCCATCCACAAAAAAATTGAGTTCAAGTCCCGGGTCATGTTTTTTTTTTTTCATACTTTTGGGATTTTGACGACAGGTCCCGGGTCATCGTTTTTTTTTTTTTTTTTCATACTTTCCTATCATTGTTAAAAGGCAAAATATATTATTTAAACTGATGGCAGTGAA
Source organism: Phoxinus phoxinus (assembly GCF_949152265.1). Classification (NCBI taxonomy): domain Eukaryota; kingdom Metazoa; phylum Chordata; class Actinopteri; order Cypriniformes; family Leuciscidae; genus Phoxinus; species Phoxinus phoxinus. The sequence continues at coordinate 30,285,769 of NC_136880.1, read as the reverse complement.
GCTCCATCCACAAAAAAATTGAGTTCAAGTCCCGGGTCATGTTTTTTTTTTTTTTTTTTCTCATGCTTTTGGGATTTTGACGACAGGTCCCGGGTCATCGTTTTTGTTGTTTTTTTCATACTTTCCTATCATTGTTAAAAGGCAAAATATATTCTTTAAACTGATGGCAGTTAAGCTCCATTCACAAAGAAATTGAGTTCAAGTCCCGGGTCATGTTTTTTTTAGTTTTTTTGTTTTTTCATACTTTTGGGATTTTGACGACAGGTCCGGGGTCATCGTTTTTGTTGTTTTTTTCATACTTTCCTATCATTGTTAAAAGGCAAAATATATTCTTTAAACTGATGGCAGTTAAGCTCCATCCACAAAAAAATTGAGTTCAAGTCCCGGGTCATGTTTTTTTTTTTTTCATACTTTTGGGATTTTGACGACAGGTCCCGGGTCATCGTTTTTTTTTTTTTTTTCATACTTTCCTATCATTGTTAAAAGGCAAAATATATTCTTTAAACTGATGGCAGTTATGCTCCATCAACAAAAAAATTGAGTTCAAGTCCCGGGTCATGTTTTTTTCTTTTTCATACTTTTGGGATTTTGACGACAGGTCCCGGGTCATCGTTTTTGTTGTTTTTTTCATACTTTCCTATCATTGTTAAAAGGCAAAATATATTCTTTAAACTGATGGCAGTTAAGCTCCCTCCACAAAAAAATTGAGTTCAAGTCCCGGGTCATGTTTTTTTTTTTTTCATACTTTTGGGATTTTGACAACAGGTCCCGGGTCATCGTTTTTTTTTTTTTTTTTTTTTTTTTTTCATACTTTCCTATCATTGTTAAAAGGCAAAATATATTCTTTAAACTGATGGCAGTTAAGCTCCATTCACAAAGAAATTGAGTTCAAGTCCCGGGTCATGTTTTTTTTGTTTTTTTGTTTTTTCATACTTTTGGGATTTTGACGACAGGTCCCGGGTCATCGTTTTTTTTCTTTTTTTTTCATACTTTCCTATCATTGTTAAAAGGCAAAATATATTCTTTAAACTGATGGCAGTTAAGCACCATCCACAAAAAAATTGAGTTCAAGTCCCGGGTCATGTTTTTTTTTTTGTTTTTTCATACTTTTGGGATTTTGACGACAGGTCCCGGGTCATCGTTTTTTTTTTTTTTTTCATACTTTCCCATCATTGTTAAAAGGCAAAATATATTATTTAAACTGATGGCAGTGAAGCTCCATCCACAAAAAAATTGAGTTCAAGTCCCGGGTCATGTTTTTTTTTTTTTTTTTTCTCATGCTTTTGGGATTTTGACGACAGGTCCCGGGTCATCGTTTTTTTTTTTTTTTTCATACTTTCCTATCATTGTTAAAAGGCAAAATATATTCTTTAAACTGATGGCAGTTAAGCTCCATCCACAAAAAAATTGAGTTCAAGTCCCGGGTCATGTTTTTTTTTTTTTTTTTTCATACTTTTGGGATTTTGACGACAGGTCCCGGGTCATCGTTTTTTGTTTTTTTTCATACTTTCCTATCATTGTTAAAAGGCAAAAGATATTCTTTAAACTGATGGCAGTTAAGCTACATCCACAAAAAAATTGAGTTCAAGTCCCGGGTCATGTTTTTTTTTTTCATACTTTTGGGATTTTGACGACAGGTCCCGGGTCATCGTTTTTTTTGTTTTTTTTTCATACTTTCCTATCATTGTTAAAAGGCAAAAGATATTCTTTAAACTGATGGCAGTGAAGCTCCATCCACAAAAAAATTGAGTTCAAGTCCCGGGTCATGTTTTTTTTTTTTTTTTTTCTCATGCTTTTGGGATTTTGACGACAGGTCCCGGGTCATCGTTTTTTTGTTGTTTTTTTCATACTTTCCTATCATTGTTAAAAGGCAAAATATATTCTTTAAACTGATGGCAGTTAAGCTCCATTCACAAAGAAATTGAGTTCAAGTCCCGGGTCATCGTTTTTTTTTTTTTTTCATACTTTCCTATCATTGTTAAAAGGCAAAAGATATTCTTTAAACTGATGGCAGTTAAGCTCCATCCACAAAAAAATTGAGTTCAAGTCCCGGGTCATGTTTTTTTTTTTTTTTTTTTTTCATGCTTTTGGGATTTTGACGACAGGTCCCGGGTCATCGTTTTTTTTTTTTTTTTCATACTTTCCTATCATTGTTAAAAGGCAAAATATATTCTTTAAACTGATGGCAGTTAAGCTCCATCCACAAAAAAATTGAGTTCAAGTCCCGGGTCATGTTTTTTTTTTTTTCATAATTTTGGGATTTTGACGACAGGTCCCGGGTCATCGTTTTTTTTTTTTTTTTTCATACTTTCCTATCATTGTTAAAAGGCAAAAGATATTCTTTAAACTGATGGCAGTTAAGCTCCATTCACAAAGAAATTGAGTTCAAGTCCCGGGTCATGTTTTTTTTTGTTTTTTTTGTTTTTTCATACTTTTGGGATTTTGACGACAGGTCCGGGGTCATCGTTTTTTTTTTTTTTTCATACTTTCCTATCATTGTTAAAAGGCAAAATATATTCTTTAAACTGATGGCAGTTAAGCTCCATCCACAAAAAAATTGAGTTCAAGTCCCGGGTCATGTTTTTTTTTTTTCATACTTTTGGGATTTTGACGACAGGTCCCGGGTCATCGTTTTTGTTGTTTTTTTCATACTTTCCTATCATTGTTAAAAGGCAAAATATATTCTTTAAACTGATGGCAGTTAAGCTCCATCCACAAAAAAATTGAGTTCAAGTCCCGGGTCATGTTTTTTTTTTTTTTTTTTCTCATGCTTTTGGGATTTTGACGACAGGTCCCGGGTCATCGTTTTTGTTGTTTTTTTCATACTTTCCTATCATTGTTAAAAGGCAAAAGATATTCTTTAAACTGATGGCAGTTAAGCTCCATCCACAAAAAAATTGAGTTCAAGTCCCGGGTCATGTTTTTTTTTTTTTTCATAATTTTGGGATTTTGACGACAGGTCCCGGGTCATCGTTTTTGTTGTTTTTTTCATACTTTCCTATCATTGTTAAAAGGCAAAATATATTCTTTAAACTGATGGCAGTTAAGCTCCCTCCACAAAAAAATTGAGTTCAAGTCCCGTGTCATGTTTTTTTTTTTTCATACTTTTGGGATTTTGACGACAGGTCCCGGGTCATCGTTTTTTTTTTTTTTTTCATACTTTCCTATCATTGTTAAAAGGCAAAAGATATTCTTTAAACTGATGGCAGTTATGCTCCATCAACAAAAAAATTGAGTTCAAGTCCCGGGTCATGTTTTTTTCTTTTTCATACTTTTGGGATTTTGACGACAGGTCCCGGGTCATCGTTTTTGTTGTTTTTTTCATACTTTCCTATCATTGTTAAAAGGCAAAATATATTCTTTAAACTGATGGCAGTTAAGCTCCCTCCACAAAAAAATTGAGTTCAAGTCCCGGGTCATGTTTTTTTTTTTTTCATACTTTTGGGATTTTGACAACAGGTCCCGGGTCATCGTTTTTTTTTTTTTTTTTTTTTTTTTTCATACTTTTGGGATTTTGACAACAGGTCCCGGGTCATCGTTTTTTTTTTTTTTTTCATACTTTCCTATCATTGTTAAAAGGCAAAAGATATTCTTTAAACTGATGGCAGTTAAGCTCCATTCACAAAGAAATTGAGTTCAAGTCCCGGGTCATGTTTTTTTATGTTTTTTTGTTTTTTCATCCGGGGTCATCGTTTTTTTTTTTTTTTTCATACTTTCCTATCATTGTTAAAAGGCAAAATATATTCTTTAAACTGATGGCAGTTAAGCTCCATCCACAAAAAAATTGAGTTCAAGTCCCGGGTCATGTTTTTTTTTTGTTTTTTCATACTTTTGGGATTTTGACGACAGGTCCCGGGTCATCGTTTTTGGTTTTTTTTTCATACTTTCCTATCATTGTTAAAAGGCTAAATATATTCTTTAAACTGATGGCAGTTAAGCTCCATCCACAAAAAAATTGAGTTCAAGTCCCGGGTCATGTTTTTTTTTTTGTTTTTTCATACTTTTGGGATTTTGACGACAGGTCCCGGGTCATCGTTTTTTTTTTTTTTTCATACTTTCCTATCATTGTTAAAAGGCAAAAGATATTCTTTAAACTGATGGCAGTTAAGCTCCATCCACAAAAAAATTGAGTTCAAGTCCCGGGTCATGTTTTTTTTTTTTTTTTTTCTCATACTTTTGGGATTTTGACGACAGGTCCCGGGTCATCGTTTTTTTTTTTTTCATACTTTCCTATCATTGTAGAAAGGCAAAAGATATTCTTTAAACTGATGGCAGTTAAGCTCCATTCACAAAGAAATTGAGTTCAAGTCCCGGGTCATGTTTTTTTTTGTTTTTTTGTTTTTTCATACTTTTGGGATTTTGACGACAGGTCCCGGGTCATCGTTTTTTTTTTTTTTTTCATACTTTCCTATCATGGTTAAAAGGCAAAATATATTCTTTAAACTGATGGCAGTTAAGCTCCATCCACAAAAAAATTGAGTTCAAGTCCCGGGTCAAGTTTTTTTTTTTTTTTTTTTTTCATACTTTTGGGATTTTGACGACAGGTCCCGGGTCATCGTTTTTTTGTTGTTTTTTTCATACTTTCCTATCATTGTTAAAAGGCAAAATATATTCTTTAAACTGATGGCAGTTAAGCTCCATTCACAAAGAAATTGAGTTCAAGTCCCGGGTCATGTTTTCTTTAGTTTTTTAGTTTTTTCTTACTTTTGGGATTTTGACGACAGGTCCGGGGTCATCGTTTTTTTTTCATACTTTCCTATCATTGTTAAAAGGCAAAATATATTCTTTAAACTGATGGCAGTTAAGCTCCATTCACAAAGAAATTGAGTTCAAGTCCCGGGTCATGTTTTTTTTTTTTTTTTTTCTCATGCTTTTGGGATTTTGACGACAGGTCCCGGGTCATCGTTTTTGTTGTTTGTTTCATACTTTCCTATCATTGTTAAAAGGCAAAATATATTCTTTAAACTGATGGCAGTTAAGCTCCATCCACAAAAAAATTGAGTTCAAGTCCCGGGTCATGTTTTTTTTTTTTTTCATACTTTTGGGATTTTGACGACAGGTCCCGGGTCATCGTTTTTTTTTTTTTTTCATACTTTCCTATCATTGTTAAAAGGCAAAAGATATTCTTTAAACTGATGGCAGTTAAGCTCCATCCACAAAAAAATTGAGTTCAAGTCCCGGGTCAAGTTTTTTTTTTTTTTTTTTTTTCATACTTTTGGGATTTTGACGACAGGTCCGGGGTCATCGTTTTTTTTGTTGTTTTTTTCATACTTTCCTATCATTGTTAAAAGGCAAAATATATTCTTTAAACTGATGGCAGTTAAGCTCCATCCACAAAAAAATTGAGTTCAAGTCCCGGGTCATGTTTTTTTTAGTTTTTTTTTTTTTTCTTACTTTTGGGATTTTGACGACAGGTCCGGGGTCATCGTTTTTTTGTTTTTGTTTTTTTTTCTTCATACTTTCCTATCATTGTAAAAAGGCAAAAGATATTCTTTAAACTGATGGCAGTTAAGCTCCATTCACAAAGAAATTGAGTTCAAGTCCCGGGTCATGTTTTTTTTAGTTTTTTTGTTTTTTCATACTTTTGGGATTTTGACGACAGGTCCGGGGTCATCGTTTTTTTTTTTTTTTCATACTTTCCTATCATTGTTAAAAGGCAAAATATATTCTTTAAACTGATGGCAGTTAAGCTCCATCCACAAAAAAATTGAGTTCAAGTCCCGGGTCATGTTTTTTTTTTTTCATACTTTTGGGATTTTGACGACAGGTCCCGGGTCATCGTTTTTGTTGTTTTTTTCATACTTTCCTATCATTGTTAAAAGGCAAAATATATTCTTTAAACTGATGGCAGTTAAGCTCCCTCCACAAAAAAATTGAGTTCAAGTCCCGTGTCATGTTTTTTTTTTTTCATACTTTTGGGATTTTGACGACAGGTCCCGGGTCATCGTTTTTTTTTTTTTTTTCATACTTTCCTATCATTGTTAAAAGGCAAAAGATATTCTTTAAACTGATGGCAGTTAAGCTCCATTCACAAAGAAATTGAGTTCAAGTCCCGGGTCATGTTTTTTTTTTTTCATACTTTTGGGATTTTGACGACAGGTCCCGGGTCATCGTTTTTGTTGTGTTTTTCATACTTTCCTATCATTGTTAAAAGGCAAAATATATTCTTTAAACTGATGACAGTTAAGCTCCATTCACAAAGAAATTGAGTTCAAGTCCCGGGTCATGTTTTTTTTTTTTTTTTTTCATACTTTTGGGATTTTGACGACAGGTCCGGGGTCATCGTTTTTTTTTTTTTTTTTCATACTTTCCTATCATTGTTAAAAGGCAAAATATATTCTTTAAACTGATGGCAGTTAAGCACCATCCACAAAAAAATTGAGTTCAAGTTCCGGGTCATGTTTTTTTTTTTTTTTTTTCATACTTTTGGGATTTTGACGACAGGTCCCGGGTCATCGTTTTTGTTGTTTTTTTCATACTTTCCTATCATTGTTAAAAGGCAAAATATATTCTTTAAACTGATGGCAGTTAAGCTCCATCCACAAAAAAATTTAGTTCAAGTCCCGGGTCATGTTTTTTTTTTTTTTCATAATTTTGGGATTTTGACGACAGGTCCCGGGTCATCGTTTTTTCTTTTTTTTTTCATACTTTGCTATCATGGTTAAAAGGCAAAATATATTCTTTAAACTGATGGCAGTTAAGCTCCATCTACAAAAAAATTGAGTTCAAGTCCCGGGTCATGTTTTTTTTTTTTCATACTTTTGGAATTTTGACGACAGGTCCCGGGTCATCGTTTTTTTTTTTTTTTTTCATACTTTCCTATCATTGTTAAAAGGCAAAAGATATTCTTTAAACTGATGGCAGTTAAGCTCCATCCACAAAAAAATTGAGTTCAAGTCCCGGGTCAAGTTTTTTTTTTTTTTTTTTTTTCATACTTTTGGGATTTTGACGACAGGTCCCGGGTCATCGTTTTTTTGTTGTTTTTTTCATACTTTCCTATCATTGTTAAAAGGCAAAATATATTCTTTAAACTGATGGCAGTTAAGCTCCCTCCACAAAAAAATTGAGTTCAAGTCCCGGGTCATGTTTTTTTTTTTCTTCATACTTTTGGGATTTTGACGACAGGTCCCGGGTCATCGTTTTTTTTTTTTTTTTCATACTTTCCTATCATTGTTAAAAGGCAAAAGATATTCTTTAAACTGATGGCAGTTAAGCTCATTCCACAAAAAAATTGAGTTCAAGTCCCGGGTCATGTTTTTTTTTTTTTTTTTTTTCATACTTTTGGGATTTTGACGACAGGTCCGGGGTCATCGTTTTTTTTTTTTTTTTTTTTTTTTTCATACTTTCCTATCATGGTTAAAAGGCAAAATATATTCTTTAAACTGATGGCAGTTAAGCTCCATCCACAAAAAAATTTAGTTCAAGTCCCGGGTCATGTTTTTTTTTTTTTTCATAATTTTGGGATTTTGACGACAGGTCCCGGGTCATCGTTTTTGTTGTTTTTTTCATACTTTCCTATCATTGTTAAAAGGCAAAATATATTCTTTAAACTGATGGCAGTTAAGCTCCCTCCACAAAAAAATTGAGTTCAAGTCCCGGGTCATGTTTTTTTTTTTTTTCATACTTTTGGGATTTTGACGACAGGTCCCGGGTCATCGTTTTTTTTTTTTTTTCATACTTTCCTATCATTGTTAAAATAAGATGGCAGTTAAGCTCCCTCCACAAAAAAATTGAGTTCAAGTCCCGGGTCAAGTTTTTTTTTTTTTTTTTTTTTCATACTTTTGGGATTTTGACGACAGGTCCGGGGTCATCGTTTTTTTTTTTTTTTTTTTTTTTCTTCATACTTTCCTATCATTGTTAAAAGGCAAAAGATATTCTTTAAACTGATGGCAGTTAAGCTCCCTCCACAAAAAAATTGAGTTCAAGTCCCGGGTCATGTTTTTTTTAGTTTTTTTGTTTTTTCTTACTTTTGGGATTTTGACGACAGGTCCCGGGTCATCGTTTTTTTTTTTTTTTTCATACTTTCCTATCATTGTTAAAAGGCAAAATATATTCTTTAAACTGATGGCAGTTAAGCTCCCTCCACAAAAAAATTGAGTTCAAGTCCCGGGTCATGTTTTTTTTTTTTTTCATACTTTTGGGATTTTGACGACAGGTCCCGGGTCATCGTTTTTTTTTTTTTTCATACTTTCCTATCATTGTTAAAATAAGATGGCAGTTAAGCTCCCTCCACAAAAAAATTGAGTTCAAGTCCCGGGTCAAGTTTTTTTTTTTTTTTTTTTTCATACTTTTGGGATTTTGACGACAGGTCCGGGGTCATCGTTTTTTTCTTTTTTTTTTTTTTTTTCTTCATACTTTCCTATCATTGTTAAAAGGCAAAAGATATTCTTTAAACTGATGGCAGTTAAGCTCCCTCCACAAAAAAATTGAGTTCAAGTCCCGGGTCATGTTTTTTTTAGTTTTTTTGTTTTTTCTTACTTTTGGGATTTTGACGACAGGTCCGGGGTCATCGTTTTTTTTTTTTTTTTTTTTTTTCTTCATACTTTGCTATCATGGTTAAAAGGCCAAATATATTCTTTAAACTGATGGCAGTTAAGCTCCATCCACAAAAAAATTTAGTTCAAGTCCCGGGTCATGTTTTTTTTTTTTTTCATAATTTTGGGATTTTGACGACAGGTCCCGGGTCATCGTTTTTTTTTTTTTTTTCATACTTTCCTATCATGGTTAAAAGGCAAAATATATTCTTTAAACTGATGGCAGTTAAGCTCCATCCACCAAAAAATTGAGTTCAAGTCCTGGGTCATGTTTTTTTTTTTCATACTTTTGGGATTTTGACGACAGGTCCCGGGTCATCGTTTTTTTTTTTTTTTTCATACTTTCCTATCATTGTTAAAAGGCAAAAGATATTCTTTAAACTGATGGCAGTTAAGCTCCATCCACAAAAAAATTGAGTTCAAGTCCCGGGTCATGTTTTTTTTTTGTTTTTTTTCTCATGCTTTTGGGATTTTGACGACAGGTCCCGGGTTATCGTTTTTTTTTTTTTTTCATACTTTCCTATCATTGTTAAAAGGCAAAAGATATTCTTTAAACTGATGGCAGTTAAGCTCCATCCCCAAAAAATTGAGTTCAAGTCCTGGGTCATGTTTTTTTTTTTCATACTTTTGGGATTTTGACGACAGGTCCCGGGTCATCGTTTTTTGTTTTTTTTTCATACTTTCCTATCATTGTTAAAAGGCAAAAGATATTCTTTAAACTGATGGCAGTTAAGCTCCATCCACAAAAAAATTGAGTTCAAGTCCCGGGTCATGTTTTTTTTTTGTTTTTTTTCTCATGCTTTTGGGATTTTGACGACAGGTCCCGGGTCATCGTTTTTGTTGTTTTTTTCATACTTTCCTATCATTGTTAAAAGGCAAAATATATTCTTTAAACTGATGGCAGTTAAGCTCCCTCCACAAAAAAATTGAGTTCAAGTCCCGGGTCATGTTTTTTTTTTTTTTCATACTTTTGGGATTTTGACGACAGGTCCCGGGTCATCGTTTTTTTTTTTTTTTCATACTTTCCTATCATTGTTAAAAGGCAAAAGATATTCTTTAAACTGATGGCAGTTAAGCTCCATCCACAAAAAAATTGAGTTCGGGTCAAGTTTTTTTTTTTTTTTTTTTTCATACTTTTGGGATTTTGACGACAGGTCCCGGGTCATCGTTTTTTTTTTTTTTTTCATACTTTCCTATCATTGTTAAAAGGCAAAATATATTCTTTAAACTGATGGCAGTTAAGCTCCATCCACAAAAAAATTTAGTTCAAGTCCCGGGTCATCGTTTTTTTTTTTTTTTTCATACTTTCCTATCATGGTTAAAAGGCAAAATATATTCTTTAAACTGATGGCAGTTAAGCTCCATCCACAAAAAAATTGAGTTCAAGTCCCGGGTCATGTTTTTTTTTTTTCATACTTTTGGGATTTTGACGACAGGTCCCGGGTCATCGTTTTTTTTTTTTTTTTCATACTTTCCTATCATTGTTAAAAGGCAAAAGATATTCTTTAAACTGATGGCAGTTAAGCTCCATCCACAAAAAAATTGAGTTCAAGTCCCGGGTCATGTTTTTTTTTGTTTTTTTTCTCATGCTTTTGGGATTTTGACGACAGGTCCCGGGTCATCGTTTTTTTTTTTTTTTCATACTTTCCTATCATTGTTAAAAGGCAAAAGATATTCTTTAAACTGATGGCAGTTAAGCTCCATCCACAAAAAAATTGAGTTCAAGTCCCGGGTCATGTTTTTTTTTTTTTCATACTTTTGGGATTTTGACGACAGGTCCCGGGTCATCGTTTTTTTGTTGTTTTTTTCATACTTTCCTATCATTGTTAAAAGGCAAAATATATTCTTTAAACTGATGGCAGTTAAGCTCCATCCACAAAAAAATTTAGTTCAAGTCCCGGGTCATGTTTTTTTTTTTTTTCATAATTTTGGGATTTTGACGACAGGTCCCGGGTCATCGTTTTTTTTTTTTTTTTTTTCATACTTTCCTATCATTGTTAAAAGGCAAAAGATATTCTTTAAACTGATGGCAGTGAAGCTCCATCCACAAAAAAATTGAGTTCAAGTCCCGGGTCATGTTTTTTTTGTTTTTTTTTTTCATGCTTTTGGGATTTTGACGACAGGTCCCGGGTCATCGTTTTCTTGTTGTTTTTTTCATACTTTCCTATCATTGTTAAAAGGCAAAATATATTCTTTAAACTGATGGCAGTTAAGCTCCATCCACAAAAAAATTGAGTTCAAGTCCCGGGTCATGTTTTTTTTTTTTTCATACTTTTGGGATTTTGACGACAGGTCCCGGGTCATCGTTTTTGTTGTTTTTTTCATACTTTCCTATCATTGTTAAAAGGCAAAATATATTCTTTAAACTGATGGCAGTTAAGCTCCCTCCACAAAAAAATTGAGTTCAAGTCCCGGGTCATGTTTTTTTTTTTTCATACTTTTGGGATTTTGACGACAGGTCCCGGGTCATCGTTTTTTTTTTTTTTTCATACTTTCCTATCATTGTTAAAAGTCAAAATATATTCTTTAAACTGATGGCAGTTAAGCTCCATCCACAAAAAAATTTAGTTCAAGTCCCGGGTCATGTTTTTTTTTTTTTCATAATTTTGGGATTTTGACGACAGGTCCCGGGTCATCGTTTTTTTTTTTTTTTCATACTTTCCTATCATTGTTAAAAGGCAAAATATATTCTTTAAACTGATGGCAGTTAAGCTCCATCCACAAAAAAATTGAGTTCAAGTCCCGGGTCATGTTTTTTTTTTTTCATACTTTTGGGATTTTGACGACAGGTCCCGGGTCATCGTTTTTTTTTTTTTTTTCATACTTTCCTATCATTGTTAAAAGGCAAAAGATATTCTTTAAACTGATGGCAGTTAAGCTCCATCCACAAAAAAATTGAGTTCAAGTCCCGGGTCATGTTTTTTTTTGTTTTTTTTCTCATGCTTTTGGGATTTTGACGACAGGTCCCGGGTCATCGTTTTTTTTTTTTTTTCATACTTTCCTATCATTGTTAAAAGGCAAAAGATATTCTTTAAACTGATGGCAGTTAAGCTCCATCCACAAAAAAATTGAGTTCAAGTCCCGGGTCATGTTTTTTTTTTTTTCATACTTTTGGGATTTTGACGACAGGTCCCGGGTCATCGTTTTTTTGTTGTTTTTTTCATACTTTCCTATCATTGTTAAAAGGCAAAATATATTCTTTAAACTGATGGCAGTTAAGCTCCATCCACAAAAAAATTGAGTTCAAGTCCCGGGTCATGTTTTTTTTTTTTTCATAATTTTGGGATTTTGACGACAGGTCCCGGGTCATCGTTTTTTTTTTTTTTTTCATACTTTCCTATCATTGTTAAAAGGCAAAAGATATTCTTTAAACTGATTGCAGTTAAGCTCCATCCACAAAAAAATTGAGTTCAAGTCCCGGGTCATGTTTTTTTTTTTTTCATAATTTTGGGATTTTGACGACAGGTCCCGGGTCATCGTTTTTTTTTTTTTTTTCATACTTTCCTATCATTGTTAAAAGGCAAAAGATATTCTTTAAACTGATTGCAGTTAAGCTCCATCCACAAAAAAATTGAGTTCAAGTCCCGGGTCATGTTTTTTTTTTTTTTTTTCTCATGCTTTTGGGATTTTGACGACAGGTCCCGGGTCATCGTTTTTTTGTTGTTTTTTTCATACTTTCCTATCATTGTTAAAAGGCAAAAGATATTCTTTAAACTGATGGCAGTTAAGCTCCATCCACAAAAAAATTGAGTTCAAGTCCCGGGTCATGGTTTTTTTTTTTTCATAATTTTGGGATTTTGACGACAGGTCCCGGGTCATCGTTTTTGTTGTTTTTTTCATACTTTCCTATCATTGTTAAAAGGCAAAATATATTCTTTAAACTGATGGCAGTTAAGCTCCCTCCACAAAAAAATTGAGTTCAAGTCCCGGGTCATGTTTTTTTTTTTTTTCATACTTTTGGGATTTTGACGACAGGTCCCGGGTCATCGTTTTTTTTGTTGTTTTTTTCATACTTTCCTATCATTGTTAAAAGGCAAAATATATTCTTTAAACTGATGGCAGTTAAGCTCCATCCACAAAAAAATTTAGTTCAAGTCCCGGGTCATGTTTTTTTTTTTTTTCATAATTTTGGGATTTTGACGACAGGTCCCGGGTCATCGTTTTTGTTGTTTTTTTCATACTTTCCTATCATTGTTAAAAGGCAAAATATATTCTTTAAACTGATGGCAGTTAAGCTCCATCCACAAAAAAATTGAGTTCAAGTCCCGGGTCATGTTTTTTTTTTTTTCATAATTTTGGGATTTTGACGACAGGTCCCGGGTCATCGTTTTTTTTTTTTTTTTCATACTTTCCTATCATTGTTAAAAGGCAAAATATATTCTTTAAACTGATGGCAGTTAAGCTCCCTCCACAAAAAAATTGAGTTCAAGTCCCGGGTCATGTTTTTTTTTTTTTTCATACTTTTGGGATTTTGACGACAGGTCCCGGGTCATCGTTTTTTTGTTGTTTTTTTCATACTTTCCTATCATTGTTAAAAGGCAAAATATATTCTTTAAACTGATGGCAGTTAAGCTCCATCCACAAAAAAATTTAGTTCAAGTCCCGGGTCATGTTTTTTTTTTTTTTCATAATTTTGGGATTTTGACGACAGGTCCCGGGTCATCGTTTTTTTGTTGTTTTTTTCATACTTTCCTATCATTGTTAAAAGGCAAAATATATTCTTTAAACTGATGGCAGTTAAGCTCCCTCCACAAAAAAATTGAGTTCAAGTCCCGGGTCATGTTTTTTTTTTTTTTTCATACTTTTGGGATTTTGACGACAGGTCTCGGGTCATCATTTTTTTTTTTTTTTTTTTTTTTTTTCATACTTTCCTATCATTGTTAAAAGGCAAAAGATATTCTTTAAACTGATGGCAGTTAAGCTCCATCCACAAAAAAATTGAGTTCAAGTCCCGGGTCATGTTTTTTTTTTTTTCATACTTTTGGGATTTTGACGACAGGTCCCGGGTCATCGTTTTTTTTTTTTTTCATACTTTCCTATCATTGTTAAAAGGCAAAATATATTCTTTAAACTGATGGCAGTTAAGCTCCATCCACAAAAAAATTTAGTTCAAGTCCCGGGTCATGTTTTTTTTTTTTTCATACTTTTGGGATTTTGACGACAGGTCCCGGGTCATCGTTTTTTTTTTTTTTCATACTTTCCTATCATTGTTAAAAGGCAAAAGATATTCTTTAAACTGATGGCAGTTAAGCTCCATCCACAAAAAAATTGAGTTCAAGTCCCGGGTCATGTTTTTTTTTTTTTTTTTTCTCATACTTTTGGGATTTTGACGACAGGTCCCGGGTCATCGTTTTTTTTTTTTTTTTCATACTTTCCTATCATTGTTAAAAGGCAAAATATATTCTTTAAACTGATGGCAGTTAAGCTCCCTCCACAAAAAAATTGAGTTCAAGTCCCGGGTCATGTTTTTTTTTTTTTTTTCATACTTTTGGGATTTTGACGACAGGTCTCGGGTCATCATTTTTTAATTTTTTTATTTAATTTTTTTCATACTTTCCTATCATTGTTAAAAGGCAAAAGATATTCTTTAAACTGATGGCAGTTAAGCTCCATCCACAAAAAAATTGAGTTCAAGTCCCGGGTCATGTTTTTTTTTTTTTCATAATTTTGGGATTTTGACGACAGGTCCCGGGTCATCGTTTTTTTTTTTTTTTCATACTTTCCTATCATTGTTAAAAGGCAAAATATATTCTTTAAACTGATGGCAGTTAAGCTCCATCCACAAAAAAATTGAGTTCAAGTCCCGGGTCATGTTTTTTTTTTTTTTTTTTTTATACTTTTGGGATTTTGACGACAGGTCCCGGGTCATCGTTTTTTTTTTCTTTTTCAGACTTTCCTATCATTGTTAAAAGGCAAAAGATATTCTTTAAACTGATGGCAGTTAAGCTCCATCCACAAAAAAATTGAGTTCAAGTCCCGGGTCATGTTTTTTTTTTTTCATAATTTTGGGATTTTGACGACAGGTCCCGGGTCATCGTTTTTTTTTTTTTTTTTATACTTTCCTATCATTGTTAAAAGGCAAAAGATATTCTTTAAACTGATGGCAGTTAAGCTCCATTCACAAAGAAATTGAGTTCAAGTCCCGGGTCATGTTTTTTTGTTTTTGTTTGTTTTTTCATACTTTTGGGATTTTGACGACAGGTCCCGGGTCATCTTTTTTTTTTTTTTTTCAGACTTTCCTATCATTGTTAAAAGGCAAAAGATATTCTTTAAACTGATGGCAGTTAAGCTCCATCCACAAAAAAATTGAGTTCAAGTCCCGGGTCATGTTTTTTTTTTTTTCATAATTTTGGGATTTTGACGACAGGTCCCGGGTCATCTTTTTTTTTTTTTTTTCAGACTTTCCTATCATTGTTAAAAGGCAAAAGATATTCTTTAAACTGATGGCAGTTAAGCTCCATCCACAAAAAAATTGAGTTCAATTCCCGGGTCATGTTTTTTTTTTTTTTTTTTCATACTTTTGGGATTTTGACGACAGGTCCCGGGTCATCGTTTTTTTTTTTTTTCATACTTTCCTATCATTGTTAAAAGGCAAAAGATATTCTTTAAACTGATGGCAGTTAAGCTCCATCCACAAAAAAATTGAGTTCAAGTCCCGGGTCATGTTTTTTTTTTTTTCATAATTTTGGGATTTTGACGACAGGTCCCGGGTCATCGTTTTTTGTTTTTTTTTATACTTTCCTATCATTGTTAAAAGGCAAAATATATTCTTTAAACTGATGGCAGTTAAGCTCCTTCCACAAAAAAATTTAGTTCAAGTCCCGGGTCATGTTTTTTTTTTTTTTCATACTTTTGGGATTTTGACGACAGGTCCCGGGTCATCGTTTTTTTTTTTTTTTTTTTTTTTTTTTTTTTTTATACTTTCCTATCATTGTTAAAAGGCAATAGATATTCTTTAAACTGATGGCAGTTAAGCTCCATTCACAAAGAAATTGAGTTCAATTCCCGGGTCATGTTTTTTTTTGTTTTTTTGTTTTTTCATACTTTTGGGATTTTGACGACAGGTCCCGGGTCATCGTTTTTTTTTTTTTTTTTCATACTTTCCTATCATGGTTAAAAGGCAAAATATATTCTTTAAACTGATGGCAGTTAAGCTCCATCCACAAAAAAATTGAGTTCAAGTCCCGGGTCATGTTTTTTTTTTTTTTTTTTTCATGCTTTTGGGATTTTGACGAC
This sequence comes from Phoxinus phoxinus, assembly GCF_949152265.1. Taxonomy (NCBI): domain Eukaryota; kingdom Metazoa; phylum Chordata; class Actinopteri; order Cypriniformes; family Leuciscidae; genus Phoxinus; species Phoxinus phoxinus. The sequence continues at coordinate 30,269,999 of NC_136880.1, read as the reverse complement.
AGGTCCCGGGTCATCGTTTTTGTTGTTTTTTTCATACTTTCCTATCATTGTTAAAAGGCAAAATATATTCTTTAAACTGATGGCAGTTAAGCTCCATCCACAAAAAAATTGAGTTCAAGTCCCGGGTCATGTTTTTTTTTTTTTTTTTTCTCATACTTTTGGGATTTTGACGACAGGTCCCGGGTCATCGTATTTTTTTTTTTTTTCATACTTTCCTATCATTGTTAAAAGGCAAAAGATATTCTTTAAACTGATGGCAGTTAAGCTCCATCCACAAAAAAATTGAGTTCAAGTCCCGGGTCATGTTTTTTTCTTTTTCATACTTTTGGGATTTTGACGACAGGTCCCGGGTCATCGTTTTTTTTTTTTTTTCATACTTTCCTATCATTGTTAAAAGGCAAAATATATTCTTTAAACTGATGGCAGTTAAGCTCCATCCACAAAAAAATTGAGTTCAAGTCCCGGGTCATGTTTTTTTTTTTTTTTTTTTCATACTTTTGGGATTTTGACGACAGGTCCCGGGTCATCTTTTTTTTTTTTTTTTCAGACTTTCCTATCATTGTTAAAAGGCAAAATATATTCTTTAAACTGATGGCAGTTAAGCTCCATCCACAAAAAAATTGAGTTCAAGTCCCGGGTCATGTTTTTTTTTTTTTTTTTTTTCATGCTTTTGGGATTTTGACGACAGGTCCCGGGTCATCGTTTTTTTTTTTTTTCATACTTTCCTATCATTGTTAAAAGGCAAAAGATATTCTTTAAACTGATGGCAGTTAAGCTCCATCCACAAAAAAATTGAGTTCAAGTCCCGGGTCATGTTTTTTTTTTTTTCATAATTTTGGGATTTTGACGACAGGTCCCGGGTCATCGTTTTTTTTTTTTTTTATATATACTTTCCTATCATTGTTAAAAGGCAAAATATATTCTTTAAACTGATGGCAGTTAAGCTCCATTCACAAAGAAATTGAGTTCAATTCCCGGGTCATGTTTTTTTTTGTTTTTTTGTTTTTTCATACTTTTGGGATTTTGACGACAGGTCCCGGGTCATCGTTTTTTTTTTTTTTTTTCATACTTTCCTATCATGGTTAAAAGGCAAAATATATTCTTTAAACTGATGGCAGTTAAGCTCCATCCACAAAAAAATTGAGTTCAAGTCCCGGGTCATGTTTTTTTTTTTTTTTTTTTCATGCTTTTGGGATTTTGACGACAGGTCCCGGGTCATCGTTTTTGTTGTTTTTTTCATACTTTCCTATCATTGTTAAAAGGCAAAATATATTCTTTAAACTGATGGCAGTTAAGCTCCATCCACAAAAAAATTGAGTTCAAGTCCCGGGTCATGTTTTTTTTTTTTTTTTTTCTCATACTTTTGGGATTTTGACGACAGGTCCCGGGTCATCGTATTTTTTTTTTTTTTCATACTTTCCTATCATTGTTAAAAGGCAAAAGATATTCTTTAAACTGATGGCAGTTAAGCTCCATCCACAAAAAAATTGAGTTCAAGTCCCGGGTCATGTTTTTTTCTTTTTCATACTTTTGGGATTTTGACGACAGGTCCCGGGTCATCGTTTTTTTTTTTTTTCATACTTTCCTATCATTGTTAAAAGGCAAAATATATTCTTTAAACTGATGGCAGTTAAGCTCCATCCACAAAAAAATTGAGTTCAAGTCCCGGGTCATGTTTTTTTTTTTTTTTTTCATACTTTTGGGATTTTGACGACAGGTCCCGGGTCATCGTTTTTTTTGTTTTTTTCATACTTTCCTATCATTGTTAAAAGGCAAAATATATTCTTTAAACTGATGGCAGTTAAGCTCCATCCACAAAAAAATTGAGTTCAAGTCCCGGGTCATGTTTTTTTTTTTTTCATACTTTTGGGATTTTGACGACAGGTCTCGGGTCATCATTTTTTTAATTTTTTTATTTAATTTTTTTCATACTTTCCTATCATTGTTAAAAGGCAAAAGATATTCTTTAAACTGATGGCAGTTAAGCTCCATCCACAAAAAAATTGAGTTCAAGTCCCGGGTCATGTTTTTTTTTTTTTCATAATTTTGGGATTTTGACGACAGGTCCCGGGTCATCGTTTTTTTTTTTTTTTCATACTTTCCTATCATTGTTAAAAGGCAAAATATATTCTTTAAACTGATGGCAGTTAAGCTCCATCCACAAAAAAATTGAGTTCAAGTCCCGGGTCATGTTTTTTTTTTTTTTTTTTTTTATACTTTTGGGATTTTGACGACAGGTCCCGGGTCATCGTTTTTTTTTTCTTTTTCAGACTTTCCTATCATTGTTAAAAGGCAAAAGATATTCTTTAAACTGATGGCAGTTAAGCTCCATCCACAAAAAAATTGAGTTCAAGTCCCGGGTCATGTTTTTTTTTTTTCATAATTTTGGGATTTTGACGACAGGTCCCGGGTCATCGTTTTTTTTTTTTTTTTTATACTTTCCTATCATTGTTAAAAGGCAAAAGATATTCTTTAAACTGATGGCAGTTAAGCTCCATTCACAAAGAAATTGAGTTCAAGTCCCGGGTCATGTTTTTTTGTTTTTGTTTGTTTTTTCATACTTTTGGGATTTTGACGACAGGTCCCGGGTCATCTTTTTTTTTTTTTTTTCAGACTTTCCTATCATTGTTAAAAGGCAAAAGATATTCTTTAAACTGATGGCAGTTAAGCTCCATCCACAAAAAAATTGAGTTCAAGTCCCGGGTCATGTTTTTTTTTTTTTCATAATTTTGGGATTTTGACGACAGGTCCCGGGTCATCTTTTTTTTTTTTTTTTCAGACTTTCCTATCATTGTTAAAAGGCAAAAGATATTCTTTAAACTGATGGCAGTTAAGCTCCATCCACAAAAAAATTGAGTTCAATTCCCGGGTCATGTTTTTTTTTTTTTTTTTTTCATACTTTTGGGATTTTGACGACAGGTCCCGGGTCATCGTTTTTTTTTTTTTTCATACTTTCCTATCATTGTTAAAAGGCAAAAGATATTCTTTAAACTGATGGCAGTTAAGCTCCATCCACAAAAAAATTGAGTTCAAGTCCCGGGTCATGTTTTTTTTTTTTTCATAATTTTGGGATTTTGACGACAGGTCCCGGGTCATCGTTTTTTTTTTTTTTTTTATACTTTCCTATCATTGTTAAAAGGCAAAATATATTCTTTAAACTGATGGCAGTTAAGCTCCTTCCACAAAAAAATTGAGTTCAAGTCCCGGGTCATGTTTTTTTTTTTTTTCATACTTTTGGGATTTTGACGACAGGTCCCGGGTCATCGTTTTTTTTTTTTTTTTTTTTTTTTTTTTTTTTTTATACTTTCCTATCATTGTTAAAAGGCAATAGATATTCTTTAAACTGATGGCAGTTAAGCTCCATTCACAAAGAAATTGAGTTCAATTCCCGGGTCATGTTTTTTTTTGTTTTTTTGTTTTTTCATACTTTTGGGATTTTGACGACAGGTCCCGGGTCATCGTTTTTTTTTTTTTTTTTTCATACTTTCCTATCATGGTTAAAAGGCAAAATATATTCTTTAAACTGATGGCAGTTAAGCTCCATCCACAAAAAAATTGAGTTCAAGTCCCGGGTCATGTTTTTTTTTTTTTTTTTTTCATGCTTTTGGGATTTTGACGACAGGTCCCGGGTCATCGTTTTTGTTGTTTTTTTCATACTTTCCTATCATTGTTAAAAGGCAAAATATATTCTTTAAACTGATGGCAGTTAAGCTCCATCCACAAAAAAATTGAGTTCAAGTCCCGGGTCATGTTTTTTTTTTTTCTTTTTCTCATACTTTTGGGATTTTGACGACAGGTCCCGGGTCATCGTATTTTTTTTTTTTTTCATACTTTCCTATCATTGTTAAAAGGCAAAAGATATTCTTTAAACTGATGGCAGTTAAGCTCCATCCACAAAAAAATTGAGTTCAAGTCCCGGGTCATGTTTTTTTCTTTTTCATACTTTTGGGATTTTGACGACAGGTCCCGGGTCATCGTTTTTTTTTTTTTTTCATACTTTCCTATCATTGTTAAAAGGCAAAATATATTCTTTAAACTGATGGCAGTTAAGCTCCATCCACAAAAAAATTGAGTTCAAGTCCCGGGTCATGTTTTTTTTTTTTTTTTTTCATACTTTTGGGATTTTGACGACAGGTCCCGGGTCATCTTTTTTTTTTTTTTTTCAGACTTTCCTATCATTGTTAAAAGGCAAAATATATTCTTTAAACTGATGGCAGTTAAGCTCCATCCACAAAAAAATTGAGTTCAAGTCCCGGGTCATGTTTTTTTTTTTTTTTTTTTTCATGCTTTTGGGATTTTGACGACAGGTCCCGGGTCATCGTTTTTTTTTTTTTTCATACTTTCCTATCATTGTTAAAAGGCAAAAGATATTCTTTAAACTGATGGCAGTTAAGCTCCATCCACAAAAAAATTGAGTTCAAGTCCCGGGTCATGTTTTTTTTTTTTTCATAATTTTGGGATTTTGACGACAGGTCCCGGGTCATCGTTTTTTTTTTTTTTTATACTTTCCTATCATTGTTAAAAGGCAAAATATATTCTTTAAACTGATGGCAGTTAAGCTCCATTCACAAAGAAATTGAGTTCAATTCCCGGGTCATGTTTTTTTTTGTTTTTTTGTTTTTTCATACTTTTGGGATTTTGACGACAGGTCCCGGGTCATCGTTTTTTTTTTTTTTTTTCATACTTTCCTATCATGGTTAAAAGGCAAAATATATTCTTTAAACTGATGGCAGTTAAGCTCCATCCACAAAAAAATTGAGTTCAAGTCCCGGGTCATGTTTTTTTTTTTTTTTTTTTCATGCTTTTGGGATTTTGACGACAGGTCCCGGGTCATCGTTTTTGTTGTTTTTTTCATACTTTCCTATCATTGTTAAAAGGCAAAAGATATTCTTTAAACTGATGGCAGTTAAGCTCCATCCACAAAAAAATTGAGTTCAAGTCCCGGGTCATGTTTTTTTCTTTTTCATACTTTTGGGATTTTGACGACAGGTCCCGGGTCATCGTTTTTTTTTTTTTTCATACTTTCCTATCATTGTTAAAAGGCAAAATATATTCTTTAAACTGATGGCAGTTAAGCTCCATCCACAAAAAAATTGAGTTCAAGTCCCGGGTCATGTTTTTTTTTTTTTTTTTTATACTTTTGGGATTTTGACGACAGGTCCCGGGTCATCTTTTTTTTTTTTTTTTCAGACTTTCCTATCATTGTTAAAAGGCAAAATATATTCTTTAAACTGATGGCAGTTAAGCTCCATCCACAAAAAAATTGAGTTCAAGTCCCGGGTCATGTTTTTTTTTTTTTTTTTTTTCATGCTTTTGGGATTTTGACGACAGGTCATCGTTTTTTCTTTTTCATACTTTTGGGATTTTGACGACAGGTCCCGGGTCATCGTTTTTTTTTTTTTTTTTTTTTTTTCATACTTTCCTATCATTGTTAAAAGGCAATAGATATTCTTTAAACTGATGGCAGTTAAGCTCCATTCACAAAGAAATTGAGTTCAAGTCCCGGGTCATGTTTTTTTTTGTTTTTTTGTTTTTTCATACTTTTGGGATTTTGACGACAGGTCCCGGGTCATCGTTTTTTTTTTTTTTTTCATACTTTCCTATCATGGTTAAAAGGCAAAATATATTCTTTAAACTGATGGCAGTTAAGCTCCATCCACAAAAAAATTGAGTTCAAGTCCCGGGTCATGTTTTTTTTTTTTTTTTTTTTCATGCTTTTGGGATTTTGACGACAGGTCTCGGGTCATCATTTTTTTTTTTTTTTTTTTTTTTTTTTTTCATACTTTCCTATCATTGTTAAAAGGCAAAAGATATTCTTTAAACTGATGGCAGTTAAGCTCCATTCACAAAGAAATTGAGTTCAAGTCCCGGGTCATGTTTTTTTGTTTTTGTTTGTTTTTTCATACTTTTGGGATTTTGACGACAGGTCCCGGGTCATCGTTTTTTTTTTTTTTTTCATACTTTCCTATCATTGTTAAAAGGCAAAATCTATTCTTTAAACTGATGGCAGTTAAGCTCCCTCCACAAAAAAATTGAGTTCAAGTCCCGGGTCATGTTTTTTTTTTTTTTTCATACTTTTGGGATTTTGACGACAGGTCTCGGGTCATCATTTTTTTATTTTTTTATTTTATTTTTTTCATACTTTCCTATCATTGTTAAAAGGCAAAAGATATTCTTTAAACTGATGGCAGTTAAGCTCCATCCACAAAAAAATTGAGTTCAAGTCCCGGGTCATGTTTTTTTTTTTTTCATAATTTTGGGATTTTGACGACAGGTCCCGGGTCATCGTTTTTTTTTTTTTTCCATACTTTCCTATCATTGTTAAAAGGCAAAATATATTCTTTAAACTGATGGCAGTTAAGCTCCATCCACAAAAAAATTGAGTTCAAGTCCCGGGTCATGTTTTTTTTTTTTTTTCATACTTTTGGGATTTTGACGACAGGTCCCGGGTCATCTTTTTTTTTTTTTTTTCAGACTTTCCTATCATTGTTAAAAGGCAAAAGATATTCTTTAAACTGATGGCAGTTAAGCTCCATCCACAAAAAAATTGAGTTCAATTCCCGGGTCATGTTTTTTTTTTTTTTTTTTTCATACTTTTGGGATTTTGACGACAGGTCCCGGGTCATCGTTTTTTTTTTTTTTCATACTTTCCTATCATTGTTAAAAGGCAAAAGATATTCTTTAAACTGATGGCAGTTAAGCTCCATCCACAAAAAAATTGAGTTCAAGTCCCGGGTCATGTTTTTTTTTTTTTCATAATTTTGGGATTTTGACGACAGGTCCCGGGTCATCGTTTTTTTTAATTTTTTTATACTTTCCTATCATTGTTAAAAGGCAAAATATATTCTTTAAACTGATGGCAGTTAAGCTCCATCCACAAAAAAATTGAGTTCAAGTCCCGGGTCATGTTTTTTTTTTTTTCATACTTTTGGGATTTTGACGACAGGTCCCGGGTCATCGTTTTTGTTGTTTTTTTCATACTTTCCTATCATTGTTAAAAGGCAAAATATATTCTTTAAACTGATGGCAGTTAAGCTCCATCCACAAAAAAATTGAGTTCAAGTCCCGGGTCATGTTTTTTTTTTTTTTTTTTTTTCATACTTTTGGGATTTTGATGACAGGTCCCGGGTCATCGTTTTTTTTTTTTTTTCATACTTTCCTATCATTGTTAAAAGGCAAAAGATATTCTTTAAACTGATGGCAGTTAAGCTCCATCCACAAAAAAATTGAGTTCAAGTCCCGGATCATGTTTTTTTTTTCTTCATACTTTTGGGATTTTGACGACAGGTCCCGGGTCATCGTTTTTGTTGTTTTTTTCATACTTTCCTATCATTGTTAAAAGGCAAAATATATTCTTTAAACTGATGGCAGTTAAGCTCCCTCCACAAAAAAATTGAGTTCACGTCCCGGGTCATGTTTTTTTTTTTTTTCATACTTTTGGGATTTTGACGACAGGTCCCGGGTCATCGTTTTTTTTTTTTTTTCATACTTTCCTATATCATTGTTAAAAGGCAAAAGATATTCTTTAAACTGATGGCAGTTAAGCTCCATCCACAAAAAAATTGAGTTCAAGTCCCGGGTCATGTTTTTTTTTTTTTTTTTTTTCATGCTTTTGGGATTTTGACGACAGGTCCCGGGTCATCGTTTTTTTTTTTTTTTTTCATACTTTCCTATCATTGTTAAAAGGCAAAAGATATTCTTTAAACTGATGGCAGTTAAGCTCCATCCACAAAAAATTGAGTTCAAGTCCCGGGTCATGTTTTTTTTTTTTCATAATTTTGGGATTTTGACGACAGGTCCTGGGTCATCGTTTTTTTTTTTTTTTTTCATACTTTCCTATCATTGTTAAAAGGCAAAAGATATTCTTTAAACTGATGGCAGTTAAGCTCCATCCACATAAAAATTGAGTTCAAGTCCCGGGTCATGTTTTTTTTTTTTCATACTTTTGGGATTTTGACGACAGGTCCCGGGTCATCGTTTTTTTTTTTTTTTTTCATACTTTCCTATCATTGTTAAAAGGCAAAATATATTATTTAAACTGATGGCAGTGAAGCTCCATCCACAAAAAAATTGAGTTCAAGTCCCGGGTCATGTTTTTTTTTTTTTTTTTTCTCATGCTTTTGGGATTTTGACGACAGGTCCCGGGTCATCGTTTTTGTTGTTTTTTTCATACTTTCCTATCATTGTTAAAAGGCAAAAGATATTCTTTAAACTGATGGCAGTTAAGCTCCATTCACAAAGAAATTGAGTTCAAGTCCCGGGTCATGTTTTTTTTAGTTTTTTTGTTTTTTCATACTTTTGGGATTTTGACGACAGGTCCGGGGTCATCGTTTTTGTTGTTTTTTTCATACTTTCCTATCATTGTTAAAAGGCAAAATATATTATTTAAACTGATGGCAGTTAAGCTCCATCCACAAAAAAATTGAGTTCAAGTCCCGGGTCATGTTTTTTTTTTTTTCATACTTTTGGGATTTTGACGACAGGTCCCGGGTCATCGTTTTTTTTTTTTTTTTCATACTTTCCTATCATTGTTAAAAGGCAAAAGATATTCTTTAAACTGATGGCAGTTATGCTCCATCAACAAAAAAATTGAGTTCAAGTCCCGGGTCATGTTTTTTTCTTTTTCATACTTTTGGGATTTTGACGACAGGTCCCGGGTCATCGTTTTTGTTGGTTTTTTCATACTTTCCTATCATTGTTAAAAGGCAAAATATATTCTTTAAACTGATGGCAGTTAAGCTCCCTCCACAAAAAAATTGAGTTCAAGTCCCGGGTCATGTTTTTTTTTTTTTCATACTTTTGGGATTTTGACAACAGGTCCCGGGTCATCGTTTTTTTTTTTTTTTTTTTTTTTTCATACTTTCCTATCATTGTTAAAAGGCAAAATATATTCTTTAAACTGATGGCAGTTAAGCTCCATTCACAAAGAAATTGAGTTCAAGTCCCGGGTCATGTTTTTTTTGTTTTTTTGTTTTTTCATACTTTTGGGATTTTGACGACAGGTCCCGGGTCATCGTTTTTTTTCTTTTTTTTTCATACTTTCCTATCATTGTTAAAAGGCAAAATATATTCTTTAAACTGATGGCAGTTAAGCACCATCCACAAAAAAATTGAGTTCAAGTCCCGGGTCATGTTTTTTTTTTTGTTTTTTCATACTTTTGGGATTTTGACGACAGGTCCCGGGTCATCGTTTTTTGTTTTTTTTTCATACTTTCCCATCATTGTTAAAAGGCAAAATATATTATTTAAACTGATGGCAGTGAAGCTCCATCCACAAAAAAATTGAGTTCAAGTCCCGGGTCATGTTTTTTTTTTTTTTTTTTCTCATGCTTTTGGGATTTTGACGACAGGTCCCGGGTCATCGTTTTTTTTTTTTTTTTCATACTTTCCTATCATTGTTAAAAGGCAAAATATATTCTTTAAACTGATGGCAGTTAAGCTCCATCCACAAAAAAATTGAGTTCAAGTCCCGGGTCATGTTTTTTTTTTTTTTTTTTCATACTTTTGGGATTTTGACGACAGGTCCCGGGTCATCGTTTTTTGTTTTTTTTCATACTTTCCTATCATTGTTAAAAGGCAAAAGATATTCTTTAAACTGATGGCAGTTAAGCTCCATCCACAAAAAAATTGAGTTCAAGTCCCGGGTCATGTTTTTTTTTTTCATACTTTTGGGATTTTGACGACAGGTCCCGGGTCATCGTTTTTTTTGTTTTTTTTTCATACTTTCCTATCATTGTTAAAAGGCAAAAGATATTCTTTAAACTGATGGCAGTGAAGCTCCATCCACAAAAAAATTGAGTTCAAGTCCCGGGTCATGTTTTTTTTTTTTTTTTTTCTCATGCTTTTGGGATTTTGACGACAGGTCCCGGGTCATCGTTTTTTTGTTGTTTTTTTCATACTTTCCTATCATTGTTAAAAGGCAAAATATATTATTTAAACTGATGGCAGTGAAGCTCCATCCACAAAAAAATTGAGTTCAAGTCCCGGGTCATGTTTTTTTTTTTTTTTTTTCTCATGCTTTTGGGATTTTGACGACAGGTCCCGGGTCATCGTTTTTGTTGTTTTTTTCATACTTTCCTATCATTGTTAAAAGGCAAAAGATATTCTTTAAACTGATGGCAGTTAAGCTCCATTCACAAAGAAATTGAGTTCAAGTCCCGGGTCATGTTTTTTTTAGTTTTTTTGTTTTTTCATACTTTTGGGATTTTGACGACAGGTCCGGGGTCATCGTTTTTGTTGTTTTTTTCATACTTTCCTATCATTGTTAAAAGGCAAAATATATTCTTTAAACTGATGGCAGTTAAGCTCCATCCACAAAAAAATTGAGTTCAAGTCCCGGGTCATGTTTTTTTTTTTTTCATACTTTTGGGATTTTGACGACAGGTCCCGGGTCATCGTTTTTTTTTTTTTTTTCATACTTTCCTATCATTGTTAAAAGGCAAAAGATATTCTTTAAACTGATGGCAGTTATGCTCCATCAACAAAAAAATTGAGTTCAAGTCCCGGGTCATGTTTTTTTCTTTTTCATACTTTTGGGATTTTGACGACAGGTCCCGGGTCATCGTTTTTGTTGGTTTTTTCATACTTTCCTATCATTGTTAAAAGGCAAAATATATTCTTTAAACTGATGGCAGTTAAGCTCCCTCCACAAAAAAATTGAGTTCAAGTCCCGGGTCATGTTTTTTTTTTTTTCATACTTTTGGGATTTTGACAACAGGTCCCGGGTCATCGTTTTTTTTTTTTTTTTTTTTTTTTCATACTTTCCTATCATTGTTAAAAGGCAAAATATATTCTTTAAACTGATGGCAGTTAAGCTCCATTCACAAAGAAATTGAGTTCAAGTCCCGGGTCATGTTTTTTTTGTTTTTTTGTTTTTTCATACTTTTGGGATTTTGACGACAGGTCCCGGGTCATCGTTTTTTTTCTTTTTTTTTCATACTTTCCTATCATTGTTAAAAGGCAAAATATATTCTTTAAACTGATGGCAGTTAAGCACCATCCACAAAAAAATTGAGTTCAAGTCCCGGGTCATGTTTTTTTTTTTGTTTTTTCATACTTTTGGGATTTTGACGACAGGTCCCGGGTCATCGTTTTTTTTTTTTTTTTCATACTTTCCCATCATTGTTAAAAGGCAAAATATATTATTTAAACTGATGGCAGTGAAGCTCCATCCACAAAAAAATTGAGTTCAAGTCCCGGGTCATGTTTTTTTTTTTTTTTTTTCTCATGCTTTTGGGATTTTGACGACAGGTCCCGGGTCATCGTTTTTTTTTTTTTTTTCATACTTTCCTATCATTGTTAAAAGGCAAAATATATTCTTTAAACTGATGGCAGTTAAGCTCCATCCACAAAAAAATTGAGTTCAAGTCCCGGGTCATGTTTTTTTTTTTTTTTTTTCATACTTTTGGGATTTTGACGACAGGTCCCGGGTCATCGTTTTTTGTTTTTTTTCATACTTTCCTATCATTGTTAAAAGGCAAAAGATATTCTTTAAACTGATGGCAGTTAAGCTCCATCCACAAAAAAATTGAGTTCAAGTCCCGGGTCATGTTTTTTTTTTTCATACTTTTGGGATTTTGACGACAGGTCCCGGGTCATCGTTTTTTTTGTTTTTTTTTCATACTTTCCTATCATTGTTAAAAGGCAAAAGATATTCTTTAAACTGATGGCAGTGAAGCTCCATCCACAAAAAAATTGAGTTCAAGTCCCGGGTCATGTTTTTTTTTTTTTTTTTTCTCATGCTTTTGGGATTTTGACGACAGGTCCCGGGTCATCGTTTTTTTGTTGTTTTTTTCATACTTTCCTATCATTGTTAAAAGGCAAAATATATTCTTTAAACTGATGGCAGTTAAGCTCCATTCACAAAGAAATTGAGTTCAAGTCCCGGGTCATCGTTTTTTTTTTTTTTTCATACTTTCCTATCATTGTTAAAAGGCAAAAGATATTCTTTAAACTGATGGCAGTTAAGCTCCATCCACAAAAAAATTGAGTTCAAGTCCCGGGTCATGTTTTTTTTTTTTTTTTTTTTTCATGCTTTTGGGATTTTGACGACAGGTCCCGGGTCATCGTTTTTTTTTTTTTTTTCATACTTTCCTATCATTGTTAAAAGGCAAAATATATTCTTTAAACTGATGGCAGTTAAGCTCCATCCACAAAAAAATTGAGTTCAAGTCCCGGGTCATGTTTTTTTTTTTTTCATAATTTTGGGATTTTGACGACAGGTCCCGGGTCATCGTTTTTTTTTTTTTTTTTCATACTTTCCTATCATTGTTAAAAGGCAAAAGATATTCTTTAAACTGATGGCAGTTAAGCTCCATTCACAAAGAAATTGAGTTCAAGTCCCGGGTCATGTTTTTTTTTGTTTTTTTTGTTTTTTCATACTTTTGGGATTTTGACGACAGGTCCGGGGTCATCGTTTTTTTTTTTTTTTCATACTTTCCTATCATTGTTAAAAGGCAAAATATATTCTTTAAACTGATGGCAGTTAAGCTCCATCCACAAAAAAATTGAGTTCAAGTCCCGGGTCATGTTTTTTTTTTTTCATACTTTTGGGATTTTGACGACAGGTCCCGGGTCATCGTTTTTGTTGTTTTTTTCATACTTTCCTATCATTGTTAAAAGGCAAAATATATTCTTTAAACTGATGGCAGTTAAGCTCCATCCACAAAAAAATTGAGTTCAAGTCCCGGGTCATGTTTTTTTTTTTTTTCATACTTTTGGGATTTTGACAACAGGTCCCGGGTCATCGTTTTTTTTTTTTTTTTTTTTTTTTTCATACTTTCCTATCATTGTTAAAAGGCAAAAGATATTCTTTAAACTGATGGCAGTTAAGCTCCATTCACAAAGAAATTGAGTTCAAGTCCCGGGTCATGTTTTTTTTTTTTTCATAATTTTGGGATTTTGACAACAGGTCCCGGGTCATCGTTTTTGTTGTTTTTTTCATACTTTCCTATCATTGTTAAAAGGCAAAATATATTCTTTAAACTGATGGCAGTTAAGCTCCCTCCACAAAAAAATTGAGTTCAAGTCCCGGGTCATGTTTTTTTTTTTTTTCATACTTTTGGGATTTTGACGACAGGTCCCGGGTCATCGGTTTTTTTTTTTTTTTTTTCATACTTTCCTATCATTGTTAAAAGGCAAAAGATATTCTTTAAACTGATGGCAGTTAAGCTCCATCCACAAAAAAATTGAGTTCAAGTCCCGGGTCATGTTTTTTTTTTTTTTTTTTCTCATACTTTTGGGATTTTGACGACAGGTCCCGGGTCATCGTTTTTTTTTTTGTTTTTTTTCATACTTTCCTATCATTGTTAAAAGGCAAAAGATATTCTTTAAACTGATGGCAGTGAAGCTCCATCCACAAAAAAATTGAGTTCAAGTCCCGGGTCATGTTTTTTTTTTTTTTTTTTCTCATGCTTTTGGGATTTTGACGACAGGTCCCGGGTCATCGTTTTTTTGTTGTTTTTTTCATACTTTCCTATCATTGTTAAAAGGCAAAATATATTCTTTAAACTGATGGCAGTTAAGCTCCATCCACAAAAAAATTGAGTTCAAGTCCCGGGTCATGTTTTTTTTTTTTTCATACTTTTGGGATTTTGACGACAGGTCCCGGGTCATCGTTTTTTTTTTTTTTTTCATACTTTCCTATCATTGTTAAAAGGCAAAAGATATTCTTTAAACTGATGGCAGTTAAGCTCCATCCACAAAAAAATTGAGTTCAAGTCCCGGGTCATGTTTTTTTTTTTTTCATACTTTTGGGATTTTGACGACAGGTCCCGGGTCATCGTTTTTTTGTTGTTTTTTTCATACTTTCCTATCATTGTTAAAAGGCAAAAGATATTCTTTAAACTGATGGCAGTTAAGCTCCATCCACAAAAAAATTGAGTTCAAGTCCCGGGTCATGTTTTTTTTTTTTTTCATACTTTTGGGATTTTGACGACAGGTCCCGGGTCATCGTTTTTTTGTTGTTTTTTTCATACTTTCCTATCATTGTTAAAAGGCAAAAGATATTCTTTAAACTGATGGCAGTTAAGCTCCATCCACAAAAAAATTGAGTTCAAGTCCCGGGTCATGGTTTTTTTTTTTTCATAATTTTGGGATTTTGACGACAGGTCCCGGGTCATCGTTTTTGTTGTTTTTTTCATACTTTCCTATCATTGTTAAAAGGCAAAATATATTCTTTAAACTGATGGCAGTTAAGCTCCCTCCACAAAAAAATTGAGTTCAAGTCCCGGGTCATGTTTTTTTTTTTTTTCATACTTTTGGGATTTTGACGACAGGTCCCGGGTCATCGTTTTTTTTTTTTTTCATACTTTCCTATCATTGTTAAAAGGCAAAAGATATTCTTTAAACTGATGGCAGTTAAGCTCCATCCACAAAAAAATTGAGTTCAAGTCCCGGGTCATGTTTTTTTTTTTTTTTTTTTTCATACTTTTGGGATTTTGACGACAGGTCCCGGGTCATCGTTTTTTTTTTTTTTTTTTTTTCATACTTTCCTATCATTGTTAAAAGGCAAAAGATATTCTTTAAACTGATGGCAGTGAAGCTCCATCCACAAAAAAATTGAGTTCAAGTCCCGGGTCATGTTTTTTTTTTTTTTTTTTTTCATGCTTTTGGGATTTTGACGACAGGTCCCGGGTCATCGTTTTTTTGTTGTTTTTTTCATACTTTCCTATCATTGTTAAAAGGCAAAATATATTCTTTAAACTGATGGCAGTGAAGCTCCATCCACAAAAAAATTGAGTTCAAGTCCCGGGTCATGTTTTTTTTTTTTTCATACTTTTGGGATTTTGACGACAGGTCCCGGGTCATCGTTTTTTTTTTTTTTTTCATACTTTCCTATCATTGTTAAAAGGCAAAAGATATTCTTTAAACTGATGGCAGTTAAGCTCCATCCACAAAAAAATTGAGTTCAAGTCCCGGGTCATGTTTTTTTTTTTTTCATAATTTTGGGATTTTGACGACAGGTCCCGGGTCATCGTTTTTGTTGTTTTTTTCATACTTTCCTATCATTGTTAAAAGGCAAAATATATTCTTTAAACTGATGGCAGTTAAGCTCCCTCCACAAAAAAATTGAGTTCAAGTCCCGGGTCATGGTTTTTTTTTTTTCATACTTTTGGGATTTTGATGACAGGTCCCGGGTCATCGTTTTTTTTTTTTTTTCATACTTTCATATCATTGTTAAAAGGCAAAAGATATTCTTTAAACTGATGGCAGTTAAGCTCCATCAACAAAAAAATTGAGTTCAAGTCCCGGGTCATGTTTTTTTATTTTTTTCATACTTTTGGGATTTTGACGACAGGTCCCGGGTCATCGTTTTTTTTTTTTTTTCATACTTTCCTATCATTGTTAAAAGGCAAAATATATTCTTTAAACTGATGGCAGTTAAGCTCCATCCACAAAAAAATTTAGTTCAAGTCCCGGGTCATGTTTTTTTTTTTTTCATAATTTTGGGATTTTGACGACAGGTCCCGGGTCATCGTTTTTTTTTTTTTTTTCATACTTTCCTATCATTGTTAAAAGGCAAAAGATATTCTTTAAACTGATGGCAGTTAAGCTCCATCCACAAAAAAATTGAGTTCAAGTCCCGGGTCATGTTTTTTTTTTTTTCATACTTTTGGGATTTTGACGACAGGTCCCGGGTCATCGTTTTTTTGTTGTTTTTTTCATACTTTCCTATCATTGTTAAAAGGCAAAAGATATTCTTTAAACTGATGGCAGTTAAGCTCCATCCACAAAAAAATTGAGTTCAAGTCCCGGGTCATGGTTTTTTTTTTTTCATAATTTTGGGATTTTGACGACAGGTCCCGGGGTCATCGTTTTTGTTGTTTTTTTCATACTTTCCTATCATTGTTAAAAGGCAAAATATATTCTTTAAACTGATGGCAGTTAAGCTCCCTCCACAAAAAAATTGAGTTCAAGTCCCGGGTCATGTTTTTTTTTTTTTTCATACTTTTGGGATTTTGACGACAGGTCCCGGGTCATCGTTTTTTTTTTTTTTTTCATACTTTCCTATCATTGTTAAAAGGCAAAAGATATTCTTTAAACTGATGGCAGTTAAGCTCCATCCACAAAAAAATTGAGTTCGGGTCAAGTTTTTTTTTTTTTTTTTTCTCATACTTTTGGGATTTTGACGACAGGTCCCGGGTCATCGTTTTTTTGTTGTTTTTTTCATACTTTCCTATCATTGTTAAAAGGCAAAATATATTCTTTAAACTGATGGCAGTTAAGCTCCCTCCACAAAAAAAATTGAGTTCAAGTCCCGGGTCATGTTTTTTTTAGTTTTTTAGTTTTTTCTTACTTTTGGGATTTTGACGACAGGTCCCGGGTCATCGTTTTTTTGTTGTTTTTTTCATACTTTCCTATCATTGTTAAAAGGCAAAAGATATTCTTTAAACTGATGGCAGTTAAGCTCCATCCACAAAAAAATTGAGTTCAAGTCCCGGGTCATGTTTTTTTTTTTTCATACTTTTGGGATTTTGACGACAGGTCCCGGGTCATCGTTTTTTTTTTTTTTTTTTTTTCATACTTTCCTATCATTGTTAAAAGGCAAAAGATATTCTTTAAACTGATGGCAGTGAAGCTCCATCCACAAAAAAATTGAGTTCAAGTCCCGGGTCATGTTTTTTTTTTTTTTTTTTTTCATGCTTTTGGGATTTTGACGACAGGTCCCGGGTCATCGTTTTTTTGTTGTTTTTTTCATACTTTCCTATCATTGTTAAAAGGCAAAATATATTCTTTAAACTGATGGCAGTTAAGCTCCATCCACAAAAAAATTGAGTTCAAGTCCCGGGTCATGTTTTTTTTTTTTTCATACTTTTGGGATTTTGACGACAGGTCCCGGGTCATCGTTTTTTTTTTTTTTTTCATACTTTCCTATCATTGTTAAAAGGCAAAAGATATTCTTTAAACTGATGGCAGTTAAGCTCCATCCACAAAAAAATTGAGTTCAAGTCCCGGGTCATGTTTTTTTTTTTTTCATAATTTTGGGATTTTGACGACAGGTCCCGGGTCATCGTTTTTGTTGTTTTTTTCATACTTTCCTATCATTGTTAAAAGGCAAAATATATTCTTTAAACTGATGGCAGTTAAGCTCCCTCCACAAAAAAATTGAGTTCAAGTCCCGGGTCATGGTTTTTTTTTTTCATACTTTTGGGATTTTGACGACAGGTCCCGGGTCATCGTTTTTTTATTTTTTTCATACTTTCATATCATTGTTAAAAGGCAAAAGATATTCTTTAAACTGATGGCAGTTAAGCTCCATCAACAAAAAAATTGAGTTCAAGTCCCGGGTCATGTTTTTTTATTTTTTTCATACTTTTGGGATTTTGACGACAGGTCCCGGGTCATCGTTTTTTTTTTTTTTTCATACTTTCCTATCATTGTTAAAAGGCAAAATATATTCTTTAAACTGATGGCAGTTAAGCTCCATCCACAAAAAAATTTAGTTCAAGTCCCGGGTCATGTTTTTTTTTTTTTCATAATTTTGGGATTTTGACGACAGGTCCCGGGTCATCGTTTTTTTTTTTTTTTTCATACTTTCCTATCATTGTTAAAAGGCAAAAGATATTCTTTAAACTGATGGCAGTTAAGCTCCATTCACAAAGAAATTGAGTTCAAGTCCCGGGTCATGTTTTTTTTTTTTTCATAATTTTGGGATTTTGAAAACAGGTCCCGGGTCATCGTTTTTGTTGTTTTTTTCATACTTTCCTATCATTGTTAAAAGGCAAAATATATTCTTTAAACTGATGGCAGTTAAGCTCCCTCCACAAAAAAATTGAGTTCAAGTCCCGGGTCATGTTTTTTTTTTTTTTCATACTTTTGGGATTTTGACGACAGGTCCCAGGTCATCGTTTTGTTTTGTTTTTTTTTTTTTTTCATACTTTCCTATCATTGTTAAAAGGCAAAATATATTCTTTAAACTGATGGCAGTTAAGCTCCATCCACAAAAAAATTGAGTTCAAGTCCCGGGTCATGTTTTTTTTTTTTTTCATACTTTTGGGATTTTGACGACAGGTCCCGGGTCATCGTTTTTTTTTTTTTTTTCATACTTTCCTATCATTGTTAAAAGGCAAAAGATATTCTTTAAACTGATGGCAGTTAAGCTCCATCCACAAAAAAATTGAGTTCAAGTCCCGGGTCATGTTTTTTTTTGTTTTTTTTCTCATGCTTTTGGGATTTTGACGACAGGTCCCGGGTCATCGTTTTTTTGTTGTTTTTTTCATACTTTCCTATCATTGTTAAAAGGCAAAAGATATTCTTTAAACTGATGGCAGTTAAGCTCCATCCACAAAAAAATTGAGTTCAAGTCCCGGGTCATGTTTTTTTTTTTTTCATACTTTTGGGATTTTGACGACAGGTCCCGGGTCATCGTTTTTTTGTTGTTTTTTTCATACTTTCCTATCATTGTTAAAAGGCAAAAGATATTCTTTAAACTGATGGCAGTTAAGCTCCATCCACAAAAAAATTGAGTTCAAGTCCCGGGTCATGGTTTTTTTTTTTTTTCATACTTTTGGGATTTCGACGACAGGTCCCGGGTCATCGTTTTTTTTTTTTTTTTCATACTTTCCTATCATTGTTAAAAGGCAAAAGATATTCTTTAAACTGATGGCAGTTAAGCTCCATCCACAAAAAAATTGAGTTCAAGTCCCGGGTCATGTTTTTTTTTTTTTCATACTTTTGGGATTTTGACGACAGGTCCCGGGTCATCGTTTTTTTGTTGTTTTTTTCATACTTTCCTATCATTGTTAAAAGGCAAAATATATTCTTTAAACTGATGGCAGTTAAGCTCCCTCCACAAAAAAATTGAGTTCAAGTCCCGGGTCATGTTTTTTTTAGTTTTTTTGTTTTTTCTTACTTTTGGTATTTTGACGACAGGTCCGGGGTCATCGTTTTTTTTTTTTTTTTTTTTTTCTTCATACTTTCCTATCATTGTTAAAAGGCAAAAGATATTCTTTAAACTGATGGCAGTTAAGCTCCCTCCACAAAAAAATTGAGTTCAAGTCCCGGGTCATGTTTTTTTTAGTTTTTTTGTTTTTTCTTACTTTTGGGATTTTGACGACAGGTCCGGGGTCATCGTTTTTTTTTTTTTTTTTTTTTTTCTTCATACTTTGCTATCATGGTTAAAAGGCAAAATATATTCTTTAAACTGATGGCAGTTATGCTCCATCCACAAAAAAATTGAGTTCAAGTCCCGGGTCATGTTTTTTTTTTTTCATACTTTTGGGATTTTGACGACAGGTCCCGGGTCATCGTTTTTTTTTTTTTTCATACTTTCCTATCATTGTTAAAAGTCAAAATATATTCTTTAAACTGATGGCAGTTAAGCTCCATCCACAAAAAAATTTAGTTCAAGTCCCGGGTCATGTTTTTTTTTTTTTCATAATTTTGGGATTTTGACGACAGGTCCCGGGTCATCGTTTTTTTTTTTTTTTCATACTTTCCTATCATGGTTAAAAGGCAAAATATATTCTTTAAACTGATGGCAGTTAAGCTCCATCCACAAAAAAATTGAGTTCAAGTCCCGGGTCATGTTTTTTTTTTTTCATACTTTTGGGATTTTGACGACAGGTCCCGGGTCATCGTTTTTTTGTTGTTTTTTTCATACTTTCCTATCATTGTTAAAAGGCAAAAGATATTCTTTAAACTGATGGCAGTTAAGCTCCATCCACAAAAAAATTGAGTTCAAGTCCCGGGTCATGTTTTTTTTTGTTTTTTTTCTCATGCTTTTGGGATTTTGACGACAGGTCCCGGGTCATCGTTTTTTTTTTTTTTTCATACTTTCCTATCATTGTTAAAAGGCAAAAGATATTCTTTAAACTGATGGCAGTTAAGCTCCATCCACAAAAAAATTGAGTTCAAGTCCCGGGTCATGTTTTTTTTTTTTTCATACTTTTGGGATTTTGACGACAGGTCCCGGGTCATCGTTTTTGTTGTTTTTTTCATACTTTCCTATCATTGTTAAAAGGCAAAATATATTCTTTAAACTGATGGCAGTTAAGCTCCCTCCACAAAAAAATTGAGTTCAAGTCCCGGGTCATGTTTTTTTTTTTTTTCATACTCTTGGGATTTTGACGACAGGTCCCGGGTCATCGTTTTTTTTTTTTTTTCATACTTTCCTATCATTGTTAAAAGGCAAAAGATATTCTTTAAACTGATGGCAGTTAAGCTCCATCCACAAAAAAATTGAGTTCGGGTCAAGTTTTTTTTTTTTTTTTTTCTCATACTTTTGGGATTTTGACGACAGGTCCCGGGTCATCGTTTTTTTGTTGTTTTTTTCATACTTTCCTATCATTGTTAAAAGGCAAAATATATTCTTTAAACTGATGGCAGTTAAGCTCCCTCCACAAAAAAATTGAGTTCAAGTCCCGGGTCATGTTTTTTTTAGTTTTTTAGTTTTTTCTTACTTTTGGGATTTTGACGACAGGTTAAGGGTCATGGTTTTTTTGTTGTTTTTTTCATACTTTCCTATCATTGTTAAAAGGCAAAAGATATTCTTTAAACTGATGGCAGTTAATCTCCATTCACAAAGAAATTGAGTTCAAGTCCCGGGTCATGTTTTTTTTTTTTTTCATAATTTTGGGATTTTGACAACAGGTCCCGGGTCATCGTTTTTGTTGTTTTTTTCATACTTTCCTATCATTGTTAAAAGGCAATATATATTCTTTAAACTGATGGCAGTTAAGCTCCCTCCACAAAAAAATTGAGTTCAAGTCCCGGGTCATGTTTTTTTTTTTTCATACTTTTGGGATTTTGACGACAGGTCCCGGGTCATCGTTTATTTTTTTTTTTCATACTTTCATATCATTGTTAAAAGGCAAAAGATATTCTTTAAACTGATGGCAGTTAAGCTCCATCAACAAAAAAATTGAGTTCAAGTCCCGGTTCATGTTTTTTTTTTTTTTCATACTTTTGGGATTTTGACGACAGGTCCCGGGTCATCGTTTTTTTTTTTTTTTCATACTTTCATATCATTGTTAAAAGACAAAAGATATTATTTAAACTGATGGCAGTTAAGCTCCATCCACAAAAAAATTGAGTTCAAGTCCCGGGTCATGTTTTTTTTTTTTCATACTTTTGGGATTTTGACGACAGGTCCCGGGTCATCGTTTTTTTTTTTTTTTCATACTTTCCTATCATTGTTAAAAGGCAAAATATATTCTTTAAACTGATGGCAGTTAAGCTCCATCCACAAAAAAATTTAGTTCAAGTCCCGGGTCATGTTTTTTTTTTTTTCATAATTTTGGGATTTTGACGACAGGTCCCGGGTCATCGTTTTTTTTTTTTTTTCATACTTTCCTATCATGGTTAAAAGGCAAAAGATATTCTTTAAACTGATGGCAGTTAAGCTCCATCCACAAAAAAATTGAGTTCAAGTCCCGGGTCATGTTTTTTTTTGTTTTTTTTCTCATGCTTTTGGGATTTTGACGACAGGTCCCGGGTCATCGTTTTTGTTGTTTTTTTCATACTTTCCTATCATTGTTAAAAGGCAAAAGATATTCTTTAAACTGATGGCAGTTAAGCTCCATCCACAAAAAAATTGAGTTCAAGTCCCGGGTCATGGTTTTTTTTTTTCATAATTTTGGGATTTTGACGACAGGTCCCGGGTCATCGTTTTTTTTTTTTTTTTCATACTTTCCTATCATTGTTAAAAGGCAAAATATATTCTTTAAACTGATGGCAGTTAAGCTCCCTCCACAAAAAAATTGAGTTCAAGTCCCGGGTCATGTTTTTTTTTTTTTTCATACTTTTGGGATTTTGACGACAGGTCCCGGGTCATCGTTTTTTTTTTTTTTTTCATACTTTCCTATCATTGTTAAAAGGCAAAAGATATTCTTTAAACTGATGACAGTTAAGCTCCATCCACAAAAAAATTGAGTTCAAGTCCCGGGTCATGTTTTTTTTTTTTTTCATAATTTTGGGATTTTGACGACAGGTCCCGGGTCATCGTTTTTTTTTTTTTTTCATACTTTCCTATCATGGTTAAAAGGCAAAATATATTCTTTAAACTGATGGCAGTTAAGCTCCATCCACAAAAAAATTGAGTTCAAGTCCCGGGTCATGTTTTTTTTTTTTCATACTTTTGGGATTTTGACGACAGGTCCCGGGTCATCGTTTTTTTGTTGTTTTTTTCATACTTTCCTATCATTGTTAAAAGGCAAAAGATATTCTTTAAACTGATGGCAGTTAAGCTCCATCCACAAAAAAATTGAGTTCAAGTCCCGGGTCATGTTTTTTTTTGTTTTTTTTCTCATGCTTTTGGGATTTTGACGACAGGTCCCGGGTCATCGTTTTTTTTTTTTTTTCATACTTTCCTATCATTGTTAAAAGGCAAAAGATATTCTTTAAACTGATGGCAGTTAAGCTCCATCCACAAAAAAATTGAGTTCAAGTCCCGGGTCATGTTTTTTTTTTTTTCATACTTTTGGGATTTTGACGACAGGTCCCGGGTCATCGTTTTTGTTGTTTTTTTCATACTTTCCTATCATTGTTAAAAGGCAAAATATATTCTTTAAACTGATGGCAGTTAAGCTCCCTCCACAAAAAAATTGAGTTCAAGTCCCGGGTCATGTTTTTTTTTTTTTTCATACTCTTGGGATTTTGACGACAGGTCCCGGGTCATCGTTTTTTTTTTTTTTTTCATACTTTCCTATCATTGTTAAAAGGCAAAAGATATTCTTTAAACTGATGGCAGTTAAGCTCCATCCACAAAAAAATTGAGTTCGGGTCAAGTTTTTTTTATTTTTTTTTTCATACTTTTGGGATTTTGACGACAGGTCCCGGGTCATCGTTTTTTTGTTGTTTTTTTCATACTTTCCTATCATTGTTAAAAGGCAAAATATATTCTTTAAACTGATGGCAGTTAAGCTCCCTCCACAAAAAAATTGAGTTCAAGTCCCGGGTCATGTTTTTTTTAGTTTTTTAGTTTTTTCTTACTTTTGGGATTTTGACGACAGGTCCCGGGTCATCGTTTTTTTGTTGTTTTTTTCATACTTTCCTATCATTGTTAAAAGGCAAAAGATATTCTTTAAACTGATGGCAGTTAAGCTCCATTCACAAAGAAATTGAGTTCAAGTCCCGGGTCATGTTTTTTTTTTTTTTCATAATTTTGGGATTTTGACAACAGGTCCCGGGTCATCGTTTTTGTTGTTTTTTTCATACTTTCCTATCATTGTTAAAAGGCAATATATATTCTTTAAACTGATGGCAGTTAAGCTCCCTCCACAAAAAAATTGAGTTCAAGTCCCGGGTCATGTTTTTTTTTTTTTTCATACTTTTGGGATTTTGACGACAGGTCCCGGGTCATCGTTTTTTTTTTTTTTTTTTTCATACTTTCCTATCATTGTTAAAAGGCAAAAGATATTCTTTAAACTGATGGCAGTTAAGCTCCATCCACAAAAAAATTGAGTTCAAGTCCCGGGTCATGTTTTTTTGTTTTTTTTTCTCATACTTTTGGGATTTTGACGACAGGTCCCGGGTCATCGTTTTTTTTTTTTTTTTTTTTTCATACTTTCCTATCATTGTTAAAAGGCAAAAGATATTCTTTAAACTGATGGCAGTGAAGCTCCATCCACAAAAAAATTGAGTTCAAGTCCCGGGTCATGTTTTTTTTTTTTTTTTTTCTCATGCTTTTGGGATTTTGACGACAGGTCATCGTTTTTTTGTTGTTTTTTTCATACTTTCCTATCATTGTTAAAAGGCAAAATATATTCTTTAAACTGATGGCAGTTAAGCTCCATCCACAAAAAAATTGAGTTCAAGTCCCGGGTCATGTTTTTTTTTTTTTCATACTTTTGGGATTTTGACGACAGGTCCCGGGTCATCGTTTTTTTTTTTTTTTTCATACTTTCCTATCATTGTTAAAAGGCAAAATATATTCTTTAAACTGATGGCAGTTAAGCTCCATCAACAAAAAAATTGAGTTCAAGTCCCGGTTCATGTTTTTTTTTTTTTTCATACTTTTGGGATTTTGACGACAGGTCCCGGGTCATCGTTTTTTTTTTTTTTTCATACTTTCATATCATTGTTAAAAGACAAAAGATATTCTTTAAACTGATGGCAGTTAAGCTCCATCCACAAAAAAATTGAGTTCAAGTCCCGGGTCATGTTTTTTTTTTTTCATACTTTTGGGATTTTGACGACAGGTCCCGGGTCATCGTTTTTTTTTTTTTTTTCATACTTTCCTATCATTGTTAAAAGGCAAAATATATTCTTTAAACTGATGGCAGTTAAGCTCCATCCACAAAAAAATTTAGTTCAAGTCCCGGGTCATGTTTTTTTTTTTTTCATAATTTTGGGATTTTGACGACAGGTCCCGGGTCATCGTTTTTTTTTTTTTTTCATACTTTCCTATCATGGTTAAAAGGCAAAATATATTCTTTAAACTGATGGCAGTTAAGCTCCATCCACAAAAAAATTGAGTTCAAGTCCCGGGTCATGTTTTTTTTTTTTCATACTTTTGGGATTTTGACGACAGGTCCCGGGTCATCGTTTTTTTTTTTTTTTTTCATACTTTCCTATCATTGTTAAAAGGCAAAAGATATTCTTTAAACTGATGGCAGTTAAGCTCCATCCACAAAAAAATTGAGTTCAAGTCCCGGGTCATGTTTTTTTTTTTTTTTTTTCTCATGCTTTTGGGATTTTGACGACAGGTCCCGGGTCATCGTTTTTGTTGTTTTTTTCATACTTTCCTATCATTGTTAAAAGGCAAAATATATTCTTTAAACTGATGGCAGTTAAGCTCCCTCCACAAAAAAATTGAGTTCAAGTCCCGGGTCATGTTTTTTTTTTTTTTCATACTTTTGGGATTTTGACGACAGGTCCCGGGTCATCGTTTTTTTTTTTTTTTTCATACTTTCCTATCATTGTTAAAAGGCAAAAGATATTCTTTAAACTGATGGCAGTTAAGCTCCATCCACAAAAAAATTGAGTTCAAGTCCCGGGTCATGTTTTTTTTTTTTTTCATACTTTTGGGATTTTGACGACAGGTCCCGGGTCATCGTTTTTTTGTTGTTTTTTTCATACTTTCCTATCATTGTTAAAAGGCAAAAGATATTCTTTAAACTGATGGCAGTTAAGCTCCATCCACAAAAAAATTGAGTTCAAGTCCCGGGTCATGTTTTTTTTTTTTTCATAATTTTGGGATTTTGACGACAGGTCCCGGGTCATCGTTTTTGTTGTTTTTTTCATACTTTCCTATCATTGTTAAAAGGCAAAATATATTCTTTAAACTGATGGCAGTTAAGCTCCCTCCACAAAAAAATTGAGTTCAAGTCCCGGGTCATGTTTTTTTTTTTTTTCATACTTTTGGGATTTTGACGACAGGTCCCGGGTCATCGTTTTTTTTTTTTTTTCATACTTTCCTATCATTGTTAAAAGGCAAAAGATATTCTTTAAACTGATGGCAGTTAAGCTCCATCCACAAAAAAATTGAGTTCAAGTCCCGGGTCATGTTTTTTTTTTTTTTTTTTCTCATACTTTTGGGATTTTGACGACAGGTCCCGGGTCATCGTTTTTTTTTTTTTTTTTCATACTTTCATATCATTGTTAAAAGGCAAAAGATATTCTTTAAACTGATGGCAGTTAAGCTCCATCCACAAAAAAATTGAGTTCAAGTCCCGGGTCATGTTTTTTTTTTTTTTTCATACTTTTGGGATTTTGACGACAGGTCCCGGGTCATCGTTTTTTTTTTTTTTTTCATACTTTCCTATCATTGTTAAAAGGCAAAAGATATTCTTTAAACTGATGGCAGTTAAGCTCCATCCACAAAAAAATTGAGTTCAAGTCCCGGGTCATGGTTTTTTTTTTTTCATAATTTTGGGATTTTGACGACAGGTCCCGGGTCATCGTTTTTGTTGTTTTTTTCATACTTTCCTATCATTGTTAAAAGGCAAAATATATTCTTTAAACTGATGGCAGTTAAGCTCCCTCCACAAAAAAATTGAGTTCAAGTCCCGGGTCATGTTTTTTTTTTTTTTCATACTTTTGGGATTTTGACGACAGGTCCCGGGTCATCGTTTTTTTTTTTTTTTCATACTTTCCTATCATTGTTAAAAGGCAAAAGATATTCTTTAAACTGATGGCAGTTAAGCTCCATCCACAAAAAAATTGAGTTCAAGTCCCGGGTCATGTTTTTTTTTTTTTTTTTTCTCATACTTTTGGGATTTTGACGACAGGTCCCGGGTCATCGTTTTTTTTTTTTTTTTGTCATACTTTCATATCATTGTTAAAAGGCAAAAGATATTCTTTAAACTGATGGCAGTTAAGCTCCATCCACAAAAAAATTGAGTTCAAGTCCCGGGTCATGTTTTTTTTTTTTTTTCATACTTTTGGGATTTTGACGACAGGTCCCGGGTCATCGTTTTTTTTTTTTTTTTCATACTTTCCTATCATTGTTAAAAGGCAAAAGATATTCTTTAAACTGATGGCAGTTAAGCTCCATCCACAAAAAAATTGAGTTCAAGTCCCGGGTCATGTTTTTTTTTGTTTTTTTTCTCATGCTTTTGGGATTTTGACGACAGGTCCCGGGTCATCGTTTTTTTGTTGTTTTTTTCATACTTTCCTATCATTGTTAAAAGGCAAAAGATATTCTTTAAACTGATGGCAGTTAAGCTCCATCCACAAAAAAATTTAGTTCAAGTCCCGGGTCATGTTTTTTTTTTTTTCATAATTTTGGGATTTTGACGACAGGTCCCGGGTCATCGTTTTTTTTTTTTTTTCATACTTTCCTATCATGGTTAAAAGGCAAAAGATATTCTTTAAACTGATGGCAGTTAAGCTCCATCCACAAAAAAATTTAGGTCAAGTCCCGGGTCATGTTTTTTTTTGTTTTTTTTCTCATGCTTTTGGGATTTTGACGACAGGTCCCGGGTCATCGTTTTTGTTGTTTTTTTCATACTTTCCTATCATTGTTAAAAGGCAAAATATATTCTTTAAACTGATGGCAGTTAAGCTCCCTCCACAAAAAAATTGAGTTCAAGTCCCGGGTCATGTTTTTTTTTTTTTTCATACTTTTGGGATTTTGACGACAGGTCCCGGGTCATCGTTTTTTTTTTTTTTTTCATACTTTCCTATCATTGTTAAAAGGCAAAAGATATTCTTTAAACTGATGGCAGTTAAGCTCCATCCACAAAAAAATTGAGTTCAAGTCCCGGGTCATGTTTTTTTTTTTTCATAATTTTGGGATTTTGACGACAGGTCCCGGGTCATCGTTTTTGTTGTTTTTTTCATACTTTCCTATCATTGTTAAAAGGCAAAATATATTCTTTAAACTGATGGCAGTTAAGCTCCCTCCACAAAAAAATTGAGTTCAAGTCCCGGGTCATGTTTTTTTTTTTTTTCATACTTTTGGGATTTTGACGACAGGTCCCGGGTCATCGTTTTTTTTTTTTTTTCATACTTTCCTATCATTGTTAAAAGGCAAAAGATATTCTTTAAACTGATGGCAGTTAAGCTCCATCCACAAAAAAATTGAGTTCAAGTCCCGGGTCATGTTTTTTTTTTTTTTTTTTTTCATACTTTTGGGATTTTGACGACAGGTCCCGGGTCATCGTTTTTTTTTTTTTTTTTCATACTTTCATATCATTGTTAAAAGGCAAAAGATATTCTTTAAACTGATGGCAGTTAAGCTCCATCCACAAAAAAATTGAGTTCAAGTCCCGGGTCATGTTTTTTTTTTTTTTTTCATACTTTTGGGATTTTGACGACAGGTCCCGGGTCATCGTTTTTTTTTTTTTTTTCATACTTTCCTATCATTGTTAAAAGGCAAAAGATATTCTTTAAACTGATGGCAGTTAAGCTCCATCCACAAAAAAATTGAGTTCAAGTCCCGGGTCATGTTTTTTTTTGTTTTTTTTCTCATGCTTTTGGGATTTTGACGACAGGTCCCGGGTCATCGTTTTTTTGTTGTTTTTTTCATACTTTCCTATCATTGTTAAAAGGCAAAAGATATTCTTTAAACTGATGGCAGTTAAGCTCCATCCACAAAAAAATTGAGTTCAAGTCCCGGGTCATGGTTTTTTTTTTTTCATACTTTTGGGATTTTGACGACAGGTCCCGGGTCATCGTTTTTTTGTTGTTTTTTTCATACTTTCCTATCATTGTTAAAAGGCAAAAGATATTCTTTAAACTGATGGCAGTTAAGCTCCATCCACAAAAAAATTGAGTTCAAGTCCCGGGTCATGGTTTTTTTTTTTTTTCATACTTTTGGGATTTTGACGACAGGTCCCGGGTCATCGTTTTTTTTTTTTTTTTCATACTTTCCTATCATTGTTAAAAGGCAAAAGATATTCTTTAAACTGATGGCAGTTAAGCTCCATCCACAAAAAAA
Source organism: Phoxinus phoxinus (assembly GCF_949152265.1). Taxonomy (NCBI): domain Eukaryota; kingdom Metazoa; phylum Chordata; class Actinopteri; order Cypriniformes; family Leuciscidae; genus Phoxinus; species Phoxinus phoxinus. Next base: position 30,241,675 of record NC_136880.1, on the reverse strand, counting down.
TTGAGTTCAAGTCCCGGGTCATGTTTTTTTTTTTTTCATACTTTTGGGATTTTGACGACAGGTCCCGGGTCATCGTTTTTTTGTTGTTTTTTTCATACTTTCCTATCATTGTTAAAAGGCAAAATATATTCTTTAAACTGATGGCAGTTAAGCTCCCTCCACAAAAAAATTGAGTTCAAGTCCCGGGTCATGTTTTTTTTAGTTTTTTTGTTTTTTCTTGCTTTTGGTATTTTGACGACAGGTCCGGGGTCATCGTTTTTTTTTTTTTTTTTTTTTTCTTCATACTTTCCTATCATTGTTAAAAGGCAAAAGATATTCTTTAAACTGATGGCAGTTAAGCTCCCTCCACAAAAAAATTGAGTTCAAGTCCCGGGTCATGTTTTTTTTAGTTTTTTTGTTTTTTCTTACTTTTGGGATTTTGACGACAGGTCCGGGGTCATCGTTTTTTTTTTTTTTTTTTTCATACTTTCCTATCATTGTTAAAAGGCAAAATATATTCTTTAAACTGATGGCAGTTAAGCTCCCTCCACAAAAAAATTGAGTTCAAGTCCCGGGTCATGTTTTTTTTTTTTTCATACTTTTGGGATTTTGACGACAGGTCCCGGGTCATCGTTTTTTTGTTGTTTTTTTCATACTTTCCTATCATTGTTAAAAGGCAAAATATATTCTTTAAACTGATGGCAGTTAAGCTCCCTCCACAAAAAAATTGAGTTCAAGTCCCGGGTCATGTTTTTTTTAGTTTTTTTGTTTTTTCTTACTTTTGGTATTTTGACGACAGGTCCGGGGTCATCGTTTTTTTTTGTTTGTTTTTTTTTCTTCATACTTTCCTATCATTGTTAAAAGGCAAAAGATATTCTTTAAACTGATGGCAGTTAAGCTCCCTCCACAAAAAAATTGAGTTCAAGTCCCGGGTCATGTTTTTTTTAGTTTTTTTGTTTTTTCTTACTTTTGGGATTTTGACGACAGGTCCGGGGTCATCGTTTTTTTTTTTTTTTTTTTTTTTCTTCATACTTTGCTATCATGGTTAAAAGGCAAAATATATTCTTTAAACTGATGGCAGTTATGCTCCATCCACAAAAAAATTGAGTTCAAGTCCCGGGTCATGTTTTTTTTTTTTCATACTTTTGGGATTTTGACGACAGGTCCCGGGTCATCGTTTTTTTTTTTTTTCATACTTTCCTATCATTGTTAAAAGTCAAAATATATTCTTTAAACTGATGGCAGTTAAGCTCCATCCACAAAAAAATTTAGTTCAAGTCCCGGGTCATGTTTTTTTTTTTTTCATAATTTTGGGATTTTGACGACAGGTCCCGGGTCATCGTTTTTTTTTTTTTTTCATACTTTCCTATCATGGTTAAAAGGCAAAATATATTCTTTAAACTGATGGCAGTTAAGCTCCCTCCACAAAAAAATTGAGTTCAAGTCCCGGGTCATGTTTTTTTTTTTTCATACTTTTGGGATTTTGACGACAGGTCCCGGGTCATCGTTTATTTTTTTTTTTCATACTTTCATATCATTGTTAAAAGGCAAAAGATATTCTTTAAACTGATGGCAGTTAAGCTCCATCAACAAAAAAATTGAGTTCAAGTCCCGGTTCATGTTTTTTTTTTTTTTCATACTTTTGGGATTTTGACGACAGGTCCCGGGTCATCGTTTTTTTTTTTTTTTCATACTTTCATATCATTGTTAAAAGACAAAAGATATTCTTTAAACTGATGGCAGTTAAGCTCCATCCACAAAAAAATTGAGTTCAAGTCCCGGGTCATGTTTTTTTTTTTTCATACTTTTGGGATTTTGACGACAGGTCCCGGGTCATCGTTTTTTTTTTTTTTTCATACTTTCCTATCATTGTTAAAAGGCAAAATATATTCTTTAAACTGATGGCAGTTAAGCTCCATCCACAAAAAAATTTAGTTCAAGTCCCGGGTCATGTTTTTTTTTTTTTCATAATTTTGGGATTTTGACGACAGGTCCCGGGTCATCGTTTTTTTTTTTTTTTCATACTTTCCTATCATGGTTAAAAGGCAAAATATATTCTTTAAACTGATGGCAGTTAAGCTCCATCCACAAAAAAATTGAGTTCAAGTCCCGGGTCATGTTTTTTTTTGTTTTTTTTCTCATGCTTTTGGGATTTTGACGACAGGTCCCGGGTCATCGTTTTTGTTGTTTTTTTCATACTTTCCTATCATTGTTAAAAGGCAAAAGATATTCTTTAAACTGATGGCAGTTAAGCTCCATCCACAAAAAAATTGAGTTCAAGTCCCGGGTCATGGTTTTTTTTTTTTCATAATTTTGGGATTTTGACGACAGGTCCCGGGTCATCGTTTTTGTTGTTTTTTTCATACTTTCCTATCATTGTTAAAAGGCAAAATATATTCTTTAAACTGATGGCAGTTAAGCTCCCTCCACAAAAAAATTGAGTTCAAGTCCCGGGTCATGTTTTTTTTTTTTTTCATACTTTTGGGATTTTGACGACAGGTCCCGGGTCATCGTTTTTTTTTTTTTTTTCATACTTTCCTATCATTGTTAAAAGGCAAAAGATATTCTTTAAACTGATGACAGTTAAGCTCCATCCACAAAAAAATTGAGTTCAAGTCCCGGGTCATGTTTTTTTTTTTTTTCATAATTTTGGGATTTTGACGACAGGTCCCGGGTCATCGTTTTTTTTTTTTTTTCATACTTTCCTATCATGGTTAAAAGGCAAAATATATTCTTTAAACTGATGGCAGTTAAGCTCCATCCACAAAAAAATTGAGTTCAAGTCCCGGGTCATGTTTTTTTTTTTTCATACTTTTGGTATTTTGACGACAGGTCCCGGGTCATCGTTTTTTTGTTGTTTTTTTCATACTTTCCTATCATTGTTAAAAGGCAAAAGATATTCTTTAAACTGATGGCAGTTAAGCTCCCTCCACAAAAAAATTGAGTTCAAGTCCCGGGTCATGTTTTTTTTAGTTTTTTTGTTTTTTCTTACTTTTGGGATTTTGACGACAGGTCCGGGGTCATCGTTTTTTTTTTTTTTTTTTTTTTTCTTCATACTTTGCTATCATGGTTAAAAGGCAAAATATATTCTTTAAACTGATGGCAGTTATGCTCCATCCACAAAAAAATTGAGTTCAAGTCCCGGGTCATGTTTTTTTTTTTTCATACTTTTGGGATTTTGACGACAGGTCCCGGGTCATCGTTTTTTTTTTTTTTCATACTTTCCTATCATTGTTAAAAGTCAAAATATATTCTTTAAACTGATGGCAGTTAAGCTCCATCCACAAAAAAATTTAGTTCAAGTCCCGGGTCATGTTTTTTTTTTTTTCATAATTTTGGGATTTTGACGACAGGTCCCGGGTCATCGTTTTTTTTTTTTTTTCATACTTTCCTATCATGGTTAAAAGGCAAAATATATTCTTTAAACTGATGGCAGTTAAGCTCCCTCCACAAAAAAATTGAGTTCAAGTCCCGGGTCATGTTTTTTTTTTTTCATACTTTTGGGATTTTGACGACAGGTCCCGGGTCATCGTTTATTTTTTTTTTTCATACTTTCATATCATTGTTAAAAGGCAAAAGATATTCTTTAAACTGATGGCAGTTAAGCTCCATCAACAAAAAAATTGAGTTCAAGTCCCGGTTCATGTTTTTTTTTTTTTTCATACTTTTGGGATTTTGACGACAGGTCCCGGGTCATCGTTTTTTTTTTTTTTTCATACTTTCATATCATTGTTAAAAGACAAAAGATATTCTTTAAACTGATGGCAGTTAAGCTCCATCCACAAAAAAATTGAGTTCAAGTCCCGGGTCATGTTTTTTTTTTTTCATACTTTTGGGATTTTGACGACAGGTCCCGGGTCATCGTTTTTTTTTTTTTTTCATACTTTCCTATCATTGTTAAAAGGCAAAATATATTCTTTAAACTGATGGCAGTTAAGCTCCATCCACAAAAAAATTTAGTTCAAGTCCCGGGTCATGTTTTTTTTTTTTTCATAATTTTGGGATTTTGACGACAGGTCCCGGGTCATCGTTTTTTTTTTTTTTTCATACTTTCCTATCATGGTTAAAAGGCAAAATATATTCTTTAAACTGATGGCAGTTAAGCTCCATCCACAAAAAAATTGAGTTCAAGTCCCGGGTCATGTTTTTTTTTGTTTTTTTTCTCATGCTTTTGGGATTTTGACGACAGGTCCCGGGTCATCGTTTTTGTTGTTTTTTTCATACTTTCCTATCATTGTTAAAAGGCAAAAGATATTCTTTAAACTGATGGCAGTTAAGCTCCATCCACAAAAAAATTGAGTTCAAGTCCCGGGTCATGGTTTTTTTTTTTTCATAATTTTGGGATTTTGACGACAGGTCCCGGGTCATCGTTTTTGTTGTTTTTTTCATACTTTCCTATCATTGTTAAAAGGCAAAATATATTCTTTAAACTGATGGCAGTTAAGCTCCCTCCACAAAAAAATTGAGTTCAAGTCCCGGGTCATGTTTTTTTTTTTTTTCATACTTTTGGGATTTTGACGACAGGTCCCGGGTCATCGTTTTTTTTTTTTTTTTCATACTTTCCTATCATTGTTAAAAGGCAAAAGATATTCTTTAAACTGATGACAGTTAAGCTCCATCCACAAAAAAATTGAGTTCAAGTCCCGGGTCATGTTTTTTTTTTTTTTCATAATTTTGGGATTTTGACGACAGGTCCCGGGTCATCGTTTTTTTTTTTTTTTCATACTTTCCTATCATGGTTAAAAGGCAAAATATATTCTTTAAACTGATGGCAGTTAAGCTCCATCCACAAAAAAATTGAGTTCAAGTCCCGGGTCATGTTTTTTTTTTTTCATACTTTTGGGATTTTGACGACAGGTCCCGGGTCATCGTTTTTTTGTTGTTTTTTTCATACTTTCCTATCATTGTTAAAAGGCAAAAGATATTCTTTAAACTGATGGCAGTTAAGCTCCATCCACAAAAAAATTGAGTTCAAGTCCCGGGTCATGTTTTTTTTTGTTTTTTTTCTCATGCTTTTGGGATTTTGACGACAGGTCCCGGGTCATCGTTTTTTTTTTTTTTTCATACTTTCCTATCATTGTTAAAAGGCAAAAGATATTCTTTAAACTGATGGCAGTTAAGCTCCATCCACAAAAAAATTGAGTTCAAGTCCCGGGTCATGTTTTTTTTTTTTTCATACTTTTGGGATTTTGACGACAGGTCCCGGGTCATCGTTTTTGTTGTTTTTTTCATACTTTCCTATCATTGTTAAAAGGCAAAATATATTCTTTAAACTGATGGCAGTTAAGCTCCCTCCACAAAAAAATTGAGTTCAAGTCCCGGGTCATGTTTTTTTTTTTTTTCATACTCTTGGGATTTTGACGACAGGTCCCGGGTCATCGTTTTTTTTTTTTTTTCATACTTTCCTATCATTGTTAAAAGGCAAAAGATATTCTTTAAACTGATGGCAGTTAAGCTCCATCCACAAAAAAATTGAGTTCGGGTCAAGTTTTTTTTATTTATTTTTTTCATACTTTTGGGATTTTGACGACAGGTCCCGGGGTCATCGTTTTTTTTGTTGTTTTTTTTCATACTTTCCTATCATTGTTAAAAGGCAAAATATATTCTTTAAACTGATGGCAGTTAAGCTCCCTCCACAAAAAAATTGAGTTCAAGTCCCGGGTCATGTTTTTTTTAGTTTTTTAGTTTTTTCTTACTTTTGGGATTTTGACGACAGGTCCCGGGTCATCGTTTTTTTGTTGTTTTTTTCATACTTTCCTATCATTGTTAAAAGGCAAAAGATATTCTTTAAACTGATGGCAGTTAAGCTCCATTCACAAAGAAATTGAGTTCAAGTCCCGGGTCATGTTTTTTTTTTTTTTCATAATTTTGGGATTTTGACGACAGGTCCCGGGTCATCGTTTTTGTTGTTTTTTTCATACTTTCCTATCATTGTTAAAAGGCAATATATATTCTTTAAACTGATGGCAGTTAAGCTCCCTCCACAAAAAAATTGAGTTCAAGTCCCGGGTCATGTTTTTTTTTTTTTTCATACTTTTGGGATTTTGACGACAGGTCCCGGGTCATCGTTTTTTTTTTTTTTTTTTTCATACTTTCCTATCATTGTTAAAAGGCAAAAGATATTCTTTAAACTGATGGCAGTTAAGCTCCATCCACAAAAAAATTGAGTTCAAGTCCCGGGTCATGTTTTTTTTTTTTTTTTTTCTCATACTTTTGGGATTTTGACGACAGGTCCCGGGTCATCGTTTTTTTTTTTTTTTTTTTTCATACTTTCCTATCATTGTTAAAAGGCAAAAGATATTCTTTAAACTGATGACAGTTAAGCTCCATCCACAAAAAAATTGAGTTCAAGTCCCGGGTCATGTTTTTTTTTTTTTTCATAATTTTGGGATTTTGACGACAGGTCCCGGGTCATCGTTTTTTTTTTTTTTTCATACTTTCCTATCATGGTTAAAAGGCAAAATATATTCTTTAAACTGATGGCAGTTAAGCTCCATCCACAAAAAAATTGAGTTCAAGTCCCGGGTCATGTTTTTTTTTTTTCATACTTTTGGGATTTTGACGACAGGTCCCGGGTCATCGTTTTTTTGTTGTTTTTTTCATACTTTCCTATCATTGTTAAAAGGCAAAAGATATTCTTTAAACTGATGGCAGTTAAGCTCCATCCACAAAAAAATTGAGTTCAAGTCCCGGGTCATGTTTTTTTTTGTTTTTTTTCTCATGCTTTTGGGATTTTGACGACAGGTCCCGGGTCATCGTTTTTTTTTTTTTTTCATACTTTCCTATCATTGTTAAAAGGCAAAAGATATTCTTTAAACTGATGGCAGTTAAGCTCCATCCACAAAAAAATTGAGTTCAAGTCCCGGGTCATGTTTTTTTTTTTTTCATACTTTTGGGATTTTGACGACAGGTCCCGGGTCATCGTTTTTGTTGTTTTTTTCATACTTTCCTATCATTGTTAAAAGGCAAAATATATTCTTTAAACTGATGGCAGTTAAGCTCCCTCCACAAAAAAATTGAGTTCAAGTCCCGGGTCATGTTTTTTTTTTTTTTCATACTCTTGGGATTTTGACGACAGGTCCCGGGTCATCGTTTTTTTTTTTTTTTCATACTTTCCTATCATTGTTAAAAGGCAAAAGATATTCTTTAAACTGATGGCAGTTAAGCTCCATCCACAAAAAAATTGAGTTCGGGTCAAGTTTTTTTTATTTATTTTTTTCATACTTTTGGGATTTTGACGACAGGTCCCGGGTCATCGTTTTTTTTGTTGTTTTTTTTCATACTTTCCTATCATTGTTAAAAGGCAAAATATATTCTTTAAACTGATGGCAGTTAAGCTCCCTCCACAAAAAAATTGAGTTCAAGTCCCGGGTCATGTTTTTTTTAGTTTTTTAGTTTTTTCTTACTTTTGGGATTTTGACGACAGGTCCCGGGTCATCGTTTTTTTGTTGTTTTTTTCATACTTTCCTATCATTGTTAAAAGGCAAAAGATATTCTTTAAACTGATGGCAGTTAAGCTCCATTCACAAAGAAATTGAGTTCAAGTCCCGGGTCATGTTTTTTTTTTTTTTCATAATTTTGGGATTTTGACAACAGGTCCCGGGTCATCGTTTTTGTTGTTTTTTTCATACTTTCCTATCATTGTTAAAAGGCAATATATATTCTTTAAACTGATGGCAGTTAAGCTCCCTCCACAAAAAAATTGAGTTCAAGTCCCGGGTCATGTTTTTTTTTTTTTTCATACTTTTGGGATTTTGACGACAGGTCCCGGGTCATCGTTTTTTTTTTTTTTTTTTTCATACTTTCCTATCATTGTTAAAAGGCAAAAGATATTCTTTAAACTGATGGCAGTTAAGCTCCATCCACAAAAAAATTGAGTTCAAGTCCCGGGTCATGTTTTTTTTTTTTTTTTTCTCATACTTTTGGGATTTTGACGACAGGTCCCGGGTCATCGTTTTTTTTTTTTTTTTTTTTCATACTTTCCTATCATTGTTAAAAGGCAAAAGATATTCTTTAAACTGATGGCAGTGAAGCTCCATCCACAAAAAAATTGAGTTCAAGTCCCGGTTCATGTTTTTTTTTTTTTTCATACTTTTGGGATTTTGACGACAGGTCCCGGGTCATCGTTTTTTTTTTTTTTTCATACTTTCATATCATTGTTAAAAGACAAAAGATATTCTTTAAACTGATGGCAGTTAAGCTCCATCCACAAAAAAATTGAGTTCAAGTCCCGGGTCATGTTTTTTTTTTTTCATACTTTTGGGATTTTGACGACAGGTCCCGGGTCATCGTTTTTTTTTTTTTTTCATACTTTCCTATCATTGTTAAAAGGCAAAAGATATTCTTTAAACTGATGGCAGTTAAGCTCCATCCACAAAAAAATTGAGTTCAAGTCCCGGGTCATGTTTTTTTTTTTTTCATAATTTTGGGATTTTGACGACAGGTCCCGGGTCATCGTTTTTGTTGTTTTTTTCATACTTTCCTATCATTGTTAAAAGGCAAAATATATTCTTTAAACTGATGGCAGTTAAGCTCCATCCACAAAAAAATTGAGTTCAAGTCCCGGGTCATGTTTTTTTTTTTTTTCCTACTTTTGGGATTTTGACGACAGGTCCCGGGTCATCGTTTTTTTTTTTTTTTCATACTTTCCTATCATTGTTAAAAGGCAAAAGATATTCTTTAAACTGATGGCAGTTAAGCTCCATCCACAAAAAAATTGAGTTCAAGTCCCGGGTCATGTTTTTTTTTTTTTTTTTTCTCATACTTTTGGGATTTTGACGACAGGTCCCGGGTCATCGTTTTTTTTTTTTTTTCATACTTTCATATCATTGTTAAAAGGCAAAAGATATTCTTTAAACTGATGGCAGTTAAGCTCCATCAACAAAAAAATTGAGTTCAAGTCCCGGGTCATGTTTTTTTTTTTTTTTCATACTTTTGGGATTTTGACGACAGGTCCCGGGTCATCGTTTTTTTTTTTTTTTTCATACTTTCCTATCATTGTTAAAAGGCAAAATATATTCTTTAAACTGATGGCAGTTAAGCTCCATCCACAAAAAAATTGAGTTCAAGTCCCGGGTCATGTTTTTTTTTTTTCATACTTTTGGGATTTTGACGACAGGTCCCGGGTCATCGTTTTTTTTTTTTTTTTCATACTTTCCTATCATTGTTAAAAGGCAAAAGATATTCTTTAAACTGATGGCAGTTAAGCTCCATCCACAAAAAAATTGAGTTCAAGTCCCGGGTCATGTTTTTTTTTTTTTCATACTTTTGGGATTTTGACGACAGGTCCCGGGTCATCGTTTTTTTTTTTTTTTTCATACTTTCCTATCATTGTTAAAAGGCAAAAGATATTCTTTAAACTGATGGCAGTTAAGCTCCATCCACAAAAAAATTGAGTTCGGGTCAAGTTTTTTTTTTTTTTTTTTCTCATACTTTTGGGATTTTGACGACAGGTCCCGGGTCATCGTTTTTTTGTTGTTTTTTTCATACTTTCCTATCATTGTTAAAAGGCAAAAGATATTCTTTAAACTGATGGCAGTTAAGCTCCATCCACAAAAAAATTGAGTTCAAGTCCCGGGTCATGGTTTTTTTTTTTTTCATAATTTTGGGATTTTGACAACAGGTCCCGGGTCATCGTTTTTTTTTTTTTTTTTCATACTTTCCTATCATTGTTAAAAGGCAAAAGATATTCTTTAAACTGATGGCAGTCAAGCTCCATCCACAAAAAAATTGAGTTCAAGTCCCGGGTCATGTTTTTTTTTGTTTTTTTTCTCATGCTTTTGGGATTTTGACGACAGGTCCCGGGTCATCGTTTTTTTGTTGTTTTTTTCATACTTTCCTATCATTGTTAAAAGGCAAAAGATATTCTTTAAACTGATGGCAGTTAAGCTCCATCCACAAAAAAATTGAGTTCAAGTCCCGGGTCATGTTTTTTTTTTTTTCATACTTTTGGGATTTTGACGACAGGTCCCGGGTCATCGTTTTTTTGTTGTTTTTTTCATACTTTCCTATCATTGTTAAAAGGCAAAAGATATTCTTTAAACTGATGGCAGTTAAGCTCCATCCACAAAAAAATTGAGTTCAAGTCCCGGGTCATGGTTTTTTTTTTTTCATAATTTTGGGATTTTGACGACAGGTCCCGGGTCATCGTTTTTTTTATTTTTTTCATACTTTCCTATCATTGTTAAAAGGCAAAAGATATTCTTTAAACTGATGGCAGTTAAGCTCCATCCACAAAAAAATTGAGTTCAAGTCCCGGGTCATGTTTTTTTTTTTTTCATACTTTTGGGATTTTGACGACAGGTCCCGGGTCATCGTTTTTTTGTTGTTTTTTTCATACTTTCCTATCATTGTTAAAAGGCAAAATATATTCTTTAAACTGATGGCAGTTAAGCTCCCTCCACAAAAAAATTGAGTTCAAGTCCCGGGTCATGTTTTTTTTAGTTTTTTTGTTTTTTCTTACTTTTGGTATTTTGACGACAGGTCCGGGGTCATCGTTTTTTTTTGTTTGTTTTTTTTTCTTCATACTTTCCTATCATTGTTAAAAGGCAAAAGATATTCTTTAAACTGATGGCAGTTAAGCTCCCTCCACAAAAAAATTGAGTTCAAGTCCCGGGTCATGTTTTTTTTAGTTTTTTAGTTTTTTCTTACTTTTGGGATTTTGACGACAGGTCCGGGGTCATCGTTTTTTTTTTTTTTTTTTTTTTTCTTCATACTTTGCTATCATGGTTAAAAGGCAAAATATATTCTTTAAACTGATGGCAGTTATGCTCCATCCACAAAAAAATTGAGTTCAAGTCCCGGGTCATGTTTTTTTTTTTTCATACTTTTGGGATTTTGACGACAGGTCCCGGGTCATCGTTTTTTTTTTTTTTTCATACTTTCCTATCATTGTTAAAAGTCAAAATATATTCTTTAAACTGATGGCAGTTAAGCTCCATCCACAAAAAAATTTAGTTCAAGTCCCGGGTCATGTTTTTTTTTTTTTCATAATTTTGGGATTTTGACGACAGGTCCCGGGTCATCGTTTTTTTTTTTTTTTCATACTTTCCTATCATGGTTAAAAGGCAAAATATATTCTTTAAACTGATGGCAGTTAAGCTCCATCCACAAAAAAATTGAGTTCAAGTCCCGGGTCATGTTTTTTTTTTTTCATACTTTTGGGATTTTGACGACAGGTCCCGGGTCATCGTTTTTTTGTTGTTTTTTTCATACTTTCCTATCATTGTTAAAAGGCAAAAGATATTCTTTAAACTGATGGCAGTTAAGCTCCATCCACAAAAAAATTGAGTTCAAGTCCCGGGTCATGGTTTTTTTTTTTTCATAATTTTGGGATTTTGACGACAGGTCCCGGGTCATCGTTTTTGTTGTTTTTTTCATACTTTCCTATCATTGTTAAAAGGCAAAATATATTCTTTAAACTGATGGCAGTTAAGCTCCCTCCACAAAAAAATTGAGTTCAAGTCCCGGGTCATGTTTTTTTTTTTTTTCATACTCTTGGGATTTTGACGACAGGTCCCGGGTCATCGTTTTTTTTTTTTTTTCATACTTTCCTATCATTGTTAAAAGGCAAAAGATATTCTTTAAACTGATGGCAGTTAAGCTCCATCCACAAAAAAATTGAGTTCGGGTCAAGTTTTTTTTTTTTTTTTTTCTCATACTTTTGGGATTTTGACGACAGGTCCCCCCGGGTCATCGTTTTTTTGTTGTTTTTTTCATACTTTCCTATCATTGTTAAAAGGCAAAATATATTCTTTAAACTGATGGCAGTTAAGCTCCCTCCACAAAAAAATTGAGTTCAAGTCCCGGGTCATGTTTTTTTTAGTTTTTTAGTTTTTTCTTACTTTTGGGATTTTGACGACAGGTCCCGGGTCATCGTTTTTTTGTTGTTTTTTTCATACTTTCCTATCATTGTTAAAAGGCAAAAGATATTCTTTAAACTGATGGCAGTTAAGCTACATTCACAAAGAAATTGAGTTCAAGTCCCGGGTCATGTTTTTTTTTTTTTTCATAATTTTGGGATTTTGACAACAGGTCCCGGGTCATCGTTTTTGTTGTTTTTTTCATACTTTCCTATCATTGTTAAAAGGCAATATATATTCTTTAAACTGATGGCAGTTAAGCTCCCTCCACAAAAAAATTGAGTTCAAGTCCCGGGTCATGTTTTTTTTTTTTTTCATACTTTTGGGATTTTGACGACAGGTCCCGGGTCATCGTTTTTTTTTTTTTTTTTTTCATACTTTCCTATCATTGTTAAAAGGCAAAAGATATTCTTTAAACTGATGGCAGTTAAGCTCCATCCACAAAAAAATTGAGTTCAAGTCCCGGGTCATGTTTTTTTTTTTTTTTCATACTTTTGGGATTTTGACGACAGGTCCCGGGTCATCGTTTTTTTTTTTTTTTTTTTTCATACTTTCCTATCATTGTTAAAAGGCAAAAGATATTCTTTAAACTGATGGCAGTGAAGCTCCATCCACAAAAAAATTGAGTTCAAGTCCCGGGTCATGTTTTTTTTTTTTTCATACTTTTGGGATTTTGACGACAGGTCCCGGGTCATCGTTTTTTTTTTTTTTTCATACTTTCCTATCATTGTTAAAAGGCAAAATATATTCTTTAAACTGATGGCAGTTAAGCTCCATCCACAAAAAAATTGAGTTCAAGTCCCGGGTCATGTTTTTTTTTTTTCATACTTTTGGGATTTTGACGACAGGTCCCGGGTCATCGTTTTTTTTTTTTTTTTTCATACTTTCCTATCATTGTTAAAAGGCAAAAGATATTCTTTAAACTGATGGCAGTTAAGCTCCATCCACAAAAAAATTGAGTTCAAGTCCCGGGTCATGGTTTTTTTTTTTTTCATACTTTTGGGATTTTGACGACAGGTCATCGTTTTTTTTTTTTTTTTCATACTTTCCTATCATTGTTAAAAGGCAAAAGATATTCTTTAAACTGATGGCAGTTAAGCTCCATCCACAAAAAAATTGAGTTCAAGTTCCGGGTCATGTTTTTTTTTTTTTTTTTTCTCATACTTTTGGGATTTTGACGACAGGTCCCGGGTCATCGTTTTTTTTTTTTTTTCATACTTTTGGGATTTTGACGACAGGTCCCGGGTCATCGTTTTTTTTTTTTTTTTTTTCATACTTTCCTATCATTGTTAAAAGGCAAAAGATATTCTTTAAACTGATGGCAGTTAAGCTCCATCCACAAAAAAATTGAGTTCAAGTTCCGGGTCATGTTTTTTTTTTTTTTTTTTCTCATGCTTTTGGGATTTTGACGACAGGTCCCGGGTCATCGTTTTTGTTGTTTTTTTCATACTTTCCTATCATTGTTAAAAGGCAAAATATATTCTTTAAACTGATGGCAGTTAAGCTCCCTCCACAAAAAAATTGATTTCAAGTCCCGGGTCATGTTTTTGTTTTTTCATACTTTTGGGATTTTGACGACAGGTCCCGGGTCATCGTTTTTTTTTTTTTTTTCATACTTTCCTATCATTGTTAAAAGGCAAAATATATTCTTTAAACTGATGGCAGTTAAGCTCCATCCACAAAAAAATTGAGTTCAAGTCCCGGGTCATGTTTTTTTTTTTTCATACTTTTGGGATTTTGACGACAGGTCCCGGGTCATCGTTTTTTTTTTTTTTTTTCATACTTTCCTATCATTGTTAAAAGGCAAAAGATATTCTTTAAACTGATGGCAGTTAAGCTCCATCCACAAAAAAATTGAGTTCAAGTCCCGGGTCATGTTTTTTTTTTTTTCATAATTTTGGGATTTTGACGACAGGTCCCGGGTCATCGTTTTTGTTGTTTTTTTCATACTTTCCTATCATTGTTAAAAGGCAAAATATATTCTTTAAACTGATGGCAGTTAAGCTCCCTCCACAAAAAAATTGAGTTCAAGTCCCGGGTCATGTTTTTTTTTTTTCATACTTTTGGGATTTTGACGACAGGTCCCGGGTCATCGTTTTTTTTTTTTTTTTCATACTTTCCTATCATTGTTAAAAGGCAAAAGATATTCTTTAAACTGATGGCAGTTATGCTCCATCAACAAAAAAATTGAGTTCAAGTCCCTGGTCATGTTTTTTTCTTTTTCATACTTTTGGGATTTTGACGACAGGTCCCGGGTCATCGTTTTTGTTGTTTTTTTCATACTTTCCTATCATTGTTAAAAGGCAAAATATATTCTTTAAACTGATGGCAGTTAAGCTCCATCCACAAAAAAATTGAGTTCAAGTCCCGGGTCATGTTTTTTTTTTTTTTCATACTTTTGGGATTTTGACAACAGGTCCCGGGTCATCGTTTTTTTTTTTTTTTTTTTTTTTTCATACTTTCCTATCATTGTTAAAAGGCAAAATATATTCTTTAAACTGATGGCAGTGAAGCTCTCTCCACAAAAAAATTGAGTTCAAGTCCCGGGTCATGTTTTTTTTTTTTTTTCATACTTTTGGGATTTTGACAACAGGTCCCGGGTCATCGTTTTTTTTTTTTTTTTTTTTTTTTCATACTTTCCTATCATTGTTAAAAGGCAAAAGATATTCTTTAAACTGATGGCAGTTAAGCTCCATTCACAAAGAAATTGAGTTCAAGTCCCGGGTCATGTTTTTTTTAGTTTTTTTGTTTTTTCATACTTTTGGGATTTTGACGACAGGTCCCGGGTCATCGTTTTTTTTTTGTTTTTGTTTTTTTCATACTTTCCTATCATTGTTAAAAGGCAAAAGATATTCTTTAAACTGATGGCAGTTAAGCTCCATCCACAAAAAAATTGAGTTCAAGTCCCGGGTCATGTTTTTTTTTTTTTCATACTTTTGGGATTTTGACGACAGGTCCCGGGTCATCGTTTTTTTTTTTTTTTTCATACTTTCCTATCATTGTTAAAAGGCAAAATATATTCTTTAAACTGATGGCAGTTAAGCTCCCTCCACAAAAAAATTGAGTTCAAGTCCCGGGTCATGTTTTTTTTTTTTCATACTTTTGGGATTTTGACGACAGGTCCCGGGTCATCGTTTTTTTTTTTTTTTCATACTTTCCTATCATTGTTAAAAGGCAAAAGATATTCTTTAAACTGATGGCAGTTATGCTCCATCAACAAAAAAATTGAGTTCAAGTCCCTGGTCATGTTTTTTTCTTTTTCATACTTTTGGGATTTTGACGACAGGTCCCGGGTCATCGTTTTTGTTGTTTTTTTCATACTTTCCTATCATTGTTAAAAGGCAAAAGATATTCTTTAAACTGATGGCAGTTAAGCTCCATTCACAAAGAAATTGAGTTCAAGTCCCTGGTCATGTTTTTTTTTTTTCATACTTTTGGGATTTTGACGACAGGTCCCGGGTCATCGTTTTTTTTGTTTTTGTTTTTTTTTTATATTTTCCTATCATTGTTAAAAGGCAAAATATATTCTTTAAACTGATGGCAGTTAAGCTCCCTCCACAAAAAAATTGAGTTCAAGTCCCGGGTCATGTTTTTTTTTTTTTTCATACTTTTGGGATTTTGACGACAGGTCCCGGGTCATCGTTTTTTTTTTTTTTTCATACTTTCCTATCATTGTTAAAAGGCAAAAGATATTCTTTAAACTGATGGCAGTTAAGCTCCATCCACAAAAAAATTGAGTTCAAGTCCCGGGTCATGTTTTTTTTTTTTTTTTTTCTCATACTTTTGGGATTTTGACGACAGGTCCCGGGTCATCGTTTTTTTTTTTTTTTCATACTTTCATATCATTGTTAAAAGGCAAAAGATATTCTTTAAACTGATGGCAGTTAAGCTCCATCAACAAAAAAATTGAGTTCAAGTCCCGGGTCATGTTTTTTTTTTTTTTTCATACTTTTGGGATTTTGACGACAGGTCCCGGGTCATCGTTTTTTTTTTTTTTTCATACTTTCCTATCATTGTTAAAAGGCAAAATATATTCTTTAAACTGATGGCAGTTAAGCTCCATCCACAAAAAAATTGAGTTCAAGTCCCGGGTCATGTTTTTTTTTTTTCATACTTTTGGGATTTTGACGACAGGTCCCGGGTCATCGTTTTTTTTTTTTTTTTCATACTTTCCTATCATTGTTAAAAGGCAAAAGATATTCTTTAAACTGATGGCAGTTAAGCTCCATCCACAAAAAAATTGAGTTCAAGTCCCGGGTCATGGTTTTTTTTTTTTCATAATTTTGGGATTTTGACGACAGGTCCCGGGTCATCGTTTTTGTTGTTTTTTTCATACTTTCCTATCATTGTTAAAAGGCAAAATATATTCTTTAAACTGATGGCAGTTAAGCTCCCTCCACAAAAAAATTGAGTTCAAGTCCCGGGTCATGTTTTTTTTTTTTCATACTTTTGGGATTTTGACGACAGGTCCCGGGTCATCGTTTTTTTTTTTTTTTTTTCATACTTTCCTATCATTGTTAAAAGGCAAAAGATATTCTTTAAACTGATGGCAGTTAAGCTCCATCCACAAAAAAATTGAGTTCAAGTCCCGGGTCATGGTTTTTTTTTTTTCATAATTTTGGGATTTTGACAACAGGTCCCGGGTCATCGTTTTTTTTTTTTTTTTCATACTTTCCTATCATTGTTAAAAGGCAAAAGATATTCTTTAAACTGATGGCAGTTAAGCTCCATCCACAAAAAAATTGAGTTCAAGTCCCGGGTCATGTTTTTTTTTGTTTTTTTTTTTTTTCCATACTTTCCTATCATTGTTAAAAGGCAAAATATATTCTTTAAACTGATGGCAGTGAAGCTCCCTCCACAAAAAAATTGAGTTCAAGTCCCGGGTCATGTTTTTTTTTTTTTTCATACTTTTGGGATTTTGACAACAGGTCCCGGGTCATCGTTTTTTTTTTTTTTTCATACTTTCCTATCATTGTTAAAAGGCAAAAGATATTCTTTAAACTGATGGCAGTTAAGCTCCATCCACAAAAAAATTGAGTTCAAGTCCCGGGTCATGTTTTTTTTTGTTTTTTTTCTCATGCTTTTGGGATTTTGACGACAGGTCCCGGGTCATCGTTTTTTTGTTGTTTTTTTCATACTTTCCTATCATTGTTAAAAGGCAAAAGATATTCTTTAAACTGATGGCAGTTAAGCTCCATCCACAAAAAAATTGAGTTCAAGTCCCGGGTCATGTTTTTTTTTTTTTCATACTTTTGGGATTTTGACGACAGGTCCCGGGTCATCGTTTTTTTGTTGTTTTTTTCATACTTTCCTATCATTGTTAAAAGGCAAAAGATATTCTTTAAACTGATGGCAGTTAAGCTTCATCCACAAAAAAATTGAGTTCAAGTCCCGGGTCATGGTTTTTTTTTTTTCATAATTTTGGGATTTTTTACGACAGGTCCCGGGTCATCGTTTTTTTTTTTTTTTTTTTTTTTCCATACTTTCCTATCATTGTTAAAAGGCAAAATATATTCTTTAAACTGATGGCAGTGAAGCTCCCTCCACAAAAAAATTGAGTTCAAGTCCCGGGTCATGTTTTTTTTTTTTTTCATACTTTTGGGATTTTGACAACAGGTCCCGGGTCATCGTTTTTTTTTTTTTTTTTTTTTTTTTCATACTTTCCTATCATTGTTAAAAGGCAAAAGATATTCTTTAAACTGATGGCAGTTAAGCTCCATTCACAAAGAAATTGAGTTCAAGTCCCGGGTCATGTTTTTTTTAGTTTTTTTTTTTTCTCATACTTTTGGGATTTTGACGACAGGTCCCGGGTCATCGTTTTTTTTTTTTTTTTTCATACTTTCCTATCATTGTTAAAAGGCAAAAGATATTCTTTAAACTGATGGCAGTTAAGCTCCATCCACAAAAAAATTGAGTTCAAGTCCCGGGTCATGTTTTTTTTTTTTTCATACTTTTGGGATTTTGACGACAGGTCCCGGGTCATCGTTTTTGTTGTTTTTTTCATACTTTCCTATCATTGTTAAAAGGCAAAATATATTCTTTAAACTGATGGCAGTTAAGCTCCATCCACAAAAAAATTGAGTTCAAGTCCCGGGTCATGTTTTTTTTTTTTTTTTTTCATACTTTTGGGATTTTGACGACAGGTCCCGGGTCATCGTTTTTTTTTTTTTTTTTTTTTTTTTCATACTTTCCTATCATTGTTAAAAGGCAAAATATATTCTTTAAACTGATGGCAGTGAAGCTCCCTCCACAAAAAAATTGAGTTCAAGTCCCGGGTCATGTTTTTTTTTTTTTTCATACTTTTGGGATTTTGACAACAGGTCCCGGGTCATCGTTTTTTTTTTTTTTTTTTTTTTTTTTTCATACTTTCCTATCATTGTTAAAAGGCAAAAGATATTCTTTAAACTGATGGCAGTTAAGCTCCATTCACAAAGAAATTGAGTTCAAGTCCCGGGTCATGTTTTTTTTAGTTTTTTTGTTTTTTCATACTTTTGGGATTTTGACGACAGGTCCCGGGTCATCGTTTTTTTTTTTTTTTTTTTTTTTTCATACTTTCCTATCATTGTTAAAAGGCAAAAGATATTCTTTAAACTGATGGCAGTTAAGCTCCATCCACAAAAAAATTGAGTTCAAGTCCCGGGTCATGTTTTTTTTTTTTTCATACTTTTGGGATTTTGACGACAGGTCCCGGGTCATCGTTTTTGTTGTTTTTTTCATACTTTCCTATCATTGTTAAAAGGCAAAATATATTCTTTAAACTGATGGCAGTTAAGCTCCATCCACAAAAAAATTGAGTTCAAGTCCCGGGTCATGTTTTTTTTTTTTTTTTTTCATACTTTTGGGATTTTGACGACAGGTCCCGGGTCATCGTTTTTGTTGTTTTTTTCATACTTTACTATCATTGTTAAAAGGCAAAATATATTCTTTAAACTGATGGCAGTTAAGCTCCATCCACAAAAAAATTGAGTTCAAGTCCCGGGTCATGTTTTTTTTTTTTTTTTTTCATACTTTTGGGATTTTGACGACAGGTCCCGGGTCATCGTTTTTGTTGTTTTTTTCATACTTTCCTATCATTGTTAAAAGGCAAAATATATTCTTTAAACTGATGGCAGTTAAGCTCCATCCACAAAAAAATTGAGTTCAAGTCCCGGGTCATGTTTTTTTTTTTTTTTTTTTTTCATACTTTTGGGATTTTGACGACAGGTCCCGGGTCATCGTTTTTTTTTTTTTTCATACTTTCCTATCATTGTTAAAAGGCAAAAGATATTCTTTAAACTGATGGCAGTTAAGCTCCATCCACAAAAAAATTGAGTTCAAGTCCCGGGTCATGTTTTTTTTTTTTTTTTTTTTTTTTCATACTTTTGGGATTTTGACGACAGGTTCAAGTCCCGGGTCATGTTTTTTTTTTTTTCATACTTTTGGGATTTTGACGACAGGTCCCGGGTCATCGTTTTTTTTTTTTTTTTCATACTTTCCTATCATTGTTAAAAGGCAAAATATATTCTTTAAACTGATGGCAGTTAAGCTCCATCCACAAAAAAATTGAGTTCAAGTCCCGGGTCATGTTTTTTTTCTTTTCATACTTTTGGGATTTTGACGACAGGTCCCGGGTCATCGTTTTTTTTTTTTTTTTCATACTTTCCTATCATTGTTAAAAGGCAAAAGATATTCTTTAAACTGATGGCAGTTAAGCTCCATCCACAAAAAAATTGAGTTCAAGTCCCGGGTCATGGTTTTTTTTTTTTTTTTTTTCATACTTTTGGGATTTTGACGACAGGTCCCGGGTCATCGTTTTTTTTTTTTTTTTTCATACTTTCCTATCATTGTTAAAAGGCAAAAGATATTCTTTAAACTGATGGCAGTTAAGCTCCATCCACAAAAAAATTGAGTTCAAGTCCCGGGTCATGTTTTTTTTTTTTTTTTTTCATGCTTTTGGGATTTTGACGACAGGTCCCGGGTCATCGTTTTTTTTTTTTTTTTTTTATACTTTCCTATCATTGTTAAAAGGCAAAATATATTCTTTAAACTGATGGCAGTTAAGCTCCATCCACAAAAAAATTGAGGTCAAGTCCCGGGTCATGGTTTTTTTTTTTTGATACTTTTGGGATTTTGACGACAGGTCCCGGGTCATCGTTTTTTTTTTTTTTTTTCATACTTTCCTATCATTGTTAAAAGGCAAAAGTTATTCTTTAAACTGATGGCAGTTAAGCTCCATCCACAAAAAAATTGAGTTCAAGTCCCGGGTCATGTTTTCTTTTTTTTCATAATTTTGGGATTTTGACGACAGGTCCCGGGTCATCGTTTTTGTTGTTTTTTTCATACTTTCCTATCATTGTTAAAAGGCAAAATATATTCTTTAAACTGATGGCAGTTAAGCTCCCTCCACAAAAAAATTGAGTTCAAGTCCCGGGTCATGTTTTTTTTTTTTCATACTTTTGGGATTTTGACGACAGGTCCCGGGGTCATCGTTTTTTTTTTTTTTTTCATACTTTCCTATCATTGTTAAAAGGCAAAAGATATTCTTTAAACTGATGGCAGTTAAGCTCCATCCACAAAAAAATTGAGTTCAAGTCCCGGGGCATGTTTTTTTTTTTTTCATAATTTTGGGATTTTGACGACAGGTCCCGGGTCATCGTTTTTGTTGTTTTTTTCATACTTTCCTATCATTGTTAAAAGGCAAAATATATTCTTTAAACTGATGGCAGTTAAGCTCCATCCACAAAAAAATTGAGTTCAAGTCCCGGGTCATGGTTTTTTTTTTTTCATACTTTTGGGATTTTGACGACAGGTCCCGGGTCATCGTTTTTTTTTTTTTTTTCATACTTTCCTATCATTGTTAAAAGGCAAAAGATATTCTTTAAACTGATGGCAGTTAAGCTCCATCCACAAAAAAATTGAGTTCAAGTCCCGGGTCATGTTTTTTTTTGTTTTATTTCTCTTGCTTTTGGGATTTTGACGACAGGTCCCGGGTCATCGTTTTTGTTGTTTTTTTCATACTTTCCTATCATTGTTAAAAGGCAAAAGATATTCTTTAAACTGATGGCAGTTAAGCTCCATCCACAAAAAAATTGAGTTCAAGTCCCGGGTCATGGTTTTTTTTTTTTCATAATTTTGGGATTTTGACGACAGGTCCCGGGTCATCGTTTTTGTTGTTTTTTTCATACTTTCCTATCATTGTTAAAAGGCAAAATATATTCTTTAAACTGATGGCAGTTAAGCTCCCTCCACAAAAAAATTGAGTTCAAGTCCCGGGTCATGTTTTTTTTTTTTTTCATACTTTTGGGATTTTGACGACAGGTCCCGGGTCATCGTTTTTTTTTTTTTTTTCATACTTTCCTATCATTGTTAAAAGGCAAAAGATATTCTTTAAACTGATGGCAGTTAAGCTCCATCCACAAAAAAATTGAGTTCAAGTCCCGGGTCATGTTTTTTTTTGTTTTTTTTCTCATGCTTTTGGGATTTTGACGACAGGTCCCGGGTCATCGTTTTTTTTTTTTTTTTTTTCATACTTTCCTATCATTGTTAAAAGGCAAAAGATATTCTTTAAACTGATGGCAGTTAAGCTCCATCCACAAAAAAATTGAGTTCAAGTCCCGGGTCATGTTTTTTTTTTTTTCATACTTTTGGGATTTTGACGACAGGTCCCGGGTCATCGTTTTTTTGTTGTTTTTTTCATACTTTCCTATCATTGTTAAAAGGCAAAAGATATTCTTTAAACTGATGGCAGTTAAGCTCCATCCACAAAAAAATTGAGTTCAAGTCCCGGGTCATGTTTTTTTTTTTTTTTTTCTCATACTTTTGGGATTTTGACGACAGGTCCCGGGGTCATCGTTTTTTTTTTTTTTTCATACTTTCCTATCATTGTTAAAAGGCAAAAGATATTCTTTAAACTGATGGCAGTTAAGCTCCATCCACAAAAAAATTGAGTTCAAGTCCCGGGTCATGTTTTTTTTTTTTTTTTTCTCATACTTTTGGGATTTTGACGACAGGTCCCGGGTCATCGTTTTTTTTTTTTTTTTTTTCATACTTTCCTATCATTGTTAAAAGGCAAAAGATATTCTTTAAACTGATGGCAGTGAAGCTCCATCCACAAAAAAATTGAGTTCAAGTCCCGGGTCATGTTTTTTTTTTTTTTTTTTTCATGCTTTTGGGATTTTGACGACAGGTCCCGGGTCATCGTTTTTTTGTTGTTTTTTTCATACTTTCCTATTATTGTTAAAAGGCAAAATATATTCTTTAAACTGATGGCAGTTAAGCTCCATCCACAAAAAAATTGAGTTCAAGTCCCGGGTCATGTTTTTTTTTTTTTCATACTTTTGGGATTTTGACGACAGGTCCCGGGTCATCGTTTTTTTTTTTTTTTTCATACATTCCTATCATTGTTAAAAGGCAAAAGATATTCTTTAAACTGATGGCAGTTAAGCTCCATCCACAAAAAAATTGAGTTCAAGTCCCGGGTCATGTTTTTTTTTTTTTCATAATTTTGGGATTTTGACGACAGGTCCCGGGTCATCGTTTTTGTTGTTTTTTTCATACTTTCCTATCATTGTTAAAAGGCAAAATATATTCTTTAAACTGATGGCAGTTAAGCTCCCTCCACAAAAAAATTGAGTTCAAGTCCCGGGTCATGTTTTTTTTTTTTCATACTTTTGGGATTTTGACGACAGGTCCCGGGTCATCGTTTTTTTTTTTTTTTTTTCATACTTTCATATCATTGTTAAAAGGCAAAAGATATTCTTTAAACTGATGGCAGTTAAGCTCCATCAACAAAAAAATTTAGTTCAAGTCCCGGGTCATGTTTTTTTTTTTTTTCATACTTTTGTGATTTTGACGACAGGTCATCGTTTTTTTTTTTTTTTTCATACTTTCCTATCATTGTTAAAAGGCAAAAGATATTCTTTAAACTGATGGCAGTTAAGCTCCATCCACAAAAAAATTGAGTTCAAGTCCCGGGTCATGTTTTTTTTTTTTTCATACTTTTGGGATTTTGACGACAGGTCCCGGGTCATCGTTTTTTTGTTGTTTTTTTCATACTTTCCTATCATTGTTAAAAGGCAAAAGATATTCTTTAAACTGATGGCAGTTAAGCTCCATCCACAAAAAAATTGAGTTCAAGTCCCGGGTCATGTTTTTTTTTTTTTTTTTCTCATACTTTTGGGATTTTGACGACAGGTCCCGGGTCATCGTTTTTTTTTTTTTTTCATACTTTCCTATCATTGTTAAAAGGCAAAAGATATTCTTTAAACTGATGGCAGTTAAGCTCCATCCACAAAAAAATTGAGTTCAAGTCCCGGGTCATGTTTTTTTTTTTTTTTTTCTCATACTTTTGGGATTTTGACGACAGGTCCCGGGTCATCGTTTTTTTTTTTTTTTTTTTCATACTTTCCTATCATTGTTAAAAGGCAAAAGATATTCTTTAAACTGATGGCAGTGAAGCTCCATCCACAAAAAAATTGAGTTCAAGTCCCGGGTCATGTTTTTTTTTTTTTTTTTTTTCATGCTTTTGGGATTTTGACGACAGGTCCCGGGTCATCGTTTTTTTGTTGTTTTTTTCATACTTTCCTATCATTGTTAAAAGGCAAAATATATTCTTTAAACTGATGGCAGTTAAGCTCCATCCACAAAAAAATTGAGTTCAAGTCCCGGGTCATGTTTTTTTTTTTTTCATACTTTTGGGATTTTGACGACAGGTCCCGGGTCATCGTTTTTTTTTTTTTTTTTCATACATTCCTATCATTGTTAAAAGGCAAAAGATATTCTTTAAACTGATGGCAGTTAAGCTCCATCCACAAAAAAATTGAGTTCAAGTCCCGGGTCATGTTTTTTTTTTTTTCATAATTTTGGGATTTTGACGACAGGTCCCGGGTCATCGTTTTTGTTGTTTTTTTCATACTTTCCTATCATTGTTAAAAGGCAAAAGATATTCTTTAAACTGATGGCAGTTAAGCTCCATCCACAAAAAAATTTTGTTCAAGTCCCGGGTCATGTTTTTTTTTGTTTTTTTTCTCATGCTTTTGGGATTTTGACGACAGGTCCCGGGTCATCGTTTTTTTGTTGTTTTTTTCATACTTTCCTATCATTGTTAAAAGGCAAAAGATATTCTTTAAACTGATGGCAGTTAAGCTCCATCCACAAAAAAATTGAGTTCAAGTCCCGGGTCATGTTTTTTTTTTTTTTTTTCTCATACTTTTGGGATTTTGACGACAGGTCCCGGGTCATCGTTTTTTTTTTTTTTTCATACTTTCCTATCATTGTTAAAAGGCAAAAGATATTCTTTAAACTGATGGCAGTTAAGCTCCATCCACAAAAAAATTGAGTTCAAGTCCCGGGTCATGTTTTTTTTTTTTTTTTTCTCATACTTTTGGGATTTTGACGACAGGTCCCGGGTCATCGTTTTTTTTTTTTTTTTTTTCATACTTTCCTATCATTGTTAAAAGGCAAAAGATATTCTTTAAACTGATGGCAGTGAAGCTCCATCCACAAAAAAATTGAGTTCAAGTCCCGGGTCAAGTTTTTTTTTTTTTTTTTCTCATACTTTTGGGATTTTGACGACAGGTCCCGGGTCATCGTTTTTTTGTTGTTTTTTTCATACTTTCCTATCATTGTTAAAAGGCAAAAGATATTCTTTAAACTGATGGCAGTTAAGCTCCATCAACAAAAAAATTGAGTTCAAGTCCCGGGTCATGTTTTTTTTTTTTTTCATACTTTTGTGATTTTGACGACAGGTCATCGTTTTTTTTTTTTTTTTCATACTTTCCTATCATTGTTAAAAGGCAAAAGATATTCTTTAAACTGATGGCAGTTAAGCTCCATCCACAAAAAAATTGAGTTCAAGTCCCGGGTCAAGTTTTTTTTTTTTTTTTTCTCATACTTTTGGGATTTTGACGACAGGTCCCGGGTCATCGTTTTTTTGTTGTTTTTTTCATACTTTCCTATCATTGTTAAAAGGCAAAATATATTATTTAAACTGATGGCAGTTAAGCTCCCTCCACAAAAAAATTGAGTTCAAGTCCCGGGTCATGTTTTTTTTAGTTTTTTTGTTTTTTCTTACTTTTGGGATTTTGATGACAGGTCCGGGGTCATCGTTTTTTTTTTTTTTTTTTCATACTTTCCTATCATTGTTAAAAGGCAAAAGATATTCTTTAAACTGATGGCAGTTAAGCTCCATCCACAAAAAAATTGAGTTCAAGTCCCGGGTCATGTTTTTTTTTTCTTCATACTTTTGGGATTTTGACGACAGGTCCAGGGTCATCGTTTTTTTTTTTTTTCATACTTTCCTATCATTGTTAAAAGGCAAAAGATATTCTTTAAACTGATGGCAGTTAAATACTGCCATCAGTTAAATACTGCCATACTTTCCTATCATTGTTAAAAGGCAAAATATATTCTTTAAACTGATGGCAGTTAAGCTCCATCCACAAAAAAATTGAGTTCAAGTCCCGGGTCATGTTTTTTTTTTTTTTTTCTCATACTTTTGGGATTTTGACGACAGGTCCCGGGTCATCGTTTTTTTTTTTTTTTCATACTTTCCTATCATTGTTAAAAGGCAAAAGATATTCTTTAAACTGATGGCAGTTAAGCTCCATCCACAAAGAAATTGAGTTCAAGTCCCGGGTCATGTTTTGTTTAGTTTTTTTGTTTTTTCATACTTTTGGGATTTTGACGACAGGTCCCGGGTCATCGTTTTTATTTTATTTTTTCATACTTTCCTATCATTGTTAAAAGGCAAAAGATATTCTTTAAACTGATGGCAGTTAAGCTCCATCCACAAAAAAAATGAGTTCAAGTCCCGGGTCATATTTTTTTTTTTTTTTTTTTTTTCATCCTTTTGGGATTTTGACAACAGGTCCCGGGTCATCGTTTTTTTTTTTTTTTTCATACTTTCCTATCATTGTTAAAAGGCAAAAGATATTCTTTAAACTGATGGCAGTTAAGCTCCATCCACAAAAAAATTGAGTTCAAGTCCCGGGTCATGTTTTTTTTTTTTTCATACTTTTGGGATTTTGACGACAGGTCCCCGGGTCATCGTTTTTTTTTTTTTTTTTTTTTTTTTTCATACTTTCCTATCATGGTTAAAAGGCAAAAGATATTCTTTAAACTGATTGCAGTTAATTACTTTTTATATTAGAATATAATAATATATTTATACAATAAATATAGTAAGTCTTTTGCAAATAATTTTAGTGATAACAGTTGTGATGTTTGTTTTATGAGATGTCCCTGCTGAAAAAAAAATACAATAATTGCACATGAAATGGCATTTGTGACCCTGGTCACAAGTAGCACGGGTATATTTGTGGCAATAGTCAACAAAACATTGTATGGGTCAAAATTATCGGTCCCACTTTATATTAAGTGGCTTTAAGTACTATGTACTTACATAGAAAAATAAGTACAATGTACTTATTGTGTTCATGTTGTACTGTAAAATACTTTTTCTGCGATTGAGGTGTGATACGGGTAAGGTTAGGGACAGGTGTGCTGGTATGGGTAGGTTTAAGGGTGGTTTAAGGTGTAAGGGACAGGTCAACAGTGTAATTACAAATGTAATTACATAAATTAATTACCGCTGTAATTACAAGCAGATATTTTTAATATACAAGTACAATGTAAAAACATATATGTTCACAATAAGTCCATTGTATCAAATAATTAATTTCAATGTTAGTAGTAGTTAAAGCCACTTAAAATAAATTCAGACCAATTTTTATTTTATGCCAAAAATCATTAGGATATTAAGAAAATTATGTTCCATAAAGATACTTTGTACATTTCCTACCGAAAATATATAAAACATTTATTTTTGTGAATGAATGCAGCACAATCGTAAATGGACAATTTTAAAGGCGATTTTCTCAATGATTCAAAAATTATTATTTTTTTCACCCTCCGATTCCAGATTTTCAAATAGTTGTATCTCGGCCAAAAATGTATTTATTCATCTTTCATATGATGCATAAATCTCAATTTTAAAAAAAATACCCATGTGACTTGTTTTGTGGTCCAGGGTCACATATGTTAAAAGGGGAAAGAAATTAACTACACGTGAGAAAATTCCCATGTTTCTGTACATTACGTTTTTCATTTGCATAATATATGTGTGGCTAATCATGCTGGATCCTCTAATTTACGTGGAAACAAATAAGTCTCATTACAGTACGTCACAGAGAGCAGATGCTACTTAAGGAAGATAAACAAAATGCAAGCTGGTGAGATGAAAGATTATGCTATTTTAAATGATTTCTTATATGTCGTCTTAACAACCCCACATTCCCTCATCATATCACAGCTCCTGTAATTATAACTCAGAAATGAGACATGGGGATGTTTGTACTCTACACAAGATCACCACTGATGCATCTGCTTTGCTTGTGAAATCTTGAGTCCTCTCTCAGTCAGGAATCTTTGAGCTCAGACTCCAGTAAAAGATAAATCACTATCAATGCATGCATGGCTGACTCCTCCTTTAAGGGAAGAAAACATCAGTCTACTGTGGAGAATAAAATACTTCCAGACTAAGATAGTGAGAATGATGTGTGATCCTGACAGACGTTGCATAGTGAGCTCTGATCCTGCTGTTTGATTCTGTATAGGCACTGCTTTCCATGTATGAGAAACAGTTACAAAAATACAGTATTTATATTTTCTTTTCAAGTCATGTATATATGCATGACTGAACAGCACTGAAAGAAATGTTAGTAGTGAGGCAAGAAAAAAAGATATGACAGCTATTTTTGTCAATCCAAATGACTCAGCAGGAAACTGTATATACAGTAATCTCTCTCATATTCTAACAGGTCCATTAAGGTCTGAATGCATGCATTAAAACAATTAGAGGTCATGTTATAATGCTTTCTGTGGCAATGTGAGCTGGGCTAAATGGCCAGTCTCAATGAAACTTTCTAATATTATGAACAAGGACTTGTCAAGACTGCATGATAGTTTTATGACAGGATATATAATAACCAGATCTCCTACCAGGAAAGATAATTCTCATTAACAAAGACATGGCCAACATTATTAGTGTTCGTAATCTGAAAGTATGGTTATACAACACATGTTTGCAAATACCGAAACGTGCTAATCGATATACTGACAGAACTTAAAACAGAAAAGCTTTTATAACTTTAGCAATGTACACATTGAGATGACTAGAATTCATCTAATTAATAGGCTGATTTAATTAAATGTATAATAAATTATAATTAATTTATGTACAACACCATTACATTTACAGGTAATGAATATATCTAATTTGACATGATTTGACAAGAGTTTCATTCACTTCTGTAGGATTTTCTAAACAATATTTGCACATAATCCACATTAACAATGTTTCACAATTCACATATTTCACACCTTGTTGGTGTTTAATGGTAATTTAATTCAGCCACAAAATGTGCAAATTACTTTTATTAGTGCCATCTGGATTTCATTTGTCTTTTCTAAATAAATTTGCCATTTAAAAGGCTTTTCTTAGTCAAAGTTTCAAGATAAATGAGATTCCTGTCCTATAATATACAGTATATACTACAGTTAAAATAAATGGTTAAGATTTTTAATTAATACTTTTTTTTTTATTCAGCAATGAAAATAAAGTGACAGTAATGTTTAAATTGTTACAAAAAATCTATTTAAAATACATTTCTATTTCTATTTTTCTATGTATTCAAATAATCTTGAGAAAAAAAACGCATCATTACAGTTCATGTACACATGTACAGTTCATACAGTACTTCTGAAAATCTGGTAAACCATTTTATATAAATATTTCTTTCAATTACACAAGAATATTCATCTTTAAAGGGTACAACAGGAATTACCCATAGGGCTACTGCTTAAATTACATCTAGCAGCTTGGATTGATTTAGACAACAATTTTCCAATGAAGTTTTGCTAAAGAATCCATCCAGAGGATCTTCAGGATTGTAGTGGCTCGTTATAGCAGCCACGGCTTGCCAGCGTGACTGGCTCAGACATAAAGGAAGCCGTGTGGAAAGGGTCCATCAGTGGTCTCCCGTCTCTGTAGGTTGGCTTTCCTGCTGAAGAGATAGCACAGCATGAGGCATCACAGGCCTGGGAAGGATCGATGGAGCAACGTGAGAAAAGCTTTAAAGAAAAGTTTCTTCAGGCGCCTGTAACGTCGAGCCAGCTACTTGATCTTCGACCCAGTGGAAACTGCAGTGCTGGATACTGCTACGTCTCCATATGGCCATGAGGGTGTATGTTGCATCAGGGAGAACACAAATACATTGTTTGTTTGCTATTGTTCAATGTTCAGACAGCTGACTGTTGGTACAGTACATGTTTCAGTATTTATCATGTAGGCTTTTGTGTCATATACTCTTGCAATTCTGAACCTAATTTATAATGCTCATCAGTTGCTGATGTACATTGGAAAATGAATGAATAAATGAATGAATATATTTAAACAAATATTTTAATTGAAATTGACATTTTTATTATAACAATATTTTTAAATATTGCATTTAAAAATATATTTTTTATTATATGAATTTTGCAATGTACATACTATGCTAGGCATGTTAGTATTTCCACCTTAAAAAAATGCTTTTAAATTAGTTATTTATATATTTTTTGCTGAAACAATTTAAATAACTAGCTTAAAACCATTTTTTTTTTTGGTGGGGGGGGGGTGAAAATACTAACATGCTTAAGAGTAAGAATTTTGCGTTCGAATTGAGCATTATACATTTTGTTTATAATTATGTGTGAAATTTAACAAACGGTTATAAAGTGCTACCAATTAAAGATGATCTATTATGCTTTTTAATATTTTCAACTGTCTTTAGTGTGTAATGTTGCTGTTTGAGCATGAAAAAGACCTGCAAAAGTCACAAAACACAAAGTCACTCTGAAGGGGGTTATTCTCTTTATCAGGCTAAACAGTTACTGAACTCTCTGAAACACCTTGATTGTAGTCTTGAGGTTTTTTTCTGGGAACTTACACATCACAATATTCCTCATTTAAATGATTCCCACACAAGGCATTTGGGAAAAAAAGGGGGATGAGGCCTGGTTGAGTTGTTAGTAGAGTGTTGATACTAGGGGTGATGGTGACCAATCAGAGCACATTGCACTTTTCGGAAGGATGGGGTTCACAAGCCTTGTTCTGACTGTCCGATTGGAATCCGATCAATTTTAGCAAATGTGAACAGCAAAAAAAGTGTAAAAAAAATTTGTTTTACACATCCGTTTCAAGCTACATTCATATGTTTCATTCATCGCATTTCTAGACATTTGTTTCAGTCTGATCGCTCGGATTAGATTTTGCATGGCTTTTTTGCCTATGTTACTTTCTCACACCATGTAAAATGTAAGGAGAAGACAGCAGCACGGAATAAAGCAATGCATTCCAAGTTTCTGCTGCTGCCTCATAAAACGTAAATGATCCAGCGCAACGGCAACATGTTATGTTGCAAGACAACATCTGTGTTGCAATCTCTGTTGCTGTTGTTTTTGGCGTAGGCATACATACCAATGCAATGTCATTGCCATAGAAACCAATGCAGATATTCCATAAAATGAAAGTGCACCATAGGACACACAAATCGGATCTGAACAGTTATGATACACGTGTGAACAGTCAATCATTTAGATCAGATTCTAATCGGATACACAAACGGATTCAGGCTGACATAGACTGGAAATAAAGAGTGTTACTAACAGACTGAAAAGAGAAGTTCTGCAATAATGTAAAATATGTGGGGAAAAAACATACAATCATTAAAACCTATAGACCCAAAAACAAAATCAAGACTTTTAGACAGGGTCAATTTTCACAAAATCAGAACCCCGAAGGCATTTTGTGATTATTTATATTATACAACATTTCTAGGGGTATTCAGGGGTGCTGAATTCAAATCTGCTGCACATGAAGCTCAAAAATGTCCCAAAATGCCTTAAAATTGAGAAATTCAAAATGGCCGCCACCGCCAGGCTGAAATCTATTTTTCAGTATATTTGTTTGTACATTTGACCTCAAAACAAAATACAATGTAAGTAAATGTAGCCTGATAATATCAACTATAATAATAATTATAATAATAACTGAGTAATTATTGATAGTTAAAAACAACTATTTTTGCAATATCTAAGCATTTTCTTCACATTACATCTCAAATTTGAATATGCATTTGAATTGCCCATCTAGGAAAACTTGCAAAAGCACATTTATTTCATGTTTGTACCTTGTTTAGTCAAAAAGATATACTGAAAAATAGATTTCAGCCTGGCGGTGGCGGCCATTTTGAATTTCTCAATTTTGAGGCATTTTGGGAAAAATTTTAGCTTCATATACAGCAGATTTGGATTCAGAACCCCTTAATACCCCTAGAAATGTTGTATAATATAAATAATCACAAAATGCCTCCAGCACTTTAAATAAGCACATTTTCAGAAATTCTGCCTAGTCTATTTGTGAAATCAAGCGTAGCATCAATTTTGGCAGGTCACGTTAGTCAAGCTCGCATTAGCTGACCCTCAGCTGATCCACGTCTATATATATCTATAGGAATACGACGCCTATCACTGTATACATATACAGTATAAGCTCCTTCAGTATTATCAGCAGCTATCGTGTTTCTCAGGAGCGAATTACCCCCCTCCATCCCCAGCTCCTCCTCTCATCCAGTCAGGATTTGGCATTCTGATTCCCTCTAAATCAGATTAAATTATCGAATTATGTTGTACTTTAAAATCTTGAATTAATGATATCTGCAATACATTCATGTTGGTTCTGTTCTGTTTACCCTAAGAGGGGTTATTGCTGCTCTCTCTGCTCTTGTCCATGCTATAGGCTGCATGGATGCGCAGGGAGTTCTCGCCCAGGGGTGCGTTTCCTGTACAACTAGCTCACTGCTTAACTACCATAGTACGGTGCATCGTTGGAGAAATAAACTAGCTAGTCACGACTGTTTCCCAAAACCGTACAGTATGCCGCAAAGTATCGTTCAACCACGTTGGTTTATGACGTCTCGCACGTGGTGGACTAATAACTTATTTTAATTCATCTGTTTGAGATGGAATTAACGCTAGATTTTGTCATATAAGTTACAGACATATGGCATCTGAAGACCATTTCAAATTTTGCTTTATTACCAGACTCAATATTTGGCTCGTTCTTACATAGTTGAGCACGTTCGCACATGCGCAGGCTTCAAAAACGGTGCTTTAAATCTCTTGACAAACTAAAAGACGTAAATTACATTTGTATGTATTCTAAATAAATAACACGGGTTGTACTGAACGTCAGCTTGCTTATTTTGCTAAAGATAAGGATTTATTCAGTCTACATCTCATGTTAACTAGAAACTATGCTTCTAACCACAGCTCGAGAGCTCTCGTTCCAACCACACAAGTTTGCGATGCTGTTTGCGAACGTTCGTTGGGAACGATGGTTTCGGGAAACACCAAATCGTTGAACTATGCTGATAACGACGGAACTTGCGACCATAGTTGGCTAACGATGCTTTCGGGAAACGCACCCCAGAACGGAACCATACCGCCAATCCAAACTGTATTCTAATTGTCAGTCGTATTCGACGATAGTGGTCCTGACAGAAATGGCATATTATAGCCTCTTTAAATAAAATGTCTAACTTTTTCCCATTTTGGCAAGAAGAGAGATGACTAAAAAAACATTTGAAGTCTTTCGCATAAATCTTTCAAAATCCTCCAAAACGGCCTCTTCGCTTTGCTTCAGCACTTGGCCGCTTTTTTTTATCAGTGTCTCCACACTCTCACTGGCCTGGGGCGTGATGGCGTTTGACTTGAACGGCTGGCTGATGGTACACCAGAACCCTCTCCCCTCCGGATGACCAGCCCTCTGTCCTGGCTGAGCGATGCACGGCTCACAAATGTCACTCGTACACTCAGCCTGCCAACTATTTCATTAGCAAACGTGACTTGGCTTCCATCACATGACAAACAACCCTGCAGGTCAGCGACCCCTTGCTAAAGATCTCCCCACCTGCTCTGCTGTAAACAGACCTGCTGTGTGCCTGAGTAATGATTATGAATCAAGCTGTTGTTAACATCTACAGCATCTTTTTACTGTCATTTTTGTTCTCTGTGAGCAACTGATGTGAATTGACTTAAAACGTAAAGGGATAGTTGGGAAAAACGGATAATATGGAGAAAAAAATACTATGGAAGTCAATGGGGCCCATCAACTGTGTGGTTACCAACATTCTTTAAAATATATTCTTTTGTTGAGGTATATGATGACAGAACTTTCATTTTTGGGAGTTCTCCCTTTAAAGTCTTAATATAGTGTCCAAAATGAAAGACTCATTCGTTTGATGAGTGCCGTTTTCTTTATGTTAATGTATTTCCTGAAACAGGAATTTAGGCTGGGACATATTGAAAAAATAAATAGCCAATAGGCTTTGGTTACATCACAGAAATGATTTATGACATGCCACTTGCTGGCAGCAGCTAACAGGGGAGGGACCTTCTCATTCTAGAGAGAATTTGATTGGACAAAAATCTGTCTAGTGCAGAATGAGTAACCAAAACTATTTGACCATTTTTTTTGGAAGAAATTTTAAATGTGTAATGATTTGAATTGAATAAAATGTATGTAAATATTTCATATACTCGCCCTTGGCAGGTATGACTAGGCTGGGTGTCGAATTCTATACTTTTTACTTTGTAAGCGTCCCAACCCCCATAGATGAAAAAGATGTGGAAAAGATCAAAAGTGTGGCTACGTTTCACCAGGCTCAATACCAACAATGCGCGATACAATATTTGCAACAAGATAATTGCTGCCAAGAACGGCAACAGGACAAATCTGATGAAACACTTGACAGTGCACGGAATAAACTTAAGAGCAAAAAGTTGCTCCGTCTTCGACTGCAAGAAGAACTGGAGCACGTCACAAATTAACCGGAACTTGGAGAATAGGCTACTTGCCACACAGACATGAGAAATAGGCATATATAAAGCTTGAAAAGTCTACTTTTAGACATTTCTAAAAGTGTGCACGTTCACTATACCGCAGAGATAACGAGTCAGCAACTTCAGCTTCATGTTAAAACGGAGTCTGTTGAAACTGAAAAAATAAAACCAAAGTTTGTAAAAACCAAAACCAAAGTAATCTTAATTGTTAAAATGGATATTCATAAAATTGGTAATGAAAAAAGTATCGTTCAGGAACCGGTATCAAAATCAAGGTATCGGTATGATATCGGTATGAATGGTATGATATCGGTATAGGTGTGACAGATATAAATCAATACCAAAACCCTTTCTACACACGATTTTTCTGTACTTTGCTCTAATTACAAACATCTGCTAAAATCGCTGTGAATTTATGACTGTTTTTGCCTTCACCTTCATTATAAACAGTAAACATCCAGAGAGTTAATTCATTTTAATTAGCGAAAGTTTACATACAGCCTGATTTATGTTTCTAAGTTTAACATTACCATCAACTGCTTTCTTGACTGTTTGCTGTTTCAAATTACCAGAACTGGCAGGCAGTTCAGAGCAGTTGTGTGTGCCTATGAGTAATGCAGATACAAACAGTGGTACGGCGGAAGCATTTTTCTTCTGCGCTCTCCGCATTATGAGGCCTCTTCACCAATTCAAGAGTCTAATCTAATTTCCCTCAGACTTGTAGAGCGTGAACAAGCCGCTGTGAAGCTTGGCATCTAAAGACGGTCTGGGACAAAGGCTCTGAGAATAAACATGAACAAGCGTGTCTGCATGTCTTGTCATCAGTGGCCATTGATCTGTGTTCCTGGTATGAAAGCGGCTGAAAGTTTCCTAGAAAAGTTTTCTTCTGGTGGAGATCAATGCTCCGGAGGAGTCTGGCGGCCTCTAGAGGTCAAGCAGTTTACAACAAACTTGAGCAGATATTTACCCCACCTATCAGACATCCATAAAAAAAAGTAAAAACCAGAAAATGCTCATTTTTATTCCATATCCCTATCTATTTACCTCGCGATTCGCTTCCAATTTGGATTCTATACAGATTCTGTAATGTGGTGAGACTACATGAATAAAACAGCGAGATGAAAGAATACTCTGATCAATTTCTTCAGATATGACAAGCTATTTTCCCTGTGTTTTACCATGATAGATCCGTGTACAAGCACACCTGAGACCCTGGTGGTTGACATTCCATTCCACAGAATCCAATATTCCCTTTTGCTGTCAAAAAAGGAAAATAGACTTGCTCATATCACATATATTTGATATTTACTCTCCCGAACATGCAACTCACCCCTGAACTTTTTGTGTCTGGCCTCCGCAGACTGAGATTTAAAACAGATCTCTTCTGCACCCATCACCATAGTAACAAATTCTACCAATTACAGCTCAAAAACTCCGCCGCTTAGAGAGGGTTTACACTTAGATATCCTCTAATAAGGTCAAATGTGGAGAATATGAATATTTGCTCTCATATTGCTCATATTTCTCTATGGCAGAGACCCCGTTTAGTAAAAGTGACATGGTGGTGATCGGGGACGGAATCAGTTTTGCAGATGAAGTGTAGCTGGAAAAAAGATCCTTCAGGGCCCATGTTACATCACTGCTAATGGCTTCTGCCCTGATGGCAAGCGAAATTAAGAGTACATTAATTAGGTGCATTCATTAAATGAACTAGTAGGCAACTCCGGAGTCTACTCGCAGAAGTACAATTTGGCCAGTCAATAATTCAGATGTTGTTACTTCTAAATCATGTCTTTAATCGTTGTTGTTTTTCTGAAGTCTGAACCCACAAATGACTTTATTATAAAAAAATACAAATCAGATTTGTGTGAAAACAAACAGCAGGTACTTGAGTCCCAAAAGAATTAATTTTAATGACTCATTAAATGCCTTAGCTTGAGTGTTTGTGTAAGAACTGTGACTCCTGGCTCAAAAACACAGAGCAATCAAAGTATTGCTGCAACCAAAAACAAGAAAATAAAGCTGTAATACATGATGCATCAAACAATGCCTCAGAAAGCAAAGTAAATCTTCTCCCAATTAAATATTTATATATTTAATAACAAAGGAACATACATCAGTGCAAGCTATTAAATATATCAAAGTACTTTGTTTTAAACTCATCTTACATGAGGCCATTATGCAAAACAATACAGAGCTGCACATTTTTCTACATCTCTAGGGACCGACAACACCAGGCAAGTTTCCCAAGTTAACTCCCAAAGTATTATGAATTGTAAGCAGAGAGTACATGGTGAGGGCTTTCCTGGATAGTAGGGAAGGAGTTGAGTACTATAAAATTGCAGGGGTTTGGAACTAAAGATAATTCCTGGAACTCTATGATTATGAAGATAGCATGAAATAAAGATGAGGAAGCTGTGGGACTTTTCATTGCATTAATGATGGGGATTTTTCACTGCTCTTTCTGTAAGTTACACCAGGCGACAACAAGCTAAAGTTTTAATGAAAAAAATATCACTAATTTATTTAACTGATTCATTCAGGAAAAAAACAAGCGACCATCTTTACGGTTAATGAATCGTTCACTCAATTGATTTATTCAAAAACGCTGTTTCATCATTCATAAACTAAATAAGTGTCTGTCTTTAGGAGCGAGTCATTGACTCATTCAGTCAAACAAACTGTTTGATTCATTCAGGAACTAAAATGTTATTTTGAGCAGTGCTATTCTAGTATCTATTTTTAGTATGCTGTTTAAAGCTGCAGTCCGTAGAGTTTCCTCTTTGTCGCCATCTCTGTATGAAATCTGCAATTGCAGTTATTCGTGGAATTATCAACTTTACGTGGGTTGTGCCTCGACACGGCACAGCGCGGATGAATCCATTTGAGGAGAATGTACGGCTGTCAGTCACCGCGCCGGTGTGGATACTGGCATCCAGAATCACAGATTCTACTTTTTGGAAGTATGACCAACATAATAATAAATTTTTCACCGGAAAATGTCATCTGAACAAGTAAGTAACATCCATTTTTGTTCTGACCAACTAAGGGGGGGAAAGCATTGCTGTAAATCGCGCTAATTAAATCTAACGATCGCTTATATCACGTCAAACCGTGCAAATTATACTTTTTTGTCAAATCGTTAACTTTAACAACACCAGCATTGCGTGACTACATGTATTTCAGTAGCCTACCCAGTAACTGAATTAATTAAGCGAACAAGAGCGCTACTGTTACATAATTGAACCGTTGAAATTTCGTACCTGTCCAGCAGAAAAAAAGCCATCTTTGCGTCCGTTTTGAACCCCTTCAAAACACGGAGTTCACGCCACCTTTCAAATGTGCTTCCGATATTTATCCTTGTTTTCGCATTGAGCCGGTTGCAGTCTCTTTTTTTCGGTAGCTACTCCGAAGTCTTTTGCATTTTACAATAGGTGAATCTCCAGTTGTCACTGGTGATTGTCGTTTGAACCTTTCTGGATCCACCATCAAATTGAAAAGTTTAATTATATCAAGTGCTGTGAGAAAAGGCTATAAATCTCCACCTCCAACATCCTCTGCACGCAATATAGCCTACTAGCCGACACACTTCTTTTTGTGTACAGATGTGACATAATGACGTAAAGACATGCTCGAATTTCCCCGCGGAAATCCACCAGTACCACTGGAATTAAAAACATAATTACAAGTTTACCGTTTGGAATCGAGCTAAGGCAAGTAGATAGTTTTGAACACTGGCTGGTTATGTACTTGCTCAAAAAATTATTTTGGATAATTTTTAACCCAAAAAAGTTACGGACTGGAGCTTTAATATTTTGAATTAGTCTCTAGTTTTAGTAAATACTACGTTTTTAGTAATTTTGTCGTGTTGTTTTATCTTTGTTTTCTTTATTTAGATTTAGTTATTTTAGTACATCAAATTGTTGTCAATATATCCATTTGTAATCAACAAAGAATTAAAAAATTCTGAGAAATATTTTGCTTAAGAAGGGTACTTCTCCTTCTGCTTCTTTAAAATACATGGCATTTGGTTTGGTATTTTGTTACACAATAATATATAAACATATTTTTAAGTGTGGCTTAAGTGTCCAAATATTTTTTGAGACCACTGTATTTGAAATAAACATAGTAAATGTGGATAGATAGATTAATAGCAGCACTAAAGTAGGGCTTAATTTGTGAGGTTAGAAAGGTCAAAAGAACATAGATGGCGTCTGTTTTGTTAAACGATTTGTCCTCCCAATCATGCTCATCTCAAGCGATGAGCACAGGAATATTCATGGCAGTGACTGACGCAGGGAGGCAATGAAGGGCCCTTCTGTCTTTCATTACATGCACAACAATGAATTCATTGGAATTATTGTGGAAGCATGACCTTCACTTTCACCCCTGTGTTCATTACTGGCAGAGGCATGGCCCATGCTCAGAGATTATTTCACACTGTATAAGAGAGCAAGCCAGAGTGGAGTGTGCAGACCCCATCAAGAGGTGGCGGGCTGCAGAAAATGAATATGACATGCAAAGGCAATTTCCTTTTGGCCAGATGGGTGACTTGGTATTCCTGACGAATGTTAGGAGATCAAGAAGTCCTATTAGCGCACTCTGATAACTACCCGGTGCATGAGAGGGAGGGGTTGACATTCTGCCGAAGCTCCTTTTACGAAGGAAACCATTGCAACAGAGTATACATTTGCTCTAAATGTTTGTTTATCTGTTCCCTTATAGAAAGGTACAGCCAGCCTTTTTGCGAAAAAAGGGAGCTTTTGCCAGGATATTGACAATAAAATGTGTGAGCAAAGACTTGAGAGTCAATATTCATTTAATCTGGCATTGGTCGGTTGCTTGAGTTGGGCTTCTTAGAGCCAAGGTGATATCTATCAAATGCCAAGAAGAATATAAACTGTATGGTGGGGGAATGAGGATCAGAATGAAGGACACAGGAAACAGAGGACCTTTCATGGACAGACTCTCAGACGGAAGCTATTCCCCATCTCTTTAGAAAGTGTAATGAAGGGAGACTGAATCAAAGAGGTCCAATATTATGCCTGACCAAATGGATTGCCTTTGCAGTGAGCAAACTGGGGACGAAGATAAGGCGTGCTTGGAAATACTATGTTTTCTCTTTTTTGGCCCTGACAGCAGTGCAGCTCAGGTTTTGGCCCCGGTCCCCTCAGTGAAGTCATAATCATTGTCTGTCTACCTAATCATTGTTGAAGCTTAATTTAACATTGTGCTTCGCTTACTGCTTGTATGTTTTCCATAAGATGTGCTACATCCTAAGTGGAAAAATAAGACCAAGTGCAAACAACAAGACAGAAAGTTGTTCAAATTTATGTGACTAGTCATAGCGTGGCTCACAAGTGCATCTGCATTATGCACACACTGTAGGATATGATCTATTTTGTTGTTGTTGTTGCAGACTTAAAGCGACAGTTCACCCAAAAATTATTTCATCATTTACTTACTGTAAAGGCCAAATCATATTGCATCAACAGATGCCGACCAACAGCAACAGACACTCTGACTGGGTTTTGTCTGATCAGTCGGCGTCTGCTGGTGTTAGATGGTGTTTGTTTTTGCCGATTGTTCAAGTAGCTTTTGTCAGGTCATGGAACGTCTGAAAAGTGACGTCCTGCAATCTGGTGATTGTGCTGGTTGGTTGGTCGGCCGGTGCAGAGTAAATTGGCCTTGAAAAAACTGCAGATAGTTTCCAGAACTTTTAGCGACATTTTAGGTTTTACGGATTGAACTTAAATTTACAGTAAAAACCTGTTTTGTAGATTTATAATGCATTGACAACCACCAAAAACCACAATGAGAAAACCAGATGATGAAACAAAACGTATTACAGCTTTTCTACAAGATGAGGTAAAAATACAGAGAAAGTGCACAGTATTTGTTGTCATGCAAACAAATACTAAACACCATCATGGTAACACACTAAAATTATGCATTAAACATTCATTTCACCCTGATGTGTACTGAACAGTCCTAAAACATGAACATTTGTTTTAGGGTGGGTTTGGTCACCTGTGGACCTACTAATAAACTAGCATCCATAATGACATTAATTGGAAATATATTTTACTCTACAGGCTGATAGCAGCAATATTTACTTCTCTTATGTAGACAGATATTGATTTTCACAGGGGAGAGGCTGTATCACTGAATGACTTCTTACTGAGAAGACGAGGCTGATGAAGTTGTCCGGGATTATCCTGGCTCGCCCCTGTCGTCTGGTGAAGACAAAGTGCACAGACATACTGGCAAGTGATAAACAGTATGGCTGTTTGCAAAAGTCTAAAGGAGTGTGATCGTCTGCATTACCAGGCAGCAAGCTGTGAACGCCTTCCGAGCAAACAGTGGCAGTGCTAGACTGAAAGACTGTTCAGATTAGTTTTACACACATAATCAGTGCTCTTATGCAATTGACTGAAACTGGGTCATTTTATGGAAGAGGTGCCTTTGCAAGTTTGATTGGATGATTTTTAAAGTACATTTTATATTTTTTAACACTTCTATAATAATTCAATTAAAGGGATTTAAAAAAGTAGAGATGTCCTTGACTTCAAAAGAATGATGTCATTATGATGATAAGTAATTACTCAATGACCTGGAGATGCAACTTTTTAATTACAATGTAAATATATGCACAAAGATAATGAATACTAAATGCTTTATTTTATTTCCATATATTTATTTTTTTAGTCAGTAACAGACTGTGTATTCATATTTCACAATGTTGCTCTTTTTACTGTATTTTTGATCAGATAATTGCAGCCTTAAGATACATCTTAAAAAAAATATTTTAAAATAAAATTTCTATATTTAGCCTAAATAAATGTCTATATAATGAAAAAAATTATCTTAACATATAGTATATACATTTATGTATAAATGGGCAAAATCTCACTGGCACAAGCTTTTATGTAATAAATACAAGTGGCAGGCACTTGTTTAGAAAGACCCTGTTCTAATGATTTTGAAGTCATGTGATCTGCTGTGAAATAATCCTGATGCTCTGCTTGGAACCATATTTGCAATTAAATTTCTTAATTCCTCTGAAGTATTACAGCAAACCGAGTTCAGAAATGATACATGTAATTGATTTAGTCCCGTTAACAGTCTCCGTGTGAGAAACATACACTTCCCTAGCTGGAGGTGGTAATGAAGGTGCTAACGATAAACTTTTATAACATGACATGTGAGCGAAACCACAGAGGAGAACATATTGTCATGAGTATTTTTAGGTGTTTTTCCATTTCCTAGTGCTAATTGCAACTTTTGCAACTCTGTGTGCAGTAAAATTTCCCTTAAGACCCACAGAGTTACCACTTTAAAGATACAGTAAATGGCATTCAATTAAAAATCCAGCACAATAAGGCAGTCATTACAGAACCGTTTCAAAAAAGAGTCATTAAATTAAATCTGGTAAATGTCACTTGATGTACACTCAAGCACAAATCTCTGAATTAGTCATATCCTAATGGCATTGTGGTGAAGTGCTCCGAGGCAGAACCAGATTTTAAAGACAAGTAAATCAGAATTATGAGATAACCGTGTTTTCCTCTTTTTCTAAGGAAAATAACGAGAGTCACAGTCAACAATGTCACATCACGTGGTGATTCGCTGATAAATCTGCTGTATTACCATGAAGTGTCGAAGCGACACCAATCACATTATCTCCCTCATATTACATTCATGACATACAAAAGCAGTGAACCCAGGGGCAGTCATTAACCATTATACGGCCATTCATCATCCTGATTTTGCATTGACCAAACGGATTACAAATGTTCTCTCTGTGTGCATGCAAAGCGTTAACCTTCTCCTTGGCTCCTTTCTCATCCTCAACGGCCTCAGTAAAATGGCAACTTCACAAGCCGTAATGATGTCACTGAAGTATCACTTGTCATTTTTAAGTGATGAGTCCCCACACAGTTCAAAGAAGATTGATGATTTTGCCACTACTGCAGTAATGCAAAAGGTTACGCCAAACTGTTTGCACCAAGTGTGCCGCACGTCCTGAAAAGTGCAGCCAAAACATTTGGATCTCCCCCTGGTGGCTGGCTGCAGTATAGGTCAAACCCAACCCTCTCCATGTAATCGAATGAGACGCTAGCCAAAAAAAACAAAAAAACAAAAACA
Organism: Phoxinus phoxinus; assembly: GCF_949152265.1. NCBI lineage: Eukaryota > Metazoa > Chordata > Actinopteri > Cypriniformes > Leuciscidae > Phoxinus > Phoxinus phoxinus. The sequence goes on along the minus strand of NC_136880.1, from coordinate 30,199,763 downwards.
TTACACTTTAAATATATATATTTTTAGTGTAGTTCTTATGCTGGCGTATCTTCAATTGTTAATTTTTCCAATAAGTCTGGTTTTAGTTAGTCATTTGACGCTATAAAAATAGTGTGTCGTGTCAAAATTGACAGCTGTGCTTGCAATTGACCGTTCGCAAAGACCCGCCCCCCTTAGTTTCTGTCGCTATGCCCAACAAGCTACACCGCTCTCACGCAGTGAGAAATACATCGTGGAGCAGAGAGGAGACTGACAACGCGCTGACAGACGGGACATGCCAGGTTACTTTTCGGTTACTTTTGATATTAAACGTATTAAACAAAGTCTCACCTTTCAAATTTGGTCATTATTTAAAAATAATGTAAACGATAAATACCGTTTTGTGGCTCTTTAATGTCTGTCAGACCTGACCTGGCAAACATTAAAGAGCCACAAAACGGTATTTATTGTTTACATTTTTGAATGAACATAAGAAGGAATGTTGTTTTATCTGCGGAAAGGCGTCAGTACACTCCGTTTTTCAAGTTCAAATTCTCCCATGTTAATCTACGAACTCTCCTGACTGCTTTATCTAACAAAATGGCGGATGGCGAAGTATAATTGGTCAGATCACCTGTCAATCAAGCTCCCTGCGAAGGGTCAATTGAGTCAGCGGGACCTTGATACCACGGCTCCACCTCAGGATCACTACTGCACAGACTCGGGCTCCGAATTATGGAATTGGCAATGACCGTTTGTGGGATATTTTGCCAAAGATTGTCTTATTATTGGCAGATACGAAGGTCCGTGGCTCTACCATTGAAAAAATGATAACGGCAAACTTGGATTACGTGTGCCTTGACAGCCAGTCATACAGCCTTGACGTCATTGAATTTTGTTCAGAGTTGTGCGACAATCACTGTTTCCGGACACCATATAATAAATGAGAAATCGTACCTGCCACACAATTGTCCGTGACTTCTATTATAAAACAGCATTTTTTTTCAACTCAATAAATCAATCCAAAACAAATGTTTAAGAGCAAACATGTTGAAGATTAGCCGATGGGCTGTCAATTCATTAAATGATAAGCTATTTCCTCACAAAAGCGGTTTATTCTGCTCCATTGACATCCGTCAAAAGAACTGCCTCCTTCCCTGCGTACCGCAGCAGGCATTTCACTTTTTTCATCTAAGGGTGCAGGTTTGCCTTCAAGTGGTTTTGATTTTGGCTTCCTTTTTCTACAGTGGAAGGAAATAGAGACAAGTTTGTCCATCTTTTGACCCTATATATATTATGCCAAGCTCTAAACTACTTTATTGGGTAGAAATTGGGACTGGGGGAGCCTTCAAGTATTGTTGTGGACACTGGGGGGAGGGCCTTGAAGTCAAAAAGGTTATATCCACTGGTATAGACACAGAGCAAGAATGCAAGTGCATTAGAAATCCAAGATAAAATGCACAAAAGAATAAGTTTCAAAAGGCTAAACTGATATAGAGTGATATTCTGTCTCAGAGATATCAAATACTTACGTGAGATGGAGGTATTTCCCTAACTTACATTTTAAATAATCTCAAAGTCAACGGAATCAAGTATTTGCATTTTGTTAAAACAAAATCAATTCATTCAGTTAGAACTGGATCTAAAAAGGCACTTAAAGCATAGAAAGACAGAGTAAGCTGCAATGGCTCTTTCTTGACTTAAATAAGAACTGCCTCTTCACCCTTTGCAGGGGTTTAAAGCTTTAACTTTAAATCATGTTGGCCGTCTGTGACTCTGTTTCATAATGGTTAAAGCACATATCTTCCAGTCATTGGTCCATCTGTCCTTGCTTCATTATCTCTGTCTAAGCTGCATTCCATCTCAAATATCTCCATTTTGACACTGCAGCAGATCAAATATAGCCAAGGTTTGAAGAGTTAGAAACCTTACCATTCAAATCAAAAGTTAGACACCAAATGCAATTCAAGGCAGATGGTTGTCACATTGACACCTACATGTACCTTCATGATTTTTATAATATCATACTTAATGTTGCATAATGTAAACTAGTTCAACAATAAATTAAAAGGTAGCTTGTTAACCTCATGTAAGTAATGTTGCTGTTAAGGTTAATATAGGCTACAATGGGGTCCAAAAAGACAACTTTTGATTTTTTTGTTAGATTTTTTGTCAATTAAATTTACTCATCACAAATGACATTATCAGCATAATATTTTTGGACCCCACTAGAGTCTATATGGTTCTGGTGTGCTTAATAAAGAGTGGATTAACCAAGGTTAACTACTTTACAATGAATATAACATAGTTTGATATAATGTAACTTTTATTTTCGGCCCACAGACTTCAATCAAGTTGGATTTTTGACCCTTTGTTGTAAAACGTTTGGGGACCTCTGCAGACAAACTAAACCAACCTTTAACATTTTAACTCAAGCAATGCTATTATAATGATCGCATTGTTAAATAGTAAAGATAATAGTTTAATTTCTTAATATGCCAGTTTTGTAGTAAACTACAAAAACTGCAGGTATCCTTGGTTCCAACTAACCACGAATATGCGAGTAACTGTAAGTGTCACGGGAACCATTTCTATCAGCTTCAAATAAATGTAATCAGCTACGATAAATGAGAAGGCACATAGTCAATCAATGGAGGGAATCTCATCAGATATGAAAAGCAATTAAAAGTACCAGGGTCGTTTCAAGTGAGTGAATATTCCTGAATTTTAATGCATCTTCTTTATCATCATGGATACCCCTAATAATAACTGTACAATATAACAAAAGCGGGGTGCAATCAGCTTCATTTCTCTCCTCAATACAATTTAGCTTTGTCATCCTTTCCCAAGCACATTGTGTCATTTATGTTTACTCGGTGGCATTCATAATTCATTCTAAAACTTAATCTGTGTAAAGTCTATCCAAAAGTACTGTTCATATTGTGAAGTTTATCTTCTGCCTTTGTTGTTGGTCCCAATGTTCCTTGGCTTTTCAGTTTAAAATTAATAGTGTGAGAGCTCAGAGGAATTACATGTCTCTAAAACGGGTTTAGCCTTCTAGAAAAATGTGTTAACACCATTTTCAAAAACAGCAGTAAACTTCCTCTATGATGATATTGTGTCCACAAAGCATATAAAGACGGATTACACCGGGATAAAGTTTTCTAGATGGCTGTTATATTTTCCTTCAAATCAGTACATAAAACAGAAATTGAGCACTCAAATCATCCAACAAGTACCACGGTTGCCTGATTGTAATGTAAGGAAATAAAAGTGATCTGATGCACATTACTTGAGGTAGAATAAAGCACATCACACAGGAGTGGATAAGCTAAAGCAATGTTTATCAAGGGTTTTATGAGGTTAAAAAACAATTACACCCTTAGTAATCCTGATGATGGCATTGCCGGACACAAATATATTTTAACTTAAAAGGGTCATCACACATAGCAAAAAGCAGCTTGTCAAATGATGCCAGAATACTCAACATTCATGATACAGTAATCTGCAATAATTAAATAATTGACTCTATATAAATTAATAATATAAATCTATTGACTTAATCTTACAGAACTGATGTGTCAGTGCTCTTACATTAATGTGTTAATTTTTACTTATTATATTTAAAGAAATGTGAGATTTTCTGTGTATATGGGTGATTGTGTTTAATGTCTGTTTGGGTGTGTTCGTGGGTTTCACTTTGTTACCTTGGTTTTTCGTTGATTATATTATACACCTGTGAATCGTTTTCGTTGATCGTTTGAAGAAAATACATAATTTGAGGGGTTTTCTGAGCATTAAAGATTACGAACAAAGCCTATAGTCAATCTGTATTCCTTTATTCTTTGAAATTCATAAATCACACACAGAATCTGAATTTAAGTAAGTTATGCAACATGGTAAATGGTAGTGGAATAGACTTATCAATCAATGCTTGCTGGAAAATGTTTTAATCAAAAGTACAGCTGCAGCGTTCATTTATTTGTCATATAGAAAGACTCAAATTAATTCAAAACTTCATGGGTAATTCATGAACTTTGTTTTGCTGTGACACAAAAATGTCATAGGTGAACTATTTTGAGTGCATTGTGACAAAATTAGCTATAATGAGAAGGATTTTGGACCAATGAGATTTCACAGGGTGCTGGAGGATATGGTCAAAATATTATCACAATATATATATATCTCTTTTTTTTTATTACAGGAAAAGGAAAACGCATAATCTGAGGCATTTTTAATGAGCATTAAAGAATATAAACAAGGCCTATAGTCAATCTGCACTACTTTATTATCTGAAATGACAAAAATTCAGACAGGAACATGTCTGCTCATTATTTAGCTCAGCAGGAAAATCAGCATTGCTGGAGGCTATTTTCATGAAGCTCAGTCATGGTGAAGAAAACATTTTAACATTTCTTGACTGTAGTACTGTAAAGCTGTCTGTGTGATTTAACACTTTCTTATCAGCCTAAGTTTTATTGATTTTATCATTATTTTCCACAGGTATTGAGGTACATCTACCAACAGGGAGAATGTACTGTAGCCAATAAGGCAGGAATTGAGTGTACTGTAGATGTTACATTAGAAATATATAGTGATACCACACTTTGCAGCATGGTGTCAGGGTTCAGCCCTGGCAGCTTTGTCTGTGTTGTCTTTGTTTCATGTCTCTAAATAATTTTATATTTGTGTTGTGCTAGAAAATATGGTTCCTTGTCTGAGTGTGCTCACCTGTTCCTCTTGTTAGCTCCCTTTATATGTGTGCTCTTTCCCTCATGTGTTGCCAGTTCGTTAGATGTTGTGCTACTGTGTACTTCTGTGCTACATAGTTTGTTTCTTGTTACTAAAGTCTATAGTGTTTTATTTTTTATCATTGTAAGTTTTTTAGTGCTTTAGTTCTGCCATCGGTCCTGTCTGTCTTGTCTCCTGTGTCTCTAGTTCCAGTCCTGTCCTGCTAGCAGAGCGCCCCTGGCTGCTTACACTCTTTGCTTTGGAGCAAGCCTGGTGCTGAGCCTGAGATCCCTGAGTGCCTTGCTGTTGTACTTGAAGTTCCTTATCTGGCTATTGCTTGTATTCTCAGGTCTCATTCTGCTCTGCCATACTACTCTCCAGCCTACAGTCATCTTGTGCTAGTTACAACGGCTGTCATTTTGTCTCATCCCTGCCTATTGTCTGGACTGTTCACCTCTCCCACCATCTTGTCATCTGTCTACTGTTTGTCAATAAACCTGCTAACACTCGTTCTGCATTTGAGTCCTCCATCATAGACACGTGACACATGGTTTCTCTTTACAATGGCTGTTGATGTGAACATAAGCATGAAAAATCGATTTTCCCTTAATCAAAAGTGTTTCAAAAGATATGTCTTCACTGAAAAAAAAGTATTTTTCCTTATAATTATTTAAACAAGACAAGCTTTAAAAATCATGATTACACAGCACTCTAAAATAGTTAATTCTTTCTGGCTGGTCAATATTGAATAATTACGTCAAACTCTATAGTTTCAGTTCTCCTGTTGTATGAAAAGTGAAGTCTTTCTTCTCACATCACCGTGCTCCATTGCTGCTGAATCTTCAGCTCCGTGGCAAAATAAATAATATTTTACCTTAGCTGAGAATGTACATGATTAGTGAAATTCAGTTCCTGAACAAATGACTCTTTTGAATTGGTTCTGTTAATGAATCAGTTCCTTCACTGATTCATTAACGAAAGACTCTTATGAGCTGGTTGTTTTAATGATTAGTTAAAACAAATTGGCAGTATCGAAATGAAGCAATTGTTTCATCATTACTGGGTTGTAATGACCAGCTGACTTTGGCCAATATTAGCATATCCAGTTCATTATATTAATTGATAGATAAACAAACAAACAAACGTTATCCTTTTATACAGTAGTTAGTGCATGGAAAATCATTCCATGAAAATCATTCCATGAAATGTCCACAAAATGATATTCATCAGTTGTCCTCCATCCAATAAACATGCTGTTTATACAAGATTTATTTCAAGGAAGGATTAGATGTTTGCTCATCATGATATTTGCTAATCAGCATAATTCACACATTCCTTACACACTGAAATTGAGAAATTGAGCACAGATTAGTCCAGTCCGGCTATAGTGAAACCTCAATACTAGTCAATCCGATGAATGCGTATGAAATCCATAACACAGATAATAATGAAAGCGCTATTTGCAAGGGTCTAAGAACCCAAAGTCTAATGTCCAGCATTTCGACGGCAGGACCTCTATTTAAATTCGGAGAAATGGAGCCAAATGCAACCAGCAGGATTATTAATGATGTCAGTTTACCCCTGGTGCACCAGTGCACAATAAATGATATCCCTCCTTTCTAATTTATTCTGCCTTGGCTCCACAGCGGCCCGCTGTTTAACACAACATGGATGGATATCCCCTGGCTTTCTTACAGCCTCTAATAAAGGTCATTTTTACCTGCTGTATGTGGATTGAATTTGACTTGCCATTTTCTGCTCGCAACTCTTTGTGGCGGCGTGCTTCTGGGGGAACTAAGTGAAAATCGATAGTACCGGCTAAATAAGGTTTAAATCAAGCCGTAATATCTATAATAATTCACCACACCAGTCCAAATTATCCAGCAGAGATTGTAACATGGTGAAATATGCTGAGAGTCTGTTTAAAATGGTCTCCCAGTCAGCAAATGATTGGTATAAAATGGCATGGGAAGACTGTTCAAACACCATGTGAGATGAGAGCAGAGTCCTCTGAATGAATACAGTCTCAAAGTCAGGGGACCATTTGCTTCAGAGCTGTTCATCTAGAAATTGCATCCTATCAGCTCTCTGGTATAGAACATTCAGAACCCTAGCACCCAGAATGTGAATTGAAATAAATTATGCAACATTTGATGGTAGTGGAATAGACGTATCTCCAAAATAATGATGGCTGGATAATGTATTACAGTCAAAAGTAAAGCTGCAAGTCTCTCAAGCAACTTTTTTTTTTAGATATCTGTCTACATCTTAACAAGTATTTCAGTGTAACAAAAACAGGTCGTAGGTGAAATCACATTTCAAGTGCAATATGCTGTGCAGTCTGACATAAAATAGTACAAATCAGAAGATATTTATGGTTAAAGAGCAAGATTATGAACCAATGAGATTTTTTTAGTTGGTGTGGTGGCCAAAAATATAATCAAGTTTGTTTTTTGTTTTGTTTTTCCATTCCATCTCAATATTTTTTTTTAAATTTCATTTATAGAAAATAAAATAAATTTATTGTGTTTGCTAGGCCTCCAGAAAGAATGAACATAAACAGAACTTATCCACAGAGTAGCATTTTAATTTAGGGCCCCGTGAAATACATTTTGATTGTTTCTAAATTCAGTGTTTTCTGCTATAATTTTTCTGCGTTTAAATTTTTTTTATCATAATTTGTTTTTACAAATTTATCATCAAAAATTGTGGTTAACAAAATTAATTCATAAAACTTGAACATGTAATCAAATGTAATCAAAAATTTAATCATGTAATCAAAAATTTAATCAAATAAAATAAGAGTTAATTTACAACAACAAAAATTCAAATAAGGTGCTCCTCAACTTGTCTACTGTAAAAATTCAAATATGGATGAAAAATATTTTGGTTGAATGATATTCCTTAAAATAATAACAAAGTTTAGGCGAGGGTACCATATACATTTCTCTACTATATATCTCTACTATAGATCAGTGGAAAGTACCCAAAAACTACACAACTGACAAAGGCCGCATGGTTCAAGTGACCCAACTCTGATTTCATTGTGACCCAACTCGAATACATTCATTGGCATTTGCCAAATAAGCAGTCAGATCAGAAGTTGTTCTGTCAATGTGGTTCGAATCGTATATCATTGAGAAAGCGATGGTGGCGAATGACACCGCGATCACATGACTATTTTCAATGGTGCAATGAAGAACAAATGCTCAACCCACTTAGGAGAACAATGTGTTTCAGACCTTTAAAGATGGTACGGAAAGCAAAAGCTTATATTAATTAATCTACGTCCATTATGTAATTTTTTACTTCCCTTTCAGCCTAAGATTTTCCGAGTTGATATGTCTATTGGGTTGTTTCGCCAAGTGTATAGTGTAAATGCAGATATCGGATATGGGTCACTTTAAAAAGATGTACTGTAAGCTGGTCATCAAAAAATAAATAAATCGTGCAGTCAACAAATCAGAATTTGGCATCAAGACCTGCAGTGTAAATGCACCTTGTTGCATCTGGATTAGCACACTGTGTAAATGACCAGCTGCAGTTCCACCAATGTTGAAACCAACACAGTGTGTGTTCATTCTTCTAAAATGTTTCACAGCCATTTTACACTTTACTATAAACCTATAGAATGCAATCTGCTTTAAAATGAGCTGTACTCTGTCTGACTCTCCATATACCCCACAGAGCCAATTAAAATGCTCGAACACTGATGGAAGAGAAATGACGAGAAAAGAAAGAGAGTTAGCACACCTCGGGTTTCCATCGTCTACGAAAATACTACGTGACCAATTTTCACAAACAGACTACATCTTTTTGCTCCATCGAACAAGAGTCGGCTCTCAACATGTGAGAACAGCCATGATGGATGCCTGCATCTCATGTTGAGACGGAGGGCAAAAAAGAAAAAAAGAAGAAAACAATATCAACAATAACAAAAGCCTTCACGGCTAACCAATCCCCGCCCCCTCCCGGCAGTCAAGGCCCATTGAGATTTCTAAATACTTCTCTCCAATCTGATCCCTATAAGTAGTCGATGAAAAAGCAGACGTCATCTTTGATATTTGATATTCGGTCATGGAAGGCTTCTAGTCCCCCTTGCTCAATCCTGCCTGTCTTGGGTTGGACTAAGGGGATGTGAAGTTGATGGGAGGGGAAGGGAGCTCTGAAGTAAATGCCTAATGAGTTTAAAAATCACTTTGTACCGTTTTTTCTACTTTTAAAAGCCTCTCTAACAAATGCCAGCAGGGACCGTTGTCGCTCTGCAACGGACTCCTGTGTAAATTTAACAGCTTACAGAGGAATGTGGCTCAACCAATCAGAATAAACATTTGCGATTATAAAAGATAATGATAATGAGTTTGTTATAAGCCCTCCAATAAACCGCCTTGCTGAATAACTGTCAAGAGAAGAGAGGGACATTGTTTGTAAGATGTTAGATGTCATTGAAAGCATTTTCATTGGGGAGGCTTGATTAAGCTTATCACTACACATCTAAATATTGAAACAGTTGTCAGGAAATGCGTTTGAATGGCTTAATGCTTGAGTGATTGTATAAAAGGGCGCTTTTACGAAAATAAGAATGTTTAATTGGCTACAAAACAAATGCAAAATTACATCTATTGTATTTTGGACAAATATCTCAATTAATCTACTTTCGTATTTTCATGTGTTCTTTATGTGCTTGGAAAATGGTTACACTATTACACTTATAGATTTTTGTATTACAGGGTTTTTTTTTTTTTTTTTTGGAGTCTGAAATTGCCAAACCTCTAATGAATGCTTTCTTTAAGCCGCAGATAATTTAAAATGAGTAACCTTACCTTTACAGCATCCAATTAATGCAGTAATGTCAGGGAATTATTTACAGCATTGATATACTTTTAATGTAAGCAGAATTCACCTATTAGAAATCCCTAAATGAGAGATTTGTCCATGCAGCCAGATAATTATCTTCGCCATGAGAATATATAGGACCTTTGGACCTCATTACTCTCTCTGCTCTTACCGTTTGCCCTTTTACTCTCTGGACTTTATTCCTCTATCAGTCTCCCTTTAGTACACAACAATAAATTCACCTTTTATTCTCTTGGAATGGCAGAATATGGGAAAACAAAATGTTTCCGTCTTATCGGAAAACTCAACATTACATTTAGAGCCACGCTGAAAATACATCTTATTGTCATTCTGTGTCTGCCTTTCACTTCTCTCGTGGCCAGAAAGGGCCTAATGCTTGTAAAAAAAAAAATATATATATATATTATTATTATTTTATGAAACTCACTTTCTTCAAACAAAATTGATAACAAAAGTTCAGAAAAATACAAATAATGCTAATTTAAAATTCTAAATTATATTGTGCCCATTGTCTAAAAGTCGTCTGGGGAAAACAGGATTTCAATGTATATGCTAATGTCTGTATCATTTCATTTGTGTTCTCCTTTGTTTTAGTTTTTTTTAGTTTTTTGCCTTAAGCTCAGTAGCTATATGACTTTTACTCTTTTACACCTGTCCTGGATTTGTCACTTATGCAAGTTGTTTTGGTGAGAAAGCCACATAAATATGAACATAAAAAGGACTGGAATAATTAAAAAAAAACTACACACACTACACTAAAATCAATGTGTTGTTTACAACAGAAACCCAGTGATCTTTAGCTGCCAATGACCGCTAACAGGATGTGGATGTGTGGTGCTTTAGATGGTGTAGGGAAGGCTTTGTTGGAAGTCATTGAAAGCTCCCAAGATACCCATCAGTGGACCACGTGGCCTTGAAATGCGTCTGACAGTACCCAGGCTCTCTATTAGCAGTCCAAGCACCTGTCATCACAAACAAGAAAAGCTCTCCTCTGCATTGTTATCCACAGTACTGTTGTTAAGTCTGTGCACACTGCAAAAAAAAACATCTTAATCAGTATTTTTGTACCGTTTTCAAGTGATAGAATATAAATATCGTTAGAAAAAAATTTGAGATGCAAAAGTTGTGTCAAAGATGATACTTGTTTAAAGAAAATATATTTCTTAAACTTAAATACACTACACCCTTTAAAGTTTGGAGTTATTGTTTTTTAATGAACACTCTTATGATCACCAAGGCTGTATTTTTGTTCAATATACAGTAAAAACAGTGACATTGTGAAATATTATAACTGTTTTCTATTTTAATATATTTTAAAATGTAATTTATTCCTGTGATGGTAAAGCTGAATTTTCAGCATCATAACTCCAGCCTTCAGTGTCACATGATCCTTCTAATATGCTGATTTGGTGCTGAATAAACATTTCTTATTATTATCAATGTTGATGTGCTGCCTAAAATATTTACATTTTTCTTTTATGAATAACAGCATTCCTTTGAAATAAAAAACCTTTTGTGAAATTATAAGTGTCATTTTTGATCAATTTAATGTGTCCTTGCTGAATAAAAGTATTCATTTCTAAGTACAGTTTCAAATTGAACTAATAATTATTTTATTAGCATTTCCTGCACCTTCAATTCTTCAAGCTAACATCAAATCATGTTGGGAGATATACAACAACTCGTGACAATTCATTTCAAGTGACCTTACCAGATAACACCAACAGACTGCATGCCTAATGACAAAAGCTGTCTCACTGCCTCAACTACTGCGCAATGTGTCAGTGATTTATTAGCTTAATTAGCACTTCGGACATCGTCACTGGGAGTTGTGGTTGTTCTGCTTTATGATGCAAGCCTATGCATAATGGAAAGCCCAGTATATTCTCCCTTAAGATCTTCAAGCTTAAGGTAAAGGCCACAAAGGAACCTGCAGTTAATGGCTGAAACAGTACAGGCTTAAAAAAGTACTATGTGTGGACTGTGGGCAAAATACTGAAAACACGCCTGTGCCTGGTTAGTCTTAGACCATACAACCAATTGAAAGTCGTTAAAAATGGCGTAAATCCTGCGTCCATTACCATCTGATACCATTACTTCACCATGGCACCATCACAGTACCTTCATTCCTTTCATTGCTGACAATGTAGAATAAAAATTACATTACTCGTTGAGCCACTTAGAATCCCTCTTTCAATGGCTGTCACCAGGTCAATACTGCCCTCTATAGATAATGCATCGCTCCCCTGAGACCTCCATCTCTGATTCATCTGGTAAACGTGAACACTTGAATACTGTGTTCCACAGGTCAAGGTTCACTGTCTGAACCGTCTGAACTGTCTTAAAACAGAGAGTTTATCAGGCTGGGCTCAGGACTATTAATGAGGAATGGAAAAGCAGGTGGTCTCTTTATCTGTGATAGAGGTCAACCCTACCAGAGAAAATGGCAGGAGGATTAGATATGGGGATTAGGTTGTCTAGTAATTGCAGCTCATGGAAGAAAAAAAATATATGCAAAATCCCTCTTAATCAATATATGAGGTGCAAATAAGTGACTGTGGGCAGCATGTGATATATATATATATTGTGCAGATTTTTCTATAGTAATTCAAGACAGCAATTTAAAGGAATAATTTATTATGCTACTTCCATAGAAAAAAAAAGGCTATGTGATGTGATGATTCCAAAAAATATATGAATGGCATATATTGGATACTATACTTTGAATAGCAGTGTGTACTAATATATTTTAAACTGTGTAAATTAAAGGTACACTATGTAAGAATTTTGTATCAAAATATTCCAAAACCACTTGCACAGTGTTATATATTTCTTTCAATTGTGTACTTACATTATCCTAAATGTTTCCAAGAATTAGTAAATTCTGAGAAATTCACAATTTTAAATAGTGCCCGTCCCTTGTCGCCTGTCAATGACGTAGTATCCGCGTTATCCCTGGTTTCCGCCTATGGTTTGTGCTTGTACTGCCATAGTAACCATGATGGCAGATGTGGTCAACTGCGTAATGTTTAGCGGCCAGAATGTTGTTGCTTCGTTCAAACATAATGGATCATGGCAAGCAGACTTTGGGACAAAAGGAGAACTAAAACGAGGATCAATATCGCATTTTCGAGATGCCGAAAGCTTCGGGGCAAACTTCGACTTGACAGAGCTTCATGACTTGACAGACGCCGCTCTTGCATGTACTTTATTAGACAGGTGAGCAAATTTCAAAAAATCAATGTTATATAGCTCAACATGATGAAATGTTGATCAGTATGCTATTCTAACGTTGATCTAGCTTACTGCTAGTCTCATATAGCCAACAAACTAACACATAGAATAACATTATAACTTTCAACACACTCAAATGCTGTTTAGTATGATAGTGTAACGTTAGACCAAGTGAAACAGCGCTGTGTTAGGCTACCTCACAAGTTAAATTCGTCAAATAAACTGACCTGTGTGAGTATTAATTCAGCACTTGCGGGTAGTTTGGTAGAATGAAATCTCATTCCTTTATATCCGCGGGACTCGCGTGTGGCACTTATATCTGTCTCTCATTAGCAATCGCATCCTGCTTCTTACCACAGTCATGTTAAAGAATGTTTACACTCATCCGTAAACATTATTAGATCCATCAGCTTGACAGCAAGTTCCATGATTCCGCTTATTCATTGCGTCATCAATCTACGCCTTTGTTATTGTAAGAGGTTAGTAACCCCTAGCGGCGAAAAAAATTACATATTGTAGCTTTAACATTAGTTTATGTATTATATAACATACATACTGTATACACATTTTCTCACATATGCATACACACACCATTAAAGAAGTGATCAAGCTGAACATGTAAATTAGAAACAGACAGAATGTGACAAACGCACATTCACAATTTAGCTTCCTGTTGAACAGTTTTCATTAACGGCAACCAGAATGGCGAAGCAGATGACACAACATCAAGGTTAACCCAGATAAGGTGTGATGGCTTCAGCAGTGTTTTAATATTGTCTGCCACGCTGTTCCCACCACCAGATTTATAGTGTGAATAGAAATCCAGCATGTCCCCGGGGCCATCGCTCTTACCGTTTGTATTCCATTGTAAATCTCAATGAGTTAATACGTCTTCCACAGACAAATCAGACCAATATGAAAAATGTCCACTTATAATGGAGAAATGGAAGAGGATGCCTTTGGCAGATGAAATCTCATTGAACGGATGTCTGGGGCGTTTAAGTCCCCGAATGAATCTGTCATCCATCATCCGCAGACGGAGAGTGTTGCATGTGGTGGTAAAGGACTCTAGTAATAATTCTAGTTAATCACTGTCAGTGAATGGCAGAAATATTAACTATTCATTACCCCTCTTCACACCTCAGAAATGAAGTATCGATGTATCTTAAAACAAAAACATCGCTGCAGGACATGATCTTGATGGTGGCAGGACAAGTGAAGCTCTTTTCAACGATTCTAGGTGCACATCTTTTGGCCTCGTCACGGCATGCGTTGCGCCCACAGAAATACAGAGGCTGATGAAAATTCATTGGATGTATTATTTATGCAACTTTTCACAGAAGCACAAGAGCCGTCGAGATTGAAAATGCATGTTGTCAGCTGCTGACTTCCCGGTTGAAATCAATAGAGAGAAGCACTAACCTGCCACCAGCCCTGATGACTGATTGAATTCAGAGAGGCTGTGAGGCTTAACGCACTTCAGAAAGGAAACTGCAGTCTATTGGAGGCATGCAGCGGAATAATATTCCAATTCTGGTGTGGATGGTTTTCCTTCCCAGAGTGCACTGCTCTTACCCTTCACTGCTCAGGGGCCGCTATCGATGAATAGTCATCGTGATTCTGAAGCGGGGCCCACTTCAGTGCAGGCACCTTTCGCAATCTCCGTCTCGTCCCTGGAGCGTTTTACTTGTTCATTCTGTTCATGAGCGAGCAATCACGCAAAAGGCTAATTAAATTACCTCAAACTGCTTTATGGTTACCTCTATGAAGTCCGTCTTATTTATAAATAATGCATTTTTGAGAGCATATATGCAAACACGGAACTATGAAGTGTGGAAAAAAAACACTTTTTTTTCAGAACGACATTGCCTTTGATCTGGACTGCCCTTGGCAGATTGATCTACAATGCACTGGAAATTCGGTAACACACTGTTTAATTTGTTAACATTAGTTAACTATATTAGTTAACACGAACTATCAATGAACACTACAGCATTTATTAATCTTAATTAATGTCAATCTCAACATTTACCATTACATTTTTTAAATCAAAAGCTGTACCTGTTAACATTAATGCATTGTGAACTAACAGGAATATTTTATTAACTAAAATTAACAAAGGTTAATAAATGCTGTAAAAAAAATATATATATATATTTCTCATAGTTAGTTCATGTTAACTGCATTAACTAATTTTAACTAATGAGACGTTATTGTAAAGTGTTACCATGTTAATGTGTAATAACTAATGTAGGTCACTAATTAAAAAAAAAATATTTTAAATGTTATAATGTTAACAGATGAATAATTACTTTAACAAATGTGTTGCTTGTTAATGATAGTTAATGCATCAACTATAATGTTAACTAATAAGTGCTTATTGTAAAGTGTTACCAGCACTTCTCATCGACAAAGCAAGAAATAGTATTTTGTTTATACTAAGTGCACACAAAGGGTAAATAGACATAATATGCTATTTGTACTAAATGTACAAAGTTTGTAGTTTGTAGGCTACTAAAGAAATGTCAGTTTGCATTTGCATTTGCATTTTGCATTGCATTGGCTGTTTGCACTTGTGTAAAAAAAAAAAGGCTTAAAAAGTTTCAAACAAGCTTTCGACAACAAATGAACATTAATCTGATGCTACATGACTTTCAGAACAAAGTCACCCTTTGTGATTTAGTCACCTGGTCAGACTCTTGGCACAAATTACAGCAGTTTTCCTCTAAGAATAATTGTGCATGCAAAACCATACCGTCCAGAGCTTAGTCCTTAATCAAATATCCAGTAGATGTCTATGATAAGCTTGTGCTACCTTAGTCTGGAAACACTCTCATATATATAATGCTGGATAACCCAACTATGACCAGAATTTTCTGCATGAGCGTTTGATCGGTTTGTCATGTGCTGCACTATAAGACATGTATGTTGATGTGGTATGAAGTGTGATTGACAGTGCCTGATTCTCTCGGGGTTCATAAAGAGCTAAATGACTAAAGTGACTGAAAGATGTGTTTGATATGTCAGTTATGGTGGCATAAAGGCAGTGTGGATCATGGATTCTTTTCAGCACTAAGAGGCACACATTTTGAAAAGGTCATATGGAGATAATATTAACTTAGCAGTGGTATATATTGAGTATTTGTGCTTGAGTACTATTCAAACTGAACACTTGCACTTTTATTCAATTACATTTAAAAATACTTGAATTTAAAATACTTCAAAGCACAAAGTACACATTTCACTGGTCATCATGATAAATATTACCGTGTTAACAAATATTACTTTTATTAGTCTTTAATTAGTCAAATATTAGTATTTTTTCTTTGGGGGGGGGGGGGGGGGTTGTAGGTTCTTATGTTTTACTCATTTGTACAGCACTTTTGGCATGCTTGTATAGTTTTTAAAGTGCTGATTGATTGATTGATTGATTGATTGATTGATTGATTGATTGATTGATTGATTGATTGATTGATTGATTGATTGATTGATTGATTGATTGATTGACTGACTGACAGACATATACACCTGCTGTGTCTGGAAGGAGACAGCACCACATTATTTTAACAGTTTGGGGTAAAATAAAGCACATGAGAAAACATTTTAATATCACAAAAATTATATACTTCAGTTTTAAGGACACCATCAAACCTTGATCTTGTATATGGCTTGAAAATAACAACAGCAGCAGTTCCTCACCCAAGCGACATGAGATGGAGCTGTAACTATAGATCTATAGTTACAGCTCCATCTCATAACAAAGTTTGACTTTGCTTTAAGATGAATGCCTTTGGATGCTGGCTCGATCCAAAAAAGAATGTGCTCTTTCTAAAATTAAACGTAGCATGACGAGACCACCAGCTGTGAATGGAGTAAGTGATTCCAGCAAGCTTGTTCTCTGATGCTTGGGAACTATTGCGGGTCGGTGGGGACACTGCAATCCCTAAAGCTTTTAACAAATACCTAAAATGTCTTTTGTCACCAGGTCTTGCTCAGAAATGAATGACACACCGGAGGACTATTAAATGTTCTGCACTCTCATTTTTCATGGTTCAGTATATGGCCTATATTCAGTTTTATATTTCACTTGTTTTCTGAGAATTTAGTTTCTTTCTATACAAGTTATATTCCACCAACCTTTAGCATTTCATTATTATACAGTTGAACTTATAAAATGACATGCCCCACAGTTACCCCTGTAATCACCTGTTTAGCAGGTTTTTTTTACAAGAATGAGAATTAAAATGTGATTAATTCAATATTGTATTTAATATTATTTTTAATTTGATTATTCATTTTATTTAATAATTTATAGGGGTGGGAATCTTTTGGAATCTCATGATTTGATTCAAATTGATTCGGGTCATGATTCGATTAAAAATCGATTCTCAAGTTAAAATAAGTTCAACTTTTGTTTTTAAACCGTATTTCTAGACCTTTCGCTTTTTTCCGTTCCACTGACCTGCGTCTCGCAGTTTTAACAGCAAAAACACGTTCAGTGTGAACCGGCCCTAAAAGTGTCTTCCTTGCTAGTTTCAGAACACAAAGTCATTTGGGAATGAAACTGAGAAAAACGGCAAACGGCTGTAGGTGTTATCAGTTTAAATTTACAAGCAAAATTTCACATAGCAGGAGGGAATAAATTTAACATGCACTTGAAATGGATGTTGCCCATGAGGTTAGACTTTCAGAGCTCTATCTCATTTTTTGTTGTGCATTACAAATGGAAAGTGGCTGGTTCCTGGTATGGCTAGAGAACAAGCACTCTCCAGCTAGAGTACTTGTTTACAAGCATTCAAGGTCTTGTGACCTTCACAATGCACATCAATCAAAAAAAATCATAAAAAAATGGAAGAAAATTCTCCATTGGTCTCTTTTTGACAAATTCAAACTGTACCGCAAAACTGTGCAGCTTCTGTAAGCAAACATTGCTTACTTTATTGATCCTCTTTCTATTTTAGCAGAACAGCTACCATTGATCAACATTCATGCTTCCTTACCAAACCAGTCAGCATGCCTCCAAATTAGACATTTTGGATGTGTTTATCTTTGTGCTCAGAATAATTCAGCAGGCATGTACTGAGCAGCAACTCCCATAGCGTAACACAACACACAAGCTGGTTCAATATTGACAAAAAAATGACATCAGGAGGCCTGACAGACAATCTATTATTCAAGTCACAATGCAATTTGATGGATTTAAGGACAGAGGACAAATACTCAATCTATTTTGTGAAAGAAAGAAATGCAGCTGACATCACTGACTTCATGTCAACACCGCTACACTTGTTACAGTGTCAAGTATCATTTGGGAAACACGATTATATGACTACAGCCATTTATGCCTTTATTCCTATGGGGTATATTTCAATATTTGCATCCTAACCAACCAATTGTATGGTTCATCTTCTAAGAACTTCAAAACACCAGTGGACTAAAGCTAATTTGGTTGTGTGAGACTTTATAGACTACATGGCTACAGTTAGCTTTCGGAGACATCATTAAAGCAATCTTCTTCAATCCTTAAGGAATTTGCCAGCAAGCCTTTCTTAATGAATGTTATGGATGGCTCAACACTGCGATGTACCTTTAAATAATTCTCTTAACTTTTTTCCCCCCTTTTGACTTTTTGAACCTTCCGGATTCTGTTCTGTCCCAAAGGATATGAATGATACAAGATCTTTTATAACACTGTAGCATGAGGCATATAGCCTACTATTTATCGCTAAACCTTATAGTGAATATCCCCTGTACTTCTATAATGCATAGGACAAGAAAGCTTTTTATGCTTTTAGAGATTAAATTCTGTGATTTTGTGATTGTCAGGAATTTGATTGCAGCCTGATATACCAGTACACTTTTCCTGCTCTGAGCACTAAATTGATTTCAGCTAAGTCACAATGTGCTGTAAAACTCCTGAATCAATCTTTGGAGCCCCTAAGATAGTGTTTCTTGTCTGGTGGGTCGTAAAGCGTGGTAAAAAAATTAAATAATAATTCAACAACAGACTTAATTCAGTTTTTCTGATGCCATACTTTTATTTTTAAAGGCGTGCATGAAAGATGCTGAAGAGTGCCTGAGAAAAACGCATTGTCCTGATCAGAGAATGTCTAATAAGGGCTCTATCCTGATTCAGTATCTGTGGTCAAATTAGACCAGATGTCAGTGTCATTCTACGTTATTTTCTTTGGTACAAAATAAAAAGTGACACCTCAGAAAAACAACCTTTCCTGTCTGCTGAGACTGTAAAAAAGAAAAACAAACTTTTCTTTTCATTCCTGTCAGCCGATCTGTAAAAAATCAAATAAATTGGACGACGCACCTTCACTCTCTTCCATCGTGAAAAATACAGCTGCCAATGTCCTAGACTCTCCCAGACAATAATTACCACAATATGGGAGCTGATTGAAAAACACAAGCTCCACTTGTAAAATATCTTATTAATTGACATGACACACTTCCAATCAGGGTTTCCCGTACAACGACGTAACTCGCTGCTTCAATACTGTAATGACCATAGACTGTAAAAAAATATGGACGTACTGTCCGTGACGTCACCCGTAGGTTTCTGAAGAGCATTTTTGAAGCCTAAAGTGGGCGGAGCACTCCCGGATAACAGAATATGGGCAAAGAGGCGGAGCTGAGGAGCCGGGCTATCTGAAACCACGCCCACCTAGCGCGACGTAATGGAGTTAGCTCCATAGTTAGCGCAGGCTTGGGAGCTAATGCTATGTGCTACTCACAGTACCAAGTCTGCGACTGCACAGGGGCTCGCGCTAAAGTGACACTGACAGTTGATGATTAAAATCAGAATGCCAATTAAAAAGGTCCTGCTTTTGCCCTTCGAAATATTATAATAGGCTAGTTAAAAGACATAGCTACAACAAGTGAGACTGTGTATCGTGATTCTGTAACTTACAGCTATTCTGCTAGTTGAAAATGTATTATGCAGTAACTTTACAATATTACTCCGAGAGAGAGTGTGTGTGTGTGTGTGTGTGTGTGTGTGTGTGTGTGTGTGTGTGTGACTGTGATTATGTGCATACATGTCAGTCACTCTTTATTACAGTCTATGGTCCGTCAGCGCGGCATCGCTCATCAAGTTCATAGAGCTTTATTATTCAGTCCATTTTAAATTCTGATTTTGGCCGCATCTCAATTCTCAAATGGGTCAAAACATAGATATACTACCTATGAAGTTAAAGTAAATGCGCTAGAAATCCACGCTCATTCAAGGATGTGCATTTATTGCATGAACGGAGAAACACAGACACCTGCAGGATTTCATCTGACGGAACATAAGCATGTTATAATCTGGTCCAGAGCAACGGCACAAGCAGAATAACTTAGCTGCACAGAATCGCGATACACAGTCTCACTTGTAGCTATGTCTTTTAACTATTACAATATTTCGAAGGGCAAAAACAATATTGTTGGGCATTTTAACATGCGGGAGATACAGATTTGACTCCCTTCTGCAGCCAGCCCCAAGTCTGCGACTGCACACGGGCTCGCGCTAAAGTGACACTGACAGTTGATGATTAAAATCTGAATGGCAATTAAAAGGTCCTGTTTTTGCCCTTCGAAATATTGTAATAGTTAAAAGACATAGCTACAAGTGAGACTGTGTATCGCGATTCTGTGCAGCTAAGTTATTCTGCTTGTTGAAAATGTATTATGCAGTAACTTTACAATATTAGGCAGGCTACTCTGAGAGTGTGTGTGACCGTGATTATGTGCATACATGTCAGTCACTCTTTTATTAGAGTATGGTTCGTCAGCGCGGCATCGCTCGTCAAGTTCGTAGAGAGCTTTATTATTCAGTCCATTTTAAATTCTGATTTTGGCCGCATCTCAATTCTCAAATGAGTCAAAACATACATATATTACCTATGAAGTTCAAGTAACGTTAAATGCGCTAGAAATCCGCGCTCATTCAAGGATGTGCATTTATTGCATGAACGGAGAAACACAGACACCTGCAGGATCTCATCTGACGGTACATAAGCATGTTATAATCTGTCCCAGAGCAACGGCACCGCAGAACGAGTGTAGCTTTATATCTATAGACGTTTTTAAATCTGAAAACTCCAAAAAGCAACGAAATTGTCAGACATCCATGAGTGCATGTTCACAGAGGAGAACGAATACAGCGCTGGCTGTTCTCTCGAACGACACTCGACGAAAAACGGCGGAATCTAAAGCCCTGGGCGAGGTAATGGGTGTATTAAATTATATGAAATAATCACGAATAAAAGCACAAACACGGCAGAGATGGCAAATTCAGCAGCTGGAATTTGCTGGTGAAGTGACTGCGTGCTAACCGGCATTTACATCAGCGGGAATCCGCCTGTCACTCAAAAGTGGACACACCCTTAATTTTGCAGAACTTTAAATATTAATCAACTACACGGGCGAGTTATAAAAAAATGCACCCCCCTCACAGTTGTTATGAAGGGCAAAGTTAGCTTTATAGACCAAAGCCACAGAGAGAACCAGGCTGTAAACATGTTTTTTTCTGCTGTAAAGTTGGGCATTTTAACATGCGGGAGATACAGATTTGACTCACTTCTGCAGCCAGCCTCAAGTATGGGATTAATATCCTGCCATGATTCAAAACTGAAAACAAAGTTCTGAAAGGTTGAAACTAAGTGTTCGAAAACTCAAAAGCTTGCAAAATGTAAAAAAATAAGAATATCTCTGCAAACATTATGTTGTTTTTGAGATTTCCTTCTTCAGAACTGCAAAACATTTTTTACGATGTTGCGCAATTTTTTTTTCAGAGTTTCAAATTTGTCAGTGTTCTCCCACTGTATAGTTTGTTTTCCAGATTTGAAACCTTGAAACCCGTGATCTGAAAACGGGTGTGCGAATAGGTGAAAAAAAGTTTTGAAACTCTGAAAACTGAGGTTCGAAAGGGCGAAACTTATTACATTACATTAAATTTGCACTCCTTTGCAGACTATTTTTTCAGAGCTGAGTTTACAACACCCACTTTGCGGAGATACGCGCACACAGTTGCGAGCTTGCGACTCGCGTGATTGTTGGCAGCGATGTCACGCAGCTCTGCTCTGAAACTCTGAAACTCAGACTGAGCGAAAATGAAGCTTCGCAACCTCGCAACTTAAAAATAAGCCTGGAGGGAGGGCCTTTCTGCTCTTGGCCAATGCTTTGCTGTCTGCTGACGTACAGTCCAATCACAAGTCGTATTTACTGGAAAGGTGGCTTCTGCACTGGTTCTTTGCATGCGTCCGGCAGATTGACCGTGACGATTGCTTCTGTACAGAGTGCAAATCCTTCCTCTCATTACCATGATTTACCTTTTTCTAGTATGATGTATAATTATTTACTATGTTCTAGTATATGATTCACCATGATTTACCATGACTTACCATGTTCCAGTATGATTTACCATGAATCTAGCATGATTTACCATAGTTTACCATGATATACCAAGTTCTAGTATGATTCAGCATGCTTTACCCTGTTCTAGCATGGTTTACAACAATTGAACACATTCTAGTATAATTTAATATGATTCTAGCATGATTTACCATAGTTTACCATGATTTATCTTAGTTTACCTTGATTTACCATGTTACAGGATGATTTACCATGATATACCACATTCTAGAATGATTTACCAGGATTCTAGCATGATTCACCTTATTTACTATGATTTACCATGTTTCTAGCGTTATTTACCATGATTTACCACGTTGTTAGCAATTATGTGACGCATCAGAACAAATGAAGTGATAAACTCTGACAAAATATGATTGTGTTATAATAGTAATTGTTATAGAAGGGATTTTTAGTGTCTAAATATATGAATGCAAAAGCACATGTGAAAAGACTATTAAATTGTAGATTGTCCAGCAGAGGGCAGTAGAAGTCCACTTATTGGCTTACTTTCATTTTTACAAGTCTTGATTTTTACCAGTATTTTAAGTGGTCTTCTACTGCCCCCTGCTGTCTCTTCATCATACTACTCCCTAATATTGTTATATAATTCATATTTAGACTTTATAAAATCATTATTTTAACATTTACAATCACATTTAGTCAAAATTGATCTATTGGAGTATTACTATTGACAATTGTGTCACATTGAGAAAAAAGAATCCTGAAAATGAAAGTAAAAAAAAAATCCATTTAAGAGCAGCAGGATTATATTTGTAATCTTTTTATCAGCTTTCAGCATTGGCTAATAAACAAATGCTTAAAGCTATATATTTGTTATTATGACATACGTGTAATATGTGTGTAAGCATACATAATGGAGTAAACATGGAGAAACCGGTTTGCTTTAGTGCAAAAAAATACTGGTAAAAATCAAGACTTGTAACATGCTGAATCATACTAGAACTTGGTATATCATGGTAAACTATGGTAAATCATGCTAGATTCATGGTAAATCATGGTGAATCATATACTAGAACATAGTAAATAATTATACATCATCCTAGAACAGGGTAAATCATGGTAAACTTTGATAAATAATGGTAAACTATGGTAAATCATGCTAAATGTATGGTCAACTGTGGTAAATTGTACTAGAACGTGGTAAATCATGGTAAACCATCCTAGTACATGGTAAATCATGATAAATCATACTAGAAAAAGGTAAATCATGGTAATGAGAGGAAGGATTTGCACTCTGTACAGAAGCAATCGTCACGGTCAATCTGCCGGACGAATGCAAAGAACCAGTGCAGAAGCCACCTTTCCAGTAAATACGACTTGTGATTGAACTGTACGTCAGCAGACAGCAAAGCATTGGCCAAGAGCAGAAAGGCCCTCCCTCCAGGCTTATTTTTAAGTTGCGAGGTTGCGAAGCTTCATTTTCGCTCAGTCTGAGTTTCAGAGCAGAGCTGCGTGACATCGCTGCCAACAATCACGCGAGTCGCAAGCTCGCAACTGTGTGCGCGTATCTCCGCAAAGTGGGTGTTGTAAACTCAGCTCTGAAAAATAGTCTGCAATAGGAGTGCACATTTAATGTAATGTAATAAGTTTCGCCCTTTCGAACCTCAGTTTTCAGAGTTTCAAAACTTTTTTTCACCTATTCGCACACCCGTTTTCAGATCACGGGTTTCAAGGTTTCAAATCTGGAAAACAAACTATACAGTGGGAGAACACTGACAAATTTGAAACTCTGAAAAAAAAATTGCGCAACATCGTAAAAAATGTTTTGCAGTTCTGAAGAAGGAAATCTCAAAAACAACATAATGTTTGCAGAGATATTCTTATTTTTTTACATTTTGCAAGCTTGTAAATCTTATTTTTCGATCTTGCAAAACTTTTTTTTTTAAGATTTTGAGTTTTCGAACACTTAGTTTCAACCTTTCAGAACTTTATTTTCAGTTTTGAATCGTGGCAGGATATTAATCCCATACTCAAGCGGCCAGTCGACGAATTGCCGTTTAATTCACTTCCGTGTTGGTTTCAAGAGAGAGACAGGGGGGTTGCCGCTTGGTTATAGCCACCCAGCCAAATTTGAATGATAAAAAAAGCCGGCAAGTACATAAAATAAGCTATTAAAATCTTGAAAAAATGAGCAGTGGTCTCTGCTCTCAAACGCTGGGGGCGTGTCCGCCGGCTGCGCTGAAACCTGTCTGATTGACATCAAACTTCTCGAGTGACTTTATGCATGAAAGACTCGGTCTCTTTTGTGGTCGGAAGGGGCTGCTTTGTGAACAGATAATAGTTTAAATTACTTGGCTAAGGAATCATATTGATCATATAAATAAACAAAAAAATCACGTTAGAGTGTTGCAGAATTTAGTAGCCTACTTACTGTGGACTACCTACTATAATTATAACATAGCACACAAGGCAGCCTACCCTCATTGGTGGGCACGCACTGCCGAGGATGGCACCAGGTGTCGGCGCGACGGGAGGATGACGGCCGAGGCGGGAGATAGTCGGTTCGGCCACATTCACCAGTAACAGCGGATTATCAGAGCATCCCAGTTGTCTCCGACGAAAGTTTATAAAACTATCCCGTGTAAAATGATCACTACAGAGGCGGGTTTTGGTGGTGATCCTCAGCTCTCCATCAAGGTGGCTCTTCACAAAATTAATCCACCTCTTCTTGATGTGATCGTTTTTAGGAAATGTAAATAAGGACACCGATCTGTTTCGTACATGATCGCATCCAGGAAGTACGCATTTCCGTGACGAAGGCATAGCTAACTAGCAAACTGTAGGCTGTAGTTATAATAGTACTGACAGTAACTCGCGATTGAGCGCCAAACTGATGCGAATGTGCTCTGTTTATATTGTTAGAGAGCGGCCAGGCTCAGGGGCTCCAGTGCGTCATCAAGTAGGGGCGTGTCCAGGAGCTCAGGGGCTCCAGTGCGTCATCGAGCCCCCGTTTTAGCCCCGCCCAAAAAATCCGGAAAATAGCAATGGTGAAAAACTGTTTAACGGTCTAACTCCACAATTCAGTACTTCGCAGTTCACAGTCTTTGTAATATGTTTTAGCAATACATTTCTAACATTTATAATGTGTTTAGAATTTTTTTTTAGAATTGCCTTTACAGGGACTTTAAAATAAATGGAGGAGAAAGACAACAGTACAGCCTCCTGCTGGTTTATTTTAACAATACTCCACCTGCTGAAACACTCATAGTCGTGCGGTGTATGGGGCACGAGTGTTCATATCTCGTGCTAGTAATAGTAAAAGTAAAATAGCATAGCTTAGCTCCGGTTAGTCCCACGTTTTAGTGAAGAACTAGCTACAAGTTATTACAATACGATGCATCGTTCGAGAAATCAACTAGCTAATCACGAATGGTTTCCCGAAACCATTTTGTTGCAAAGTCGTTGGGGGGGATTGGGATTAGTTTCGAGTTGACAAAACCAAACCAATCCAACCAGGCTTTGTTGGGTACCATGATGCTGATCATCAACTTTCTCTGAGTTTAGGTGTGACATCAGTAGCGAACAGCCAATCATACTGAGAAAGAGTGAAACTCATTCAAAACTCATTGAAATTAAGAGAGAGAGAGAGAGAGAGAGAGAGAGAAAGCTCAATTCACTTATTAAATAAAAGTATTAAAATATTAGGAATTTAAACAAATTTACACAGCAAGAATAAAATAGCTGAAAGAGGACAACTAAAAGAAAAAGTATCGCTACTGGCCTATATCAGTGCAAGTAAAATTTGTGAAGTTAAGTTTATACAGTTGATAAAGGTATAGATAATTGAACATTTAAGCTCACATGTAGTCATTTTATAGCTTTATCTATTGATTCTAAAACGTATTTATATTATCTTTATATATTTATTCATTTAATAATAATTGAACTAAAATTGTATGTGTTATCGATTAAGGGTATAATAATTACATAAATAATATCTAAATCATACAAATATAGTATTCTAAATAAGCATTACTAAAAGCCAGACGATTTTGTCTTTAAAAATCATTTGCTATGTAGTGACCTTTAATTTGGATTAGAAACAGGTGGAGTGACTTTATCGCATCATACATGTGTCCCTTTGCTCACAGGTCCAAGTTCGGATTGAGATCTCTTAACCTGCCACGGACCAGGTTAGCCGTGGAGCGCGAGTTACTGTGGCGATGAACACTGCTTTCATGGTGCCTAAAACCCAGGGTTGACACAAACTAAACTGAAACATAGGCTACCTGTCTAGCCACCTAAACTGTCTTCATGGTATAGCCCCCTGGTTTCACAGACAGACAGCTTAAGCCAGCAAGCTCCGTGCCGGTGTCCGTAAAATGAATGTCTGAGCAGTAATACCTGAAAAGAAACTTGCACTGGCATATCTTAAAATATATCCGTGCCATTGTTTTGTCTCAAGACACACAGTAGTGTTTTTTCTAAGGGACGCTTCTAAGTAGCTATACTTAAATGCACTAATTGAAAAAAGGTATAATTCTAGCTTTATCTAAGCCCTGTCTGTGAAATGGGGCCTAGGCCTATATGTTGAATAGCCAATGCAACTCTATTTACACTGCAGACCAAAACATGAACAATCGCTTATAGTTCGTTGGATAAAAACAACAAACATACCAACAAAAATGGTGAGTCACACATTTTCAGAAATAAATATTGTGAATCTCACTGGCAAGGCAACCTATATTCCTTTATTGATGAACAGCTACAAGAACAAGCCAATTATTTCCTTCGCCTGAGTGCTTTAAAAAAAAAAGTAATTTGAAACAAAAGGTATAAAGCCAGTGAGCTCATTATCCCCCACCATGTCAGCAAGTTACCTAAAGGGTCTTCCCGTCAAATCGCTTGGTTTATTCTCCACAGAGCACTATCCCTCGAGATTACAAAACAGGAAGAATTACAAAGAAACAAATTAGGGAGGCCTAAAAGTGTCTTGTGGTGGAATACATTATAATTACCTTTCTGTCATTGAAAGTCATGTACTGCAAAACAACATGGCTTATCCAGAAGAAATTTTCAATGTCCTTTATTTGACTTTTATGTTTGCTGTGTATATCATCCACAAACATGGGCCATTTTTGGTTATGTAGGCCAATTAGAGACAACCCAGAGAAGTAGATGTGTTGCACACCAGAAAAAAAGATATGAATGGAGCTGAGCGTAGATAGACAATTATTTCTATTGATAGTGATCAGGTTTCTTAGAAATCAAATTCACTGCAGCATTGCTCAGGCAGGCCTCCAAAATGTGTCCAATGTCCGTGCCCATTCCGGTGTCCATGCAGATGTCTGTGCCAGGCCCATCATTGCCATTCTGGCCCATTCATAAGGCAGCTTTCTTCTCTCTTGTGCGTGCATTTTTATTAATGCAGCGGCTATTTATGTAAGTGTAAGTTACACTGAGTGAAAATAGCAATATATTCTATTTCCTCTATATAAAAATAGCAATATTTTACATCCCCGTTTTGGTGTCCAATGTCCATGCATTGTCCGTGTTGGTTTCCGTGCCAGTGTCCTTGCCCATGCCGGTGCCCATGCCGATGTCGGTGACCGTGCCGGTGTCCATCTTAGTTTCCGCACCGGTGTCCGTAACGGTGCCGATGTCCGTGATCGCCCCGATGTCCATTCCGGTGTCCATGACTATGTCCGTGTTGGTGTCTGTGCCAGTGTCCAATGTTCGTGCCGGTGTCCGTTCCGGTGTCCATGCCAATGTCCATGCCGGTTTCCGTGCCGATGTCCGTGCCAGGCCCTTCATTGCCATTCATAAGGCACTTGTGAATTGACTTGCTAGCTAAAGAGTGACATGCGGACATGCGGACCGTGCCAGTGTCCATGTGCGTGCCGATGTCCGTGCCGTTGTCCATTTTGGTGTCCGTGCCGTTGTCCACATCACATCCCTGTGTATATATATTTCCGCCATATAAAAATAGCAATATTTTACGTGTCCGTGATCATCCCGATGTCCATGCCGGTGTCCAATGTCCGTGCCGGTGTCCATTTCGCTGTCCATGCGGGATTTCGTGTCGGAGTCCATGCCAGTGTCCATGCTGATGTCCGTGTCGGTGTCCAATGTCTGTGCCGGTGTTCAATGTCCGTACCCTTAACGGTGCCGATGTCCGTGCCGGTGAATGTGCTTGTTGTCGATGCCAGTACCTGTGTCTGTGCCGGTGTCCGTTCCGGTGTCCATGCCGGATTTGGTGCTGGTGTCCGTGGCGGTGTCCATGTCGATGTCTGTACCGGTGTGTCCGTGTCCTTGTGTCCGTGTCCGTTTCCATGTCCTACCGGAGTCTGCGCGGTGTCTGTGCCGAGGTCCGTAGATTATATTTCCACTATATAAAAATAGCAATATTTTCCGTGTCCGTCCCGATGTGCATGCCGGTGTCCTTGCCGGTGTCCAATGTCCGTGCCGGATTTCGTGTAAGTGTCTGTTCCGGTATCTGTGCCGGTGTCCGTGCCGGTATGTCCGTGTTGGTGTCCGTGCCTGTGTTAGTGTTGGTGTCTGTGACCGTGCCGGTGTGTCCGTAGCCATGCCGGTATCCGTGATCATGCCGGTGTCCATGTTGGTTTCCATCCCGGTGTCCTTGCCTGTGTTCGTGTTGATGTCCGTGACCGTGCCGGTGTCCGTGATAGTGCCATTCCGATGTATGTAGATTATAATTCCACTATATAAAAATAGCTATATATTCCATGTCCGTGATCGTCCCGAGGTCCGTGCCGGTGTCCAATGTCCGTGCCGGTCTCCAATGTCCATGCTGCTGTACATGCCGGTGTCCGTTCCGGTGTACATGCCGTATTTCGTGTTGGTGTCCATGCCAGTGTGTCCATGTCTATGTCCTATGGGAGTCCGTGCCGGTGTCCATGTCGATGTCCGTGCCGCTGTCCATGCCAGTGTCCGTGAGGGGATTTCGTGTTGGTGTCCGTAAAGGTGCCGATGTCCGTACCGGTGAACGTGCTTGTGTTCGTGTTGGTGTCTATGATCGTGTCAATGCCCGTGACCGTGCCAGTGTTTTCGTTGCCGTCCCAGCCAAATTAATTATAGGTAAGACACTGGAAATCTGGCAATTAGATGTTTTAGTACTGAAAATTATCCACACAAAAAAATATTGAGATCAAACTTGACTTTTGATCACTTTTAAGAAGTTACTGTACTCTGCCTTTGTATTGTCTGCAAAAAGTGTAGCTAAATGAAGAAGATTGCCATCTAATTTGTATGTCTAATGCATCTTATGTGTTACAATTTTTTTTACCTTGACCCTGATGTCTGCGTTTCTAAGCCATCTCAACCATAATTTCCCTTCAAGAGCAATGAACCATCTTAAACGCTATTAGTAAAAACAACCACTCAACTCTTTGCTTTACACTTTACACCTGCACTTTTATTCAGGTATGGTGTGTGTCAGAAGTGCTTCAGTGATGTATGACACAGGCTACACCGTAATTTAAATGCAGCTAACTTTAATGGACAGTAAATCAAAGGCAGAAAACCATAACTCCAAGATGGCACAGTGACTTCTAAACAAAAGATAAACATAGCAGAGTATGTCAATTTGAGCATTCCAAAAAAAAAAAAAAAAGGCAAGGAAGGGTAACTGAAGGGTGATGTGCCTAACATCACAGAGATTCTAGAGTCACTCTCTGGTGCTTCAATTTTTTCCACCTTGGACCTTAAGAGTGGGTATTGGCAAGTTCCCATGGAACTAGAGAGCAAGCTAAAGACTGCTTTTGTTACATCTGGTGGGCTATATCATTTTAATGTTATGCCTTTCGGCCTAAAAAATGCACCGGCAACGTTCCAACGACTTATGGAGGTAGTCCTGAGAGAGTTGCTTGGAATCATGTGTTTTGTCTACATAGACGACATTATCATTTACTCGTCATCTATGGATCAACATTTCTCTGATATCCAGACCGTCTTGCAGAAACTGCAAACAGCTGGTCTAACCCTGAACCTGGAAAAATGTAAGTTCTGTCTTCGTGAGATCACCTTCCTTGGTCACGTAGTCAACAGTCAAGGTATTACTGCAGATCCCAGTAAGGTGGAAGCCATCCATACCTACCCAGTTCCTCGTAATCTCAAGAAAGTTCAGCGTTTTTTGGGATTAACTGGATGGTATCATCGATTCGTCCCAAATTTTTCAAGGATTGCTGAACCACTCAATACCTTGAAGAAAAAAGGTCAAGCCTTTCAATGGACATCACAATGTCAACACGCTTTTGATTATTTGAAAGTTTGTCTTACCACATCACCTATACTGGGACATCCCAACCTACAATTACCATTCACAGTGTATACTGATGCGAGTGACACTGGCCTAGGTGCTGTGTTGACCCAGCGGAAGGAGCAGGGCAATACGAGAGTTTCCCTCTTATAACGAGGAAAATGTATATTTCTTTATAGTTTATGCTGAATGTTTATTTTCTTTTATTTTTTGTCCCTCTTTCTTGTTTCTTTTCATGGTTGTGTGTTACCGTCACAACGGTGAACGTGAAATATTGTTTTGTTGCTTGAAGTAAATTGGGGCTGCATTCCTCCAATAAATGGTTATGAATCTGGAATCTGTTGGTTTCTATAAGTTTAATTTAAGTCTCCCTTTCCAAATGTCTTCTTCACATGTAGCTGATGGGTTTTTGTGAGAATTTACTTATTGCCAGGATTACATGCCTGGCTGGCGCCCGAACAAACCAAACTAAATCTAGAGAAATAAACATAAATGTTTATTAACGGGTCACCATCGCTACAGAAATGGCGCCCCAACAGGGACTTGAAATGTTAGAAGTAGTAATCTGAAACTTAAATGGGGACTAAATTGAACTGAAACCAACAGTAAAAAAATCAGTGGAACAGATATTGATATGGGTCATTCAATTCAAATTCACGAAGTGACTATTTACTGATTTTTGGGCTTGAAGGAAGTTAATTTAGCTGAAACGGTGAATGTGAATTGAACTGAACTTTTGGGAAAAATTCAGTTTTTTCTTTTCTTTTGCTTTTTGCCTGTGATTCTGAATGCAAAGTGTGGACTCTTGTATGAGTTTGAATTTCCGTCAGAGTGAACTTAAGCTTTGCATTAGTTATTTGCATTTTGACATTTGTGTACTGATCTGCTGAATTTTGAGGGTTAGTTTATTTTGACCTAGGTTTTTTTTTGTCAGTTAACGTATTTGATTTACAATTTGAATATTGTCAGTTTGTTATTTTGCCCTGAATCAATTAACATTTGTTATTTTCGCCAAGTTTGTTGTTCCCCCCCCCCCCCAACCAAAGACACACAGACAATTTTGTTTAATAATTATTATTATTATTTTTTTTTCCCTCATACTGACATGGCCACCGGTCCACCCTCCCCCTCAACTTTTGTTGAGGTGGAAGTACCAGAAGTGGAAACCCCCCGCTGGCAGCCACAAATCCCTATCACTTCATATCCCTATATGCCCAGTCTTACCCATATTGATCAACATGGATCAAGAGTGCAGTTTGTATCCTCCACCATGACTGGCAGCCCTCCAGTGCAACACCTTACCTGGGAACCACAATCAGATCCTATGCAGATTTGCACAACCCCTGAAACTTCATCTTCTGTGGGACGGCAGGAGTTACCACGTGAACTTCAAACACCCGGCAGAGGAATTCAGCTACTGACCAGACAAGTACAAGAAGACTTGGATACTCTCAAGCAATTCATCAAGCAACAGGAGAATGCAGTTTCAGAACTTAACCAGGAGGTGAAAGCTCAGTTTATTGAATATTCAACAAATTTTTCAACAACGGTGGTTAAAATGGAAGACAATCAACAACAATTACTGAAGAGTATCACTGACAACCAACACCAAATGAAAACTGAGATGGAGCAATGGTCCAAAACCATCAAGCGACTGATCTCAGAAGATTTAAGTAAAGTAGAGGCTTCGGTCGTGTCTGAAGTGTGGTTCCTGGTCCAACAGCTTCAAGCCGAAGTTCAGCAGGACTTTAAAGCCACATTCCAGAGTCTGAAAAACAGTCAAGAACAGTTCAACAAAGAATTTCATCAACACAAAAAACAAATGGATGCCTTTTGCAGTGATACTCAAGTATTTCAGTCAGACATGTCTGACCAACTACAAACCCAGGTTGAAAAGATGAAAGAGATGACTACTAACCAACAGGAAGTATCTTCAGCCAATGAAGAAGTCATCGCTTACGCTAGTCGAATCTTAAATAAAGCAGAGATTAACTACTCCACCACAGAGAAAGAGTGCCTAGCAGTGGTGTGGGCACTTGACAAGTGGCAACACTACCTGGAACACCGTTTGTTCACCGTGGTTACGGATCATTCTTCCTTGCAATGGGTAATGAATTCCACTAAAACAACTAGTCGACTCATTCGATGGGCTCTTCGACTGCAAAGATTTGATTTTGTGTTGGAATATCGAAAAGGAAAGTTGAACGTTGCTCCTGATGCTCTGTCACGGATGTATCATTTACCTGAGTGTAATGTGTACACAAGCCAAAAGGAAGATCCAGAATTTCCCATCAGCCCTGAGCGCATCTGGGACGAACAACACCGTGATCCTGAAATCACAAAAATATTTCAAGTTTTGGCCAATGATGAACTTACTGAGAAGGAACAGTATGCTGTGGTAGAAGACAAGTTATACCACGTTACTCACCTGACTGATGGTCAACTTCAATACCGTGTTGTCGTACCTCGCACCTTTATTCCCACCATTCTCCAATTCTATCACTCAAGCCCCCTCAGCGGACACCTTGGAATCTTTAAAACCTATAAAAGAGTACAAGATGTGGCCTACTGGCATGGTATGTGGACTGATGTCAAGAAGTATGTCAAGAGTTGTGTGAAATGTCAAACACTCAAGAGTGACAATAGGAAACCAGCAGGAAAACTCCAACCAATCCTTACGTCAAGACCTAATGAAATGCTTGGAGTAGACATAATGGGCCCATTACCAAGAAGCTCCAAACAACACGCATTCTTACTCGTCTTTGTTGATTATTTCTCACGATGGGTAGAGTTATTCCCCATGCGACAGGCTACTGCTCCAGTTATTGTTGAAATCCTGCGGAGAGAAGTGCTTACCCGATGGGGGGTGCCTGACTATGTTTTGTCAGACAGAGGATCACAGTTTGTTTCAGCTTTGTTCACTGAACTGTGTGAAAAATGGAGTATGACACACAAATTAACCACAGCTTACCATCCGCAGACTAACATGACGGAAAGATTCAACCGTACTCTGAAGTCTATGATATCTGCTTTTGTGGAAGACAATCACAAAGGTTGGGATAACAACCTACCAGAACTCCGTTTCGCACTCAATACTGCCGTGCAGGAATCTATCGGAATGACCCCTGCTGAGCTTCACCTGGGTAGAAAAATTCATAGCCCGTTGGATAAACTGTTGCATGGACGCAACCTGTCGCCTTCTGGTCCTTCCTACGACATTGTCCATCAGTTGTCTCAACTCCAAAAGAAGGCCAAAGAAAACTGTAAAAAAGCACAAGTAAGACAATTGAGAAATTACAACAAAAACAGACGAGATGTAACTTTCCAAGAGAAAGACAGAGTATGGATCCGGAATTTTCCGCAATCTAATGCCCAGCGCAATTTCAGTGCCAAGTTGGCACCGAAGTGGAAAGGACCATACCGCATTATCCAACAGTTAGGTCCAGTAAACTACAGAGTTGCTCTAGAGTCCACAGGAGAGGATGTGCGTAATGTCCATGTGTGCAATTTGAAACCTTGTTTCCCTACTGCGGAGGAATTAGAGTTTCGCAACAAGGAGAAACTGCAAGAGATTTTTCAGGAGACCTCGGATGAGGAAGATTTCCTGGGATTTTAAGGTATCTCTTAGTCCAACAACTAGGAGTTGTTTTTTCCCTGGGGGAGGGAGTGTGGCAGAACAGAATTCGTAAGCCACTTTATTATTATTTAAATGTAGTTTTTTCTTTAACCAATCAGAAGAGGATGATCGGTGTGACAAACTATTTAAGGAGGAAATGAAAGTGACATGAAAGGCGGAAGTGAACGGGTAACGGGGAAGTGAAGTGTGCTGTTTGTGCGAGGAAGGTGCCGTTTGTTCGAGGAATGTGCAGAAGTTGTGTGCTTCGGTATGAAAAGTGACTTCCCTGGGAGAGAAATACGACGGGAGTTTGCAGTGTCCTGGAGGTGTCCCGGGTTTATCTGGGTGCGGATGACGTGACGATGAAAATGAAAGTGAAACTGAGCGGCTCGGACGCTCTCTATCTCGGGTGCCGGGAGAGGTGCGTTGGCTTGGATTACTCTTCTTAACGTGTACATGGATTGTGCTGGAAACGAAGATCCTGTAGCCTACTTCTCAAAGACTCCTACGAAGACCAGCAGTATCGGGTACAGACTTGGCACACCCACCGTACATGCACATGCTCACAACACACACAATCAGCCGAACTTTTCCCTTGACTGTCTCAGATTATAAAGTTGGACTTTCTTTCACCACTTATATTGTGACTGTCACATAAAATTTGCCGGTGTCACCGCCATTGTTCCTCTGAGTAAACCACGAGAGTTTCCCTCTTATAACGAGGAAAATGTATATTTCTTTATAGTTTATGCTGAATGTTTATTTTCTTTTATTTTTTGTCCCTCTTTCTTGTTTCTTTTCATGGTTGTGTGTTACCGTCACAACGGTGAACGTGAAATATTGTTTTGTTGCTTGAAGTAAATTGGGGCTGCATTCCTCCAATAAATGGTTATGAATCTGGAATCTGTTGGTTTCTATAAGTTTAATTTAAGTCTCCCTTTCCAAATGTCTTCTTCACATGTAGCTGATGGGTTTTTGTGAGAATTTACTTATTGCCAGGATTACATGCCTGGCTGGCGCCCGAACAAACCAAACTAAATCTAGAGAAATAAACATAAATGTTTATTAACGGGTCACCATCGCTACATGTTACTGTGTTCTGCCTTGGTTTCTCCTGTGCTTTTAGAAGTTACTGTTAAGACAATTTTCTTGAAAAAACAACGATTTGACTCAACCTACTTATCCACATGATAAAAGAGTCCCAAATGTCCCAAAAATATCAATAACTCATTTTTGACTGCCTTTTGCCTTTGTAGGACAGGATGGTACTGACACATTTTAAAATGTCAGTGCAAGTTGCTTTTAGTTAAGACAGTTCAAACATGCATTTTATTTTGGGACTAGCTCAAGTCTGTGAAACCGGGCAACAGGGTTTTACAACTATGGATTTTAACTATATACAATTAATGATGCATGGTTAGATCTTTTTGGAGTTGAGCAGCTCATCTCAGACTCATACCTAACAGACTGCACCGCATGCTGAGTGGAGTAATGATGCCTGAGATCGCATTCTTTGAAAACTGCAATTTTCTTCTTGCAGATCAGGGAGGTAGCAGCTCCATTAAGAGATCAGAAAATCGCACTTGCTTTGACGGTCAAGTTACTTGAACATAAATAAAGATTGAAGCGCTGAATGTGAAGATTTAACACAATCAATACACAAGCAATTCACACATTATATCTGTAAATCATTTTATTTTGGAAGGCAAAATAAAATAGCTTGAGTAGCTGCAGTGTGTTTAAAAATAGAAATAGGCCATCAGTTAGTGGTGTAGCAGGCCTGTTGATTATAATGCAAGCGCTGCAGTTTTGTGTTGCATGCGTAACCAAACTTAGGATAACCAAAAAAGGCTACAGCTGCATATTTACATAGTCGATTTATTTGTGAAATATAAATCATTGTGCCATATAGCGAACACCCAAAATGCTCATCATTTACTCACTTTTATGTTGCTCCAAACCTGTACTAATAATTCACCAATTGTTTATTTATTTTATTTTGCCAAAACACCAAAGGTTTTACAGTTAGCCAATGATTCAGTGATTCAATTTGGGGAACTAAACTCAGTGTGCAGTTCAGAGTGTCATGTTCTCAGATAATAAATGAAACCAGTCGTAGCAAAATTCTTCAACTCTATTTCAGCTGAACAAATTTCACATATTGCAACTATTTTTAGGCACAATGAAGTGGGTACACACTGCTAACATGTTTACCTTATGTAACTTATGCACGCTGTGTGGATAAAATAGACAGTCACAATGTGTCATCTGAGAAGCGCTGATTTCAGCCCTCCAAATCTTGTGCCGTTTCAGGCGAGTATTTTTGGTTGCTGAAATTGATGCATCACTAACTGCATACATTTCTTTTTTCTAGGGAACACAAAAGAAAAGCGAAAAACGAAAGAAAAAAATATGTTTTTGAAAATATCTTCTTTTGTGTTCCACATGAGAAAGAAAATCAAACAGGATTCGAACCTTAAGTAAATGATAACTATGAAACTATCCCCTTTTAAGAGGACTACGGGTGAGGGTCGCGCATTTATAAACTATTAACTCTGACAATAGTCCAGTAGTTCAGATCTCGGTCCTAGACGAAGAGCTCTATATCAAACAGATGAGCTTCGGTACTGAAATTGTCTCTAAAGCACAAATGGAAACGTACCGAACGTGGGCAGGTACTTCCAAGTAAACATGCTAATGTAAATAGAGTGGGTACTTAAGGAAAAGTCATTGGAAGAGCAGCAAAAACAGCATGTCATACACAAAGAACTGTGTTCACAGCATGGCGGCCAGCGCACAGGTCTGTTTTAAAACAACACTGGCTGTAATGAGTAGCTGTACCTGGGCATGAAAAATGAGCATCTGCTTTTGCAGATAAGGCATCGCTGAGAAAAACTGAAATGTAGCTTTATTTGGTATGTCTGGTGGTGGGGGGAAAAAATGTAGGATATGATGCACGCTGACTTCAACACGGGGCATGTGGAGAGGGGGAAGAAGCAATGTAAGAAGATGGAATGGAACAACACTGCCCCCTACTGAAATATTCAGCCATGCTCTCTCTGGATTTCATAGTTTTTCACCAAAACAAATTTAATAAAAAAATGTACAGTTGAAAATACTAATTACAGAGCATGTATATGATGAGAAAGTACATGACTGATCTGTTCAAGCAGCAGATGAGAAGAGTTTCATGATGTAGAGGACACAGACATGGACTTTACTCGGAAGATGGTGCTCAATTCTCTCAGGACAGGAAGTGATCCTGCTGCTTCTGCTCTGAAGTCCATCACCAGCGTGGGCACAGATGGCGACACTGAACTTCATACACATTTTAACCATTTTAGTGCTTACATTGAGCTGTCCTGCTGACCCCCTGTATCTGTGCTTGGCCAGACCACAGAAATATGGTACGGCTTCAGATCTTCTTCAGAGACGAAGTCTGGAGCGTGACTCATGAGGTCATGACCCCTGAAGGATTTTGGAAAAGCTATGACGTCTCTGATACTGGGAGCTCCTACAATGATGGACACCAGTCGATCCAGACCTGTTCAGAAGAAAAACAGCAATTTTATAATTATTAGGAATGCACAACTTATTGGTTACATTATTGATTATGCATAGATTTTGTATCTGTAATTTTTTCATATAATTAATATACACTAACGGTCCAAAGTTTGGGGTTGGTGAGAATTTTAAATGTTCTCTTCTGCTCACCAAGGCTGCATTTATTTGATCAAAGTAAAAACATCAATAATGTGAAATATGAGCGGAATCTTCAGCACTCATTACTTGTCTTCAGTGTCACATGATCCTTCAGAAATTATTCCAATATGCTGATTTGGTGGAACAATTTCTTATTATTAATGTTAAAAACAGTTGTTTTAATATTTTGATGGAAACCATGATATATTGAAACTTGAAACTAATATATTTGTTCAGGATGCTTTGATGAATAGAATGTTTATAAGATCAGCGTGTGTTTCAAATAGATTTTTGTAACATTATAAATATATTTATTTTTACTTTTGTTCAATTTAATGCATCAATGAATCTATTTGATAAAAATCTAAATTTCTTTAAAAAATTATTATTTGGTCCACAAAACTTTGAATGGTAGTGTATTTATATTACAATATTTAATAATATATATTTAATGCATTTATTCATGCATGCTCATTTCCCCTATTTTCCCTCCCCCTGCCAACAAATGCTCACTTTAACTTAATCTTTAAATCACATAATTGAATAACACTGTAAATGTAATCTTTAACAAATCTCAAAATGAATATCCATTTATCATACTGTACATTATAATATTGTGATGCCTAAATTCACTTGCAGCATTTAAAACAACTAATTTATTTGTGTATTTTTTTTACAATCTTTTTTACAAAAAATTTTTTTACAAAAGATTTACCATTATTGGCCATCATCACATAAAAATTATTCAAATTTTAAAATCAGTGTATCCCTACTAATTATACATATTTCTCTCAGATGTTAAAGACATATTTGATACTCTTTAATCTTCATAATGTAAACAAGAACATGGTAATTTTGTGTATCACAGGTTATGCAAGCTGTAAAAAACAGCTCTAGTTCTGCCATACACAGAAATAAACCCAAACAGAAGTTTGCGAATGATCAAGGGCACTTCATGCTTCAGTTTACAGTCTCAAACTGAAACAAAGCTGCCAAAATTTCTTGGCTGTGCAAGCAATTTCAGTTTCTGAGCATGACCGTTCCACTTTAACCAACAGGAGAATGTAATCAACAAGGCCTTTAGTCACAGTAGTACCCAACAACCTTGCGAAAGTCCAAGGTAGCATGTATTGAATGCTCACTCACCTAACGCGATTCCACCGTGAGGAGGGGCCCCGGAGTCCAGAGCCTCCAATAGATGAGAAAGAAGTGATGGGTCTTCCTTTAACACAGACAGCATGGAAAAAAGACACAGTGGACCTTGTAATTCACAGCCTTTTCAGCTTGAAAGGGAACTGTTCATAGTCTCAGCATGTGTAAATCGTACATATCCATACAACTACTTTAGTGCAAAGAGAGTAAATAGACATTCAAAAAGATTTCCTTTGTAGACACAAATCTTATGATAGCACACTCAACTTGGGTAAAAACACCCTAATGTGATGTTTCTTCTCCCTGGCTCTTAAGATCCAAAGCATTTGTGCTCTTTAAAGACGGTTAAATATAGCTTAATGGGTTGCCACAGCGACCGAACGGGTTGTCGGTGGTGCGGGGGTGTTAAGTAAGAGTCACAAATAAGAAAATGGTGCAGTCGGGTATCTGGACACATCTATTACAAGTGCTTTAACTCGCTGTCAGAGTAGCATTAAATGATGCACTTTGCTTGCTATGTAATTTTTCACTCTTGTTCCATTACCTTGAGAATCGTGTCCAGGATATACAGCTGCTGAGAGGCATTGTGGATTCGAATTGAACCTCCTCCGATCTCAGAGCCATTCAGCACCAAGTCATAATGCTGGCCACGCACCTGAGAAAGCAGATAAACAGGTGGGGGAAGCAGGTGGAATTTAGAACGAGATCATACATTTCCTCTATGATAAACTTGGCTCATGACTGTAGACTTACAAAGTGATAAAAGCACAGACTAGTGCTGGGTGTCAACAACAACCTCACGGTACAATGCACATCAAAATACATACTAGGGTCTAAATGCCTGAGACCACCAGTCAAAATGCTTCTATTTTATATTTTTCTTTTCATTTTATACACAATTTCTCATAACAAATTCTACTATTTGTTATGTTATCTAATGCTAGATGTATTTTCACATATTCACAAAATCACATTTTTTATGTCTTTTGGACCCTACTGTATGTGACGAGTCAATACATTGCGATGAACTAGCTTTGTTATCGGAAGAATACATTTAATAAACATTAAAATAGCAAAC
This sequence comes from Phoxinus phoxinus, assembly GCF_949152265.1. Taxonomy (NCBI): domain Eukaryota; kingdom Metazoa; phylum Chordata; class Actinopteri; order Cypriniformes; family Leuciscidae; genus Phoxinus; species Phoxinus phoxinus. Next base: position 30,159,770 of record NC_136880.1, on the reverse strand, counting down.
AGTTATTATACCCGTTTCCATCAAAATGCAAAGCTATGATTTTGTAAGGCTAAAATTTGTGATGATGCACTTTCTGCGATGTAACACTACACACCTTGTGGGGTTGGGTGTACAGCAGATGGACGTCCTCGGACACTGGAGCCGTGAAGGGATGGTGGGCAGACTCAAGCATCTCTGGATCGTTCTCTTTGGGTAAGAAGAGGGGAAAGTCCACCACCCACAAGAAGTGAAAGACAGAGGGGTCACGAACAGGCACACCGTAGTGCTCAAGCAGCTCAGCGCACTGCAGTCTCAGCTTCCCCATTAGAGGGCGCTAAAACATGACAAAATAAATAATTTTTTACTTAAAAGGATACTTCACCTCTGTAAAGATAAATGTGTATTTAAAAGGGCTCATTTATGTAGTAGAAATGTGAGATTATTTTTGAATTTGGAGCCTTAGACTGAGAAAAGACAGAAAATGTATTTGTAGCTCATGTGGATGAAAGACAACAACTCCCAGACTGCACTTGTTTCGCTGCCCTACGAGGCCACTCCCAAGCCACGCCTACCGGTAAGAGAATAAGGCTAGGCTACTAGTGAGTCTCCGTGACAAGTCTCCGAGGAGCAGGAATTTTCTTAGCAATGTTAAAATGCACATTATTAACCCATCACTTGTTTAGCATTCATGTAAACACTACATTCAGATTCACCAATCGGACTGAATTCAGTTAGATTGAAACATAAAGTGTGCAAGTAAACATTGAATTGCGCCTGCAGAAAGCAAAAGCCGAATCCCGGACATTTTGGACGATCTCGACGGCCGGACATGTCTGGGAAAAAGAGGATGGTAACCCCTTCTACTCCGCTTTCTCCACAGAATAAGAACCTGTTAGCTTAGCTTCCGAAAAAAGATGGCTGACACTATTTGTACATTCTGTGAGTGAGATCCCACCCTCTATGGGCGAGTTTAAAACATGCGGATCTAGCGCCTTCTACTGGCTGTAGATTTTAGCCTCTGTAGTATTTCTGTATAGCTTTGTTTTTATTTTGGTTTTAGTTATTAGTAACCATTTATTTCAGATAGTTGACAGCATGTCTAATGGTTTATTTAAGTTTCCTAAGTGTAGGTTTTTCATCTAATATTTATATTTTATTTCAGCATTATTTTAATTACTGCAAACTGAAATACAGTTTTAGTTTATAACACTTTGCTTGTCCATACAGTGGAAGTCAAAGGGGTCCAGTAACACTGGACCCCGTTGACTTTCATTGTATGAATTAACAAAAACAATTGAAACATTCTTCATACTATCTTCGTTTGTGTTTTAAAGAAGAAAGTAAGTCATACAGGTTTGGAACAACATGATGTTGAGGAAATTATAAAAGAATTCTCTTTTTTGTTTGATCTATCCCTTCGAGATACATAAAAAGATTATGAATCTTTCAGGATAAGAACCAGAAACGTCAGGATAGCCTTAGGACACATACTGAAGTGCTACAGATTATCTCAGACTCACTTCTAACCATGGTTTTGTCATTTTATTAAAAAATCTGACTAGAAGTTTTTTGATCATTCATGGAACAGCTAAAAATGAAACCACAAGAGGCTTTTACAATTCATGCATTTGGGGGTAGGTACATGTTAATGAATGCCAAGATCTCTAAAACTATATTTGAGGAGAAAGATCTCCCTCAGCTCTCATTTCTCTTGCTTTCTGAACTAGCATCACCATTCATCCCACAACCTCAGTCAGCACACAAAGCTCGCCAGTTATCCCTAGCCATCTCCCACTTCTCTGCTTTGTGACTAAACAGCCGTCTCACTTTGTGCCAAGCTCACCATCTGCACAAGCCCCGAGCGAGAGCTGAGGCATGGAAAAGATGACTATTCTTTTAAAAGTGATTAGATCATGTCAGCATTCCTCTGAAGCCATATTTTCTAAAAAAAAAACCTAGTCATCGATCACTTTAGGGCACAAATACTGATGGGAAGGTACTTGAGGACCATAAAAAGGGATGCTGATCACTGAATTATTTACTCCAACGCAAAATATCTTGATGAACTTGTAGTCCAACTGTAGTTTTATTTAAATATTTGCTCACTGAGCTCTCATTACGCGTCAATGAAACTGAATCAGCATGGTTATATCAATCTGTGAAGACAGGGAACAAAATGGAGGCGGATACGCACCACGTTCTCCCGGGGTCCGGCCGTGATGAAGATCAGGTCTCCAGCATTGGCCTGGGCCATCTGGAGCAGCTGCTGTTTGGCCGTGTCCGAGAGCAGCCGGTTGAGAGGGGATTTCAGTGAACCACCTGCCCTTACTGGAGCCACGCTCACCTCCTGTACGACACACGGCGCAAGCACAGCAATGATCATCCATTTCCTCCACCGGCCCATATTCAATTGCCATTGACAGCATAGGGCACAAACTCTTGAGCAATCATCAGTCTCGAGAACTCTGCGGGCTGGTTTCCCAGACACAAACCAAGCCAAGACCTGAACTAAAATGGATAGCAATGGAGAATCACCTTTGACAATGCCATTTAGATGCCAAGAACACTAGCTTAAAGTTCACTTTCTATTTATACATACAGACAGAAGAATATATAAAGTGTTTTCAGTGGGAAAACTAACCAGAACAGTCAGCTATCATAAAAATTAAGTTGCCTTTACCGTATTTTATTGGATAGAGACTTGACAGGAAGCAAAGTGAGAGAGAGAAGTACGGCATCAAAGTAAAACGAGCCAGAAATCTAAATTCAGTCACCCGAAGTGGTGTCCACATTAAACATTAAAAAGTTATGTCCCTCATCATTACTCTTGACTTTTATAAGAGACTATTATTAACACAACGTTCCCCTTTTGACAGGAATTAGATTTAAGTTTATTCAGTAAAAAATATGATCAAGATGTACTTTTTAGGTAGGATATTAAAGGGTTAGTTCAGAAAAATGAAAATTCTGTAATTTACTCACCCTCATGTCGTTCCAACCCCCGTAAGAAGTTTGTTCATTTAGAATACAAATGAAGATATTTCAAAGAAATTGACACCCTCCATTGACACCCACACATCTACACTAGTTTGATCATAAAGAAATCGTAAAATGAATCCATATTAATTGAGCGGTTCAGTAAAAATTTTCTTAAGAGACACGATTGCTTTCTCTGCTGAACAGATTTAATTTAGGCTTTTATTCACATATAAACATTGATAGATGCACAGACCGAGTCAGACAGTGCCAGACTGGTAAAGCGAAGGTTGCGGGTTCGATTCTCAAGCAAATGGCTGCCCACTGCTCCTGGAGTGTGTCCACGGTTTGCAGTGTGGTGTGTGTGTGTTCACTACTCACTGGGTTAAATGCAGAGGACAAATTCCAAGTATGGGTTACCATACTTGGCCTTCAAGTCATGTCGTGTCACATCAGTTATGGTAAATGAAAGCTGAAGCACGCTTGCTTTAAGTGCGAGAACCAATGAGGTTCATTCTCAGGTGTTACGCAGCATGTTTAAGCTTCTGCTAGAACCAATGAGGTTAGTTCTTGTGTGTCAAGCAAGAACAGTTGAGCTTCTGTTTATGTTTGATGATAAGTGTTTATATGTGAAAAAAACCTAAATTCAATCTGTTCATCATATAAAGAGGTTTTACGATCTCTTTAGGAACTTTTATAAAGTCAAAATGGTAGTTGCGTAGCTGTCAACAGAGAGATGGAGGCTCTCAGATTTCATTAAAATATCTTCAATTCTGTTTTGAAGATGAACAAAAGGCTTACGGTTTTGGAACGACATGAGAGGGAGTAAAAGATTATTAGTTTTTTTAATTTTTGGGTGAACTAACCCTTTAAATTAAATGTACTATATTACTATATATACACTTCAAGTTTGGGGTCATGTTAAATAATACTAAACAAACAAAAAATATGGCAACATATTTTATCAATAAGAAGAAGGAAGAAAAAAAGTGCAAAAGTACTTGTCGGGATCAACCCTTTATCAGTGCAATGTGTTACCAAGCTCAATACCTGCAACCATTTATATACTCATTACCGTAATACATCTAACATATCAGAAACTGATTTTATCCCATATCAAGACAATTTTTTACATCAATAGACCACATGGTTATGCATGAATATCACAAAAATCCTCCTTTCCAAAAATAACATTTTATCAATAATTTTTTATAAGATACTAGTAGCAAAACTACACTGATTTAAGTCTGACAAGCCTTAAGTATATTACACAGTTAGTTGCAGTTTGCAGCTTGTAAGTTGTTTGATGTACTAAAAAGTACCAGCTCATCAGTCATTCATCCAGGTGACCAGTCAACTACACTGGTTGTTCTGTATGGTTTTGATTCACTAAAAAGATCAAACTCATAAGAGTCAGTCGTTTGGGAGTCGGACTACACTGGTTGTGCTAAATGTTTTTATCCACTACAAACAAAACAATGGCATCATGAGGTTGACTCATGAGAGTCAATCATCTGGGTTTCATTTGAACTACACTGATCATGTTTTATGGTTTTGATTCACCAAAAAGAAACAAATCATAATAGTCAGTCATTTGGGAATAGGTTAGGCTACATTGGTTGTCTGATACGTTTTGTATCCACTTGAAATGGCTCATAGGAGATGAGCAATAGCGATTCTTGGCTTAGCATCATCACTAACAAGAGCAGACTGAGACAAAATGCAAATTAGTATTATTTTTTATCTCAGTACAAAGCATTTAACATGAATTAACATGAAAATTTGATCAAACCACTTTATATTATATAAATCATTACAAGCTAAAAATTGTGAATGTACTACGTATGGGGTGGAGGAAAAAAATACATTAAGATTCCTTTTTTAAGACTCCATAGACGGCCTACAACACACGTTCAACACATGACCCTCTAGTGAGGTCGATCCTTGCCTCAGGGTAAGTATGCAGTGTTACATTTGACTGTTTTACCACCAAATCATCATGACTTATTGATTACTTTCAGATAAATATTTCAGGAGACTTCCCATGATGTGTACACACTCTGAATGCTTGTAGAGTTCCATCAGCAAACAGACACAAAACTCACCTGACCATACTGTGCCTTGGCTGCTTGTTTGAGGACCTCTAAGTCTTTGCCCTTCAGGTGTTTCTGTGGAAGAAACAGCACACACAGTTAGCTTCACCCGTTCCAGAGATAGTATAAGGGGGAAGAGATCGACCTCTCAGAAATATGAATGGAAGAAATTGTGATCCTCAACAAATTCGGTAATAATAATAATAATAATTCATTACATTTATATAGTGCCTTTCTGGACACTCAAAGCGCTTTACATAGAAGGGGGAATCTCCTCAACCACCACCAATGTGCAGCATCCACTTGGATGATGCGACGGCAGCCATATTGCGCCAGAACGCCCACCACACACCAGCTTACTGGTGGAGAGGAGACAGTGATGAAGCCAATTAGTATATATATATAGGAGGATGATTAGGAGGCCATGATGGACAGTGGCCACTGGGCATATTTTGGCCAGGATGCCGGGATTACACCCCTACTCTTTCGAAAGACATCCTGGGATTTTTAGTGACCACAGAGAGTCAGGACCTCGGTTTAACGTCTCATCCGAAGGACGGCGCTCTTTGTCAGTATAGTGTCCCCGTCACTACATTGGGGCGTTAGGACCCACACAGACCACAGGGTGAGCGCCCCCTGCTGGCCTCACTAACACCTCTTCCAGCAGCAACCTGGTTTTCTCAGGAGGTCTCCCATCCAAGTACTAACCAGGCTCAGCCCCGCTCAGCTTCAGTGGGAAACCAGTCTTGGGTTACAGGGTGATATGGCTGCTGAGAATCGGTAAGAACTTTTTAAAGAATGTTATCTTATAAGTGATTAATTACAATAATGTGATTTATATTAATGATTATGTTCATTGATTTCCAGTATAATACGAGTTAAAAGGAACACATTTCTGGTTTGGTGCCTTCCCGATGACAAGGAATGAGAGTTCTAAGGAATTTACAAAAAAATATATAATGAGTGAATCCATCATGAATCCATCTTCCAAACCATGTTTTTATCTTAACCTGAATCACTATAGTATGCCTATGATCATAATTGTTTGTTCGTAAACCAGGCTACACTAATTGCACTGTCAGTTACACTGTGCTGTAGATTCAATGGTGTTGATTCAGTGTTGGGGAATCAGCAACAGAATCTCCGGTTTCTATACTTACCATTCCTTCTGGGACACAGATAGCCTGAATGCAGCCATCAGGTTCAAGAAGTGCATCTTTGATGAACTCGATTTGCGCTCCCTGGAATGCTGTGCTGACATCCACAAGCTGAATACAAGAAAACACATCAGAATTAACTATAGTTTTGCCACTCAGGCCACAACTATTACATCAATACACAAAGAGAATGTATTAACAAGATAATTTGTGTAAATTTACTTTACCATTTAAAATGTACTTGTAAATGTAGTACTTTAATAATATCTTAACCAATCTTAATAAAACAAACAAATAGAAAAGTAAAAATATAAAATAAAATGTAGTAGCATTTATATGATAAAAATACAGAATCGCAGTAATAATGTATAGTATTATTACTATTAAAATAACTGTTTTCTATTTTAATATATTTTAAAATGTAATTTAATTATAAGATGGCAGAGCTGAATTTTCAGCAGCCATTACTCCAGTTTTTAGTGACACATGATCCTTCAGAAATCATTATAATAAGCTGATTTGGTAATCAAAAAATATTTCTTACAATTATCAATGCTGAAAACTGTTGAGCTGTTTAAAATGTATGTAAAAAACGAAAACTGTTGATTTGTTTAAAATCTATGTGAAAACTGTAATACTTTTGTTTCTCAGGAAAAATATTATGTTATAAATGTCTTCACGCTCAATTTTAATCAATTTAATGAATCCTGCTGAATAAAAGTATCAATTTCTTTTTAAAAAATTACTGACCCCCAAACTTTTTAACAGTAGTGTATTTAATATTCATCTCTTATTTTTCTAAATGCTAAAACATCACATATTCAGCAAAGGGCTCTAAATCTACGAGCGGAACTAAATGCATTCAGGACGCACAACGGTCCAAGAGAACGTATCACGAGAGATTCATTTTTAATTGTTGAGCACCGCATGAAAATCTGTGATGTGTGGGGAAACAGGATGCCAGCACAGCGTGACGCCAAGGGCGGCCAGCATGCAAACAACCTCATTGATGTCTTACGTCCAATCTAGGATGATGTGTACAAAGAAAGAAAGTGCGGTCACCTTCATCCCAAACCTAGTGTCTGGTTTGTCAACTCCGTAGTCTCTCATGGCTTCCTCATAAGTCATGGAGGGAAAGGGAACATTAATCTGTCCTTTGTCCTCTGGCCAGGAGTACTGGACCAAGCCTTCAATCAAACTCATGACTCCAGCCTGGTCTACAAAGGATATCTCAATATCCACCTAAGAGATGCGTCAACACAGAAGAGAGAAATAAGCCAAAATGCTTTGTTCACACTGCAAATGAATCTGATTTGTTTTTCAAATCTAATCCTTTTGGCTCAGACAGTGTATAAAACCTGATTTTACTTTTGAATGCAGTTTGAATCGGGTTTAAGACATTATGTGGGTTTTTTTGCAATTCAGATCATCAACAACTAATCGGATTTGAATGCTTAAATGAAAAAAAAAATCTGATTTTTGCTGCCTGTCTGAACAAAACCAAAATGGTCTTTTGGGGTTCATGATTTTTAGTCAGAGTGAGAATCCTGTAAAGCCTATTAGCCGCTCTAACCCTCATGAATGGGAGTTAGAGCAAGTCACGTCATTAAAACACTCAATATTCATCTACATCTGCTGCATGTTTCCTCCCAACCTTTAGCACATCATTACCTGTGTGAATTCAGGCTGTCTGTCAGGCTTGGAGCCCTCGTCTCTGTAGCAGCGAGCGAGCTGAAAGTACCTGAGATAGCAGGAGATAACCAGCACGTAAGTGACTGTGGGCCAAATATTGACTGACATTTTTAAATCATGCATAGCATATCATTTTCCTTTGACAGACTTTTCATAGAACTAGCCTGCAGTCCTGGCTTAGCGCAACTATTAATTCAAAGAGACGTGCTGCCAAGATTGAAATGAAAATGGGTCTATTGTGGTCATTATCATTTTTCAAAATCTAATAGAAACTAGACTTTTGCATTTTCTGAATTGACAATGACAGAGTTGCTTGCCTGTATGAAAATGTTAACACAATGCTAGTGTGTTCTGGGTGGTTGCCACCCTCTCTCACACTTTTTTTCGCCTGATTTCACTCCAACTTTAATTCACGAAAAACTTTTGAAGTACCGGTATTTAAAAGGTGCACTCAGAAAAATAATTAAATATTTATAATAAATTCATAAATAATTTACACTACCATTCAAATGTTTGGGGTTGGTAAGATTTAAGTCTCTTATGCTATCCACAGCTCATTTATTTGACCGAAAAAAACATTAAAATAAGTCATATTATAATATATAATGACAAATTAAATTAACAGTTTTTTTTATTTCAGTATATTGCTAAATCTAATTTATTCCTGTGATGGAAAGCTGAATTTTCAACAGCCATTCTTCCAGTCTTTAGTGTCACATGAGCCTTCAGAAATCAATCTAATATGCTAATTTAAAATGTATTATTGTCAATGATAGAAAATGTTGTAAACCATGATACATTTACACCAACTTAAGGAAGAAAAATAACTTTGCTGGGGTATATTGGGGGCATTTAGGCTGATACATTTGCAAAAAATACATTTTCATTTTCAATAGAATACATTTTTTCATTCAAAAATAAACAAGCAAGCCCAGCCCAGATGAGAGTTTAACTAAATAAAAAGTAATATTGTAATGCATTACTTTTAAAAGTAACTTTCTCTAACATTGTTCAGTCTCTTTTGATCAAATCAAACTTTTGAATAGTAGTGTATATTTATAATAAAAAAATTACAAATAAAAGGAGAAATCACAAAAGATGAACCTACGAATTTACATTCATATAACATTTGCCATCATCTCACCATCTTAATTTTTGTAAAATTTTATATAAAAAAATATAAATTATAAAAAACAATTTTTATCATTCAAAACAATATTTGTATATAAATACTCTTTAGCATATCTCTAGAAAATATATTGTAGCAATATATTGATAAACACATTGATTTTAAATTTAAATTTATTTAGAAAAAAGTATCGCTTATCAGACATAATTTTAACAATCACTGTGTTTTCTTTTAGATGATCAAACATTCTTCTTATGCTCATTACAACAGTTTACATATTTTAGTACACTTGTTGGGCTCGAACATCTTATTTAGTTTCACTGGCTGGACTGCGAAGCATCTGAGTTTAAAATGAACGTGTCCTTGTCAACTACTCACATGGGCCCTAAACCCCTTTAATACACAACCACTGACAACAAAGCTAAATATGTCAGCAGCAGCAACCCTCTCAGTGACTGATGTGCTAATACCACCTCACAATTCTTGCCTTCAAATTTCTAATCAGACAAAGATCTTCAAAAGACAGCGAGAATCTAAAGCAGCATTCTAAAGCATATCACACTATACATGCCACATGTCACTGTTTTGGCATTTCATACAGCATTTGGAACAAATGCAGTTCTGCAAATTCCAGAGCTGCTAAAAAAGCTATGAATAATACCATCTGATTGTTGGCCAAAAGTTGTTTTCAAGGGGCTGTCATTCACTGAAAGCAGTTTAGTGAATGTGCCAAGCATCTGACAACAATCTATGGATATAAAGGAATTAGAAAAAGGCAAGAAAATGTGATATGAAAAATAATTTTTACCGGTCTATGCCAGCCACCATGAGAAGCTGTTTGAACTGCTGTGGGCTTTGTGGAAGAGAGTAGAACTTCCCAGGGTCTCCAGATGGCACCACAAATTCTTTGGCACCCTGAAAAACACAGTTACACTTGAATAAACAGTGTGTATTCCTGCCTCTGACTGAGAACTAAATCAGCTAGAATACCCCAAGCCAATCTGATAAATGAAAGTCACATTATGAAATATAAAAGAGAGAAACAAAAATAATGTAGCATGGGGTGAGAAAGAGCCTGGAAAAATATTTTAAAAAGTGTTTTAAGTTGCTCTTCGGTAATTTCTGACCAGAAAATTTACTGTTTTGAATTTCTAAAAATCACAGCTTCATCGGAATGGTCCGAAACTAGGTGACTTGTATGGCATTTGGAAAGTGAACACAAAAACAAATTGAGGGCATGATTCGAGCAGGCTAAGTGTTCGTAAAAAAATTGTCACACTTCAATTTTCATTCAAAAATGACCGACCACTGGAAATGAATGAAAATTGGAATTTTAAATCGACAAAACCACAAAATTTTTAAGAATTCAGAGAATTTTTGTGTGCAAATGAAGAGGTGAAACTCTAAAACATCAAGAGTGCAAAACAGACACTCTCCCACTCTCACATACACTTATGAATTCACACACAATCACACACACAACAATGAATTGTCATAGAAAATGTTCTGTTTTGAATTTTAAAAAATCGGAATGGTACGAAACTTGGTGACTTTTATGGCATTTGGAATGTGAACAAAAAAACTGAGGGCAGGCTAAGTGGTCGGAAAAAAATAGTCACATTTGTGCTCTTCAGTCAAAAATGACCGACCAAAGGAAATTAATGGGAAATTGACTAAAACAAAAAATTCTCAACAAACCGGCCACGACGCAGAAAAAAAAGCGCTTAGCAATGAAGGGGTAAAACTCTAAAACACCAATAGTGCAAAACAGACCCACCCCACTCACACAGACATAAACAATAAAAAAAATTATGTTACGTGTAACAAAATGCTTTCTCTGCATTCAGGTTTGACTGTAATAATAATAATAATGCAGAAAAATGTATGCTTCACATCAAAATTATTATTTTTTAAATTTATAAACCTTGACAGAAAGTATAATTTGAGAATTTCTAAAAAATACATTAAAATCCACATCTTAAAAGTAAGTAATTTTGTCCAAAAACTACTCGAGAATTCACAAGCCTCTCCATCCATAGAGAGCTATACAGGCATCTAGTGGTTACACCATGAAATTACATGTTTTATTTTATTTTCTCTCACCAGATGGCGCTAATCTGAATTAAGAAAATGGATGATTTAAAAGGCCTAGTTTGTAAATTAATCTGAAATACATTAATTGAAAATAGAAAAAAAAGAAGAAAAAAAGAAAAAAAATTTAATCGCCAAAATTAACCATAATTATTGCATAAATATTAATAAGTACCATGAAATCCTCTCAAATTACAAAACATCTATCCATTCAAACATGGTTCTGTATATAGACAGTCCTCCTACAGGTAAAATATGTGGTTATTCATCACCTAAAACTGTATTCATATTTAATATTTGAGCCATTTAGCAGACATTCTAACATTCTAGATTATCATCTGCCCCCTAAAGACAACTTGCAGCAACTACCAGTCCCTGTTGTTTCATGTCGCAAATTAGTTTTTTTCTCAACTGAAAGCTTTCTTGTGATGCACTGAAATGAAAGTGACAGCAGTACAGAAAAATACACTGTAGTTATGCATATCTCAATGTTGGAATATGTAATAGTTTTTTAAGTGTGTCGATCATGTAACACATTATGCGTGAAAGTAAAAAAAGTACCAAAAAAAAAAAGCTTTTAGTACCGATGCCATTGTATAAATTCACTCACTATTCTCACTCAGTCATGATTAATTTATTCCACAACCTAAAGTTTCCAGTAACACCGGATAAAGTGGGTAGTATTCAAATGATCATACAATGTGTCAAAGCTTTAAAAGTTATAAAACTTTGAAACAGATGTAGAAGTTCTTAGCACAACAAAGCCAGAGGGAGAAAGCCAGAGTGATGTGATTGCTGACAAGATTTCGGGTAATGATCTAGCAATATTTTGCACCAGCTGTAGTTTGTTGTTTGGGCAAGCCTTGCCGGGGTGTCTTGCAGGAAACAAGAAACAGAAGCATGAGTCACCATAGAAGCATTATAAAATAAGTTCTCATGAATGAAACGTTTCAGCAATTACAAAATGTTTTAATGCTTAGTATGTCGAGCTACATTTTGCACAATACTCTCTCTTTCATTTTTTGGATTTAGCTCAGTGAGTATTATATTTGTTTTTGTGTTATTTGATTATGAGTGCAATTTACAATGTTGGAAGTTAATAAATAAATAAACACTCTTAGATTCTTAGTGCTTATGGCCACGTTTTTTAATTCCTGGAATCACTTGGAGTACATCTGAATCACAAGCACAGCTGTTGCAACTTGTATGTATAATTTTCTGAACATTTCCATATTGAAACAATGTGCAGAGTAGCACAGCATAGATTCCTATGAAATACAAAATACTGTGCATCTGAATTAGCAAATGGTCTTACGTTTTGGCAAAGTCCCTTTCAAGGAAAGTCTGTTCACTTGGCAGCCATATTTGCAATGCCTCTGGGCAGCTATTTCAGGCATCCTATCCATTTGAATAGGGGAATCCTGAAATCTCAAAAACTGCCACATTTAAATAACATATTTCATATAAAAAACAACATCTGACATGGATTGTCACATAAATGTTGCTCAAATAGCATTTAAGAAAAATGATATTTTTCATGCTAGACCAGCATGTGCAGTCCTTAAGCAGTCTCAGAACACTGACTGTTTTATACCGAAACTTCTAACAGCAGCAGCTGTGACTCGATGACTTTACCAAGTACTGATTGACTCTTTTATTTAGAGGATGATATATTGCACTTTGTACTTTGTCCCATTCGTAAGTGATATAAATGTACCGTCTTTGTATATCTAAAGTCTTTGGTTTTGGTTATACGAATTAAACTGATTCATACCATAAAAGAATACCTACCCCAGGTGTTCTTTTAAACAACGTTGGTGTTTCCACATCCACAAATCCTTGGGAAAAGACAGGTAATGCTCAGTGAGTATTGGGGTACATTAACTAAGCAAATGCACTATATGCACAAGTTTGAAAATTCCACTATTAATCCTCACCATGCAAATTGCAAAGGTACTCCCTCATTTTCATCACCATTTGTGATCTCAGTCTTAAATTGTACTGCATCCCGGGTGACCGAAGATCAAGATAGCGATACTGCATCCTGAGGGATTCTGATTTCTTCAAGGCAAACAAAAAAAAAAGAATTAGGATGAAATGTATCAAGGGATTTTTTTATGCTACTTGGACAACAATTTTTGTCTGGATCACAAACACTGTTGGTCAATGAACCTCATATACGGTAATAAAAATAACATCCATCTGGAATTAAATGCATTGATTATTCCACCGCAAATGACAGAGAGTCATCAAACACTGTCAAGAAACACTCCAGGGCCATATTTAATTAAATTTGTTCAATATAATTTTCAGTCCTCATAGACAACCTTTCATGTTAAATCACAAAATATACATAATAACTGAAAAAGGTGTAGGCTGAAGCCTTAGCTAAACCCAGAATCAATAGAAACAAAAAAATGCAAAAGATTTTAAAGCATATTTTAGGCCAAATTAGATTTTTTTTTTATAGGTCTCGTCTTACCTTTAATTAACACTAATTTTAATAATAATATCAATGCAAATTAAAACACAGTCTCCAGACAAGACACAATTACTGTATTACAATATACATTTGTTTAATGGTTATAAAAATGACAACAACAAAAAATCCTAAAAATATGTTTTTGATAGAATTTTTTTTTTCTGAAAAACATACACTACCATTTGGGGTCAATAAGATTTTAAAAAGAAATTAATAATTGTATTCAGCAAGGAAGCATTACATTGATTTGATATTTGAAATTATTTGATATTGTTATAAAAAAAAAAAAAAAATCTATCACGGTTTCTACAAAAATATAAAGCAGCATAACTGTTTTTAACATTGACAATAGAAAGAAATGTTTCTTGAGAACCAAATCAGCTTATTAGAATGATTTCTGAAGGATCATGTGACACTGAAGACTGGAAGAATGGCTGCTGAACATTCAGCTAATAACTTACATTTTAAAATATATGAATAGAAAACAGTTATTGTAAATTGTAATAATAATCCACAGCTTTTACTGTGTTTTTGATAAAATAAATGAAGAATAGGTAAGCATAAGAGCCTGCTTTCAAAAAGTTTTTGAAGGAGCCAACATTTTTGAATGGTGATGCACATAATTTTTCCTTCTGAATGATATGTTGTTCTTTGTGAGATTCACCCTAGAAATTTTGCAGGCAAAAATAGAATTACATCAAAATTCATTTCAAAAAGTAATGCATGCAACACTTTGTTTAATCATATTTACTTACTTTGACAAATTCTTTAATCTCAAACGGCAGCTTTCGGCAGGTATTCAGCACTTGTATGCTCTCAGCACAGACCTCAATGTCTCCAGTGGACATTGTCTAATATTGAATAAAAAGGACAATTTTACACACATTTCACACTGAACAGTACAGTGTCCGACTTTTCTCTTTATGTGCAATTGAACAGGCATAACAACCTTATTCTCCTGTCCCCCTGGTCTTCCCCTGACCCGTCCTTTGACCATGATGACCGACTCCACCGTGAGGCCAAGAAAAGCATTCTTCAGTTCAGATTTAGACTAAAAAAATTAAAGTGTCAAAAGAAAAATGTTATAGTGAAAACACCAACAAATAAACCAACATGTGGGCAGCATCTAGAATTAGTTTATAAAACACAAAATAAGAAAGAGAATTGTTTTGCTACCTCGTCCTGTGGAATTAGAATTTGCACCAATCCACTGAAGTCTCTCAAGATCACAAAAAGATCTTGCCTAGTAAGTCAAGAACAGAGAATGTGTTAGTGATGTGGCCCAGTGATATTCGAAAAGAATAAGCAATGTGTGTCAAACCTATGGAAGATTGTTTCTGACACCGAACAAAAATTTTTTAAAGTTAATTGTGACTTTCTATCTCAAAGTTTACATCTCGCAATTTTGACTTTTTTTAAATCCAAATTCTGAGTTTACCTCTCACTATTTTGCTGCTTTGTTTAACCATGGAATAAATCTCACAATTCTCACTTTGTGTCAATTCACACACATAATAAGTCTGATATTATCTCACAATTCTGATATTTTTTTTCTAAAATATCTCTTTTTCTAAACAAAAAATGTCTGAATTGAGCTATAAACTCGCAATTGTGAGAGAAAAAAGTCACAATTTGAGATAAAAAGTCGTTTTTTAAGCATATACAAACCTCAAGTACTGAATCCAGCCACATAAAGTAACTTCTTCATCTATATGACTAGAGCACAGTTCTCCACATGAGTGGCTTCTCTGAGAAAAACTGCTTTGACCTACAAGAAGAAGAAGAAAATAGATTTTTTTTTAAAGGCAATAACAAATACAAAGTCTTGTTCAAGGACACATTACCTGAAGTGTAAGTAGAGCAGGTTCTGGAGAATTCATAAGCCCGTGCCAAAGAGTTTGGAGGAAGAGATGGTTTTGTGAAGTAAATTTGATTTATGGAAGGTACTGATCTCGTGCTGTACACACATCTCAACACCTGCTGGGCTCTAGGAAAAAATAATCTGTATTTGTTTGCCATTGTCCGGTATGAGAGGTCTTGGTGTCTCTGGCTACATTTAACCTTTATCCTCTTTAACAACAGAAAATATACTTTTCAGAGCTGTTATTCCACTTGACTGTGTACATGTTTTGTACATGTCTTCTTTGTGCACGCGGTTCTAGTTCTATAAATCCAGTTACATTATTGCAGTTAATGTAACACTGGCGGCGGTCACCTTTGTTTTTCTTTCCTTTCGTTAATCTTGTAACGTTACAAACGACAATCTACAAAATACAAATACATACAACAGTAGGATCATATGGCGTATAACAATAAGTGAATCAAAATAAATCCTGTTGAATTTTCAATGACATTCTGAATCATGACAGTTGTGAAGTGTGCTACATGAAGCCAGGCGCATAGAATACTTTGACACGACTAATCAAACTAGATCTAATCGATTGTAATATGGCAACTAGCTACTTATATTACTTTTATGTGACATGGTTTTACTTTGATCACCACCAATTATTGATCTTGGTGAATATGGTCTAAAGTCAACTAAATGTAGAAATATATGATACACCTTTTCCCTCGCTAGCAGCAATCGATTACTGTTCCTGCGCCGCCCCGTTGCACGATGGGAAAGCGGGATGTTCAAATCCTCTTCCTGATTTTTTTTTTGGCTCGGTGTGTTTTTGTTCATCATGGAGGGGAGAGGCAGGTAAGGCGGGTTCAAGTTTTAGCTTGTCTTAAAAATAAAATTTGCCTTGCAGAATGATTTATTTAAAACACAACACGGTTTAGCATTTTACTTAATACGATGAAAATGGATCTTGTAGTTAACTTAGTGGTAGAAGAAGCGAACTGCTAAAAGTCGCGATTGTCTTTACTGTTGTCTTTTGTTTTCTGATCAAGTTGTGTTTGATTAAATGCTTTAAACCACAAACTGACATTTTTAGTGGGCTATATTTTAAACGTCTAACTTAGTTACGACATATAACGTTAACGTTAGCCCCGGTTTCACTAGTCCCAGACTAAAGTGCATGTTTGAGCTGTTTTAACTGAAAGCAACTTGCACTGACATATCTTAAAATATCTCATTGCCATTTTTTTGTCTCAAGATCCACACCAGTAATGTTTTTATTTATTTTTCTAAGGCACGTTTATAAAAGCTAGGGTTAGTTCACCCAAAAATAAAAATTGTCATAATTACTCACCCTCATGTCGTTCCAAACCCGTAAGAAGTTTGTTCATCTTTAGAATACAAATGAAGATATTTCAATGAAATTTGAGAGATGTCTGTCCCTCCATTGACACCCACGCATCTACAATTTGATCATAGACAGCTACTCAACTAAAACATTAAAACTCCAAAAAGTTCATAAAGAGATAGTAAAAGTAAAACTGATCCATATGATTTGAGTGATTTAGTCGAAATTCTCTGAAGAGGCTTTATATAATGATGAACGGATTGAATTTAGGCTTTTGTTCACTTATAAACATCTATCAGCCAACATAAACAGAAGCTCAACCGAACCTGCTTGACGCCAGAGAACAAACCTCTTAACTGAACTAAGGTCCTCTTAACTAATCCTGGCTTAATCTAAGCCCTGTCTGTGAAACCAGCCCATTAACATTTTATTAAATAACACTGAAGGGAGTGAACTTTGTATGTCCCATTAGTAGTAGTAGTAGATTCCGTGTTAATAACCCATCTCTGTTGCTTCTTTTACCCATGCAGTGCCGTCGGTACACCTGCCAGCAGACCAGTAACTCGGAGAAGCAAAAGTTATGGCCGGAGCTGTGTGGAAGCACCCTCATATTTCTGGCAAACACCAGGACATTTAACAGTCTTGAAGATCCCAACCAGTAGAGGGGCTGCCAAATCACAAATCATCACTGTAAGAGACCATGGAAATGACTCCATCTCACAATGCTGTTTCTGACATAGAGTAGCTTGAGTGACAAATATCTTTATTCTTTCTACAGAATAAGGTTGACCCTGAACATATTGCTCTTCTGGTGAAAAATGAGTGGAAGCTGTCCTATGTCACTCCTTTGCATTGCTTCAGACATACACAGCTGAAATCATATTCCAATCATCTCTCCGCCTTCATCGTAGCAGAGAAACAGCAAGGAGTTGCAGTTGAAGTCGGGTTAGAGGCGGGATTCAAGGTCACATTTACTGCAGTTCTTGGACTGGCTGAGACGGATGAGGATGCTGAGACCGTTTTCATTCAGGTAAGTCTAACAGGATCAGATTTTGTTATTGTTTTTAAAAAATTAAAGGGATAGTTCACCCAAAAATGGAAATTGTCATTTACTACCCTTAAGTTGTTCCAAACCTGTATACATTTCTTTGTTCTGCTGAAAACAAAGTAAGATATTTTGAAGAAAGTTTGTAACCAGGCCGCTTTGGGGCACCAATGACTTCCATAGTAGGAAAAAAAAATACTATGGAAGTCAATGGTGCCCCAGAACATAGAAATGTAAATAGGTTTGGAAAAACCTGAGGGTGAGTAAATTATGATTATTATTTTTGACAGTAAAGACATTTTTTTTTACTGCTACAAAAGTTCAATTTCAAATAAATGGCATTATTTTGAACTTTAAGAGGGGGTGGATTATGGTTTCCATAAAAAAATATTTAGGAGCAAAACCATTTTCAACATTAATAATAATAATAGGGAAAAAAAATCTTGAAACACCAAATCTGCATATAATGACTGCTGAAATGTATCTTTACCATCACGGGAATAAATTACATTTTAGAAAATGTGTAAATTCACAATATTACTTTATATATATATATATATATATATATATATATATATATATATATATAATGCATCCTTTATGAATATGAGACTTCTTTAAAAACATTACAACTTCTTATCAACCACAAACTCTTGAATCTTGAACAGTAGTGTATAAATACACCACATTCATGCCGTTTTCCTTTCTCTTATTCCCTCAGATCCAATCCAAACCAGTGTTTGCCGCAGCAGCAGATGCACCGAAAGTTGTCTGGCGCGGTTGGCTCACGTGCGTCAATGGGGATCCAGAGTACCTGAGGTCGCTGCCTCCAGATTTTGTCAGCTTGCCTTTGTTTTGCACGAGTGGACCGGAGTCTCTTACGACCCTGGTTAAATCCTGGTTCGAGAGGGCTTTTGATTGCAACTTTGGTTCTTTGGCTTTAAACTCCACCACTCTCAATTGGCTGGCTGCTTTGTGGACTGGTTGCCATCCCACCTGCAATATCAGGTATCTGAAACTGGCCTGGAGCCTTCCGACCCAGCCACCCCTGGATGTCTCATACACGGTGAATCCACAGGATGCATGGGAGCTGTGGAACAGTATTCACACAGAGAGTACAGATGACCGGATCGATATTAAAGAGGTCCAGTCCTTCATGAACGGGCTGGAGACTCATTTTTTCAGACACTTCAAGATTTACCTGTCTGCTGGTACGCTTGTAAAAGTATCTACCGCTCTGGGATCAGCACAGCTTGATGGAAAAATCAAGGTAATTGCTATGCGTCTTATCTGTTCATTGTATATTTAGCATGTGTTATATCTTTACAGCATGTTATAAACTCTTTTTCTCTTTTTTTAGATCGGAAACAGTGACTACATCACCACCTTACTCACCCTCCTGACAGAATGTGCCCTTCTGAAAATGCTAACCTAAAATCTTTAGATTTTAGATTTGTAAATATATTTTTGTTGCTGTTTCCCCCCCCCCCCCCCCGAAACCCCCCCCCCCCCCCCCATGACATCTAAACTTTTATATCTTTTAAGGTTTATCGTCTCATATTTATTTTTTGTGCTGTAAAACGTCTGTCTGTATTCCAGCTTTTAAAATTGAACTTGTTTTTTATTCTGCTTTTGAATCCGTTTTCTTTCCTAAGACTGTTTATCAAGACAAATAACATTTATGTCAGTCCATAAGCCTAATATTAATGATACAACTCATTTATCACAAATAAATTTGATTGTCAACTTTGTAAATGTATCGCTACTATATGTATAGGTGTTTATAAATAGTTCACACAAATGTTAATATCTGTAATAAGTATATTGTAACATATGTTAATATTTAATACAAACATTTTGTACCCTTAAAAGTATGTAAATCACTTAGGGATCGTTGTCATCTTTGTGTAATTAGTTGTGGCTAGCTTGATTTTTGGATGTTTATGACAGGGTTTTGACATTTGGTTTCTGAAATTATCCTATTAAGTTTTGTTTTCAATGCCAACAATGTCAGCATCTAACAGTCGAAATGTATAATGTTTTACAAAGTATGTAGGTAGAAAGTATGTAGATTTTTTTTGTTGGAAGGATAGTTAAAAGTTATTTTGGAATAACATTTTTGTAATTGTTTTTGTTGTTGGATATTACTTTATTCATCTGCACTCAAGACATTTTTCATTGAAACATTTACATCAGAAAATGAGTAAATGACCTACGATGTGCATAACAATGTTTTTGAATTGAGCAACCTTTTGTCTTACAATAAAGCACAGATCTAAAGTTGACATTTTTTATTTATATTTTAACAAATCCTCAATTTGTATGAGGAGAAACACATTTTTGGTTTAAATGAACATGTTTTACTAATCTAAATTTGAAAAAATCCAAACCAGTAGTTCAAAACCTAAAATTAACTTCAAATCATTTATAAGCTAAAAACCACTATAAACATGTTAAATGTATATCAACATATTTTGACATTTGTTTTAATATTTTTTTAATTAATTTGTTAGTCCTAGTTTCAGGAATAAAATGATTTTAAAACATGCAGCTTTGTCATCATTACAACAAAAGTACCAGAGAAAATATTTAGAGGGAGGAGGGGGGGTGTCCAAATACAATGAGGTACGTCAGAGTCAATAACGTTGAGAACCACTGATCTAAACCTCATTAAATAAGTCACTTGTCAACAATTTCAGAATCGACTGAAAGCATTTTAATATTTTTTTCCTGTTTTATTTCAACTTTTAAAGTTTTGAAATGAATAGACAGTTGAACATCTTTAAAATTAAATAAGGTAAGATCATGGAAGATATACTTTATGTAACCGTATTTCAACAGCAAAATAGAACGCATTACTGTCCTGTGGGAAAACGAGTGTTCATAAAAAAAAAAAAAAAAATGAAAGGGCAGTTGTACATTTCAAAGAGATTCATCTCATATTCAGTAACAAGTTTAACATGATGTTTCTGACCATACGTGCAGGCTGCTAAAACTAGAAACCTGTTAGTTCTGAAATTTCAGAAACCTTTTTTTTTTTACCTTAGTTCTCAAACTTGCATAAAACAATACATCAAGATTCTTCAAATCCGGTCCTGGAGAGCCACTGCCCTGCAGAGTTGAGTTCCAGCCCTAATCAAACACACCTGAACAAGCTGGTCAAGGTCTTCAGAGTTACTAGAAAATTGCAGGTAGGTGAGTTCGATCATGGTTTGATCTAAATTCTGCATGACTGGCCCTCCAGGGTTGGATTTGAGAAACCCTGCAATACATCCAACTATATTTAAAAGAGAGAAAAAAAAATACAGACCTCAATAGAAAAAATCTTAGTGGATTAAAGTGCATGGACTGATTCATTGATGCATTCAGTTGTATAAAAGTAAACAAATTGATAATACGTCAAACCTGTTTTTGACTGCTTCAAAAATAACTTCTTTTCTTCTGCAACAGCCTTCGTCAGATTGCAATGTTTCAGGGAGGAACTGTGTTTTCAGTACACCAAGGATTGAAACAAAAGATCAACTAATCTGCTTACATCTGGTAAGAATGCAGGAACAGATAATGCTCAGTGTACAACTCATAAAAAAAACAACTAAAGTTAAAGAAATCACAGTGCATCCAATTCAGACCAGAACATCAATCAGGGAAACACAAGCATAATTCACACCAATCCCCAGTGATGTTTCAGGTTACTGTAATTCTTCAGTCCAGCCAAACAGACCGACAGAAGCCTAGTTCCATCCATAAAAACAAACGCACTGGCTGATGCTTTTCCGGCTGCTGTTTCTCTCTTCAAATCGTTGCCTTTGGCTATGCTCAAGTACGAAAGAGAAACCAAATGTAAAAACAAAATGGAGTGATGCTCTATGGCCGTACAGGTGAGTCTCCTCAGAGCAGCTTCCAGAGATGGTATACCTTTGGTTTGCCATCTCAGTAACTGGAGACAATACTCAGTTTTTAACCAGGATTTCCTCTTGCATGATGCACAATGTCTCTATGAGGAACGAGCTATGGTGAGGCATCTGTGAGATGGATACTGTAGTTGTTACCATATATGTGATTCACAGTGAGTCATTTTTATTACACCAACGCCACCTCCCAACCTCCTGTAGTTCATTCCACCATAGAGCCTTGAGGGAGTGGGGAAAAAACAATTAGTGACTGGCAAATCCCATATGATGCGATTCAGGTTCAAACATGTAGGGGGCTTTCACACTGGTAGTTGTTCAGAACAGGGCACGGTTCGCATGAAAAATCGCTAATGTGAACGCTGTCATGCGGACCTGAGTGCGCACTGGGGTCCTGAACCCGAGACTACCTGGAGGAGGTGGTCTGAGTTCGGTTGCTCCCGAACCGTGCTGCGGTTCGCCTGAATGTGAAAGCAACACGGACTCGGGTGCGCGCTTGTTCAGGAAGTAAAGTGACCTGCGCATGCGTTTCAGCTGATTATTATGTATTTAGTTAAATAAAACGCATGTAAGGGATGATAGTGTTGATGATTTATCTTGGATAAGATGAGCGAGAGTGAGCCTGCAGTGTATTTGCGCATAGCGTGTGGAATCAGGGCAACAAATTTGGAAATCCACTGTCTCCTCAAAATAGTCAGTTTGCAAGCAGCAGAACACCACCTTATGCGACACACACACAGTAAACCTGTGTTGTTCACTCAGCTGCGCATAATAGCACGGAATTAATAAAATGCACAATATATTGACCCGCGTTCGGGTCTTTATCATGCACTGTGCACGTTTGCGATGACGTAATATGCACGCAAACGCACCAGGGTTCGATAGAATCAAGTTTAGTGTGAAACCAGACCAACGCTGAGGGGGGCGCCGGGAACAATCGCGCTCTGGCCGCAGCAAATGAACCCAGTTTGAAAGCCCCCTTCGGTTCTTTATGTTTTTGAATGTCTCTTATGTTCCCAAAGGTTGCATTTATTTGATCAAAAATACAGTAAAACAGTGATCTAGTAAAATATTATTAAAATTTTAAATAACTGTTTGCTACTTTAATATATTTTAAAATTTATTTTA
The DNA here is from genome assembly GCF_949152265.1 of Phoxinus phoxinus. NCBI lineage: Eukaryota > Metazoa > Chordata > Actinopteri > Cypriniformes > Leuciscidae > Phoxinus > Phoxinus phoxinus. Next base: position 30,136,896 of record NC_136880.1, on the reverse strand, counting down.
TCCCTGTGATGGCAAAGCTGAATTTTCAGCAGCCATTACTCCATGTGTCAGTGTCACGTGACCCTTGAGAAATCATTGTAATGAAAAGCTGATACATTTTCGGGATCCTTTGATGAATAGAAAGTAAAAAAAACATTTTATATATATATATATTTATTTATTTATATTTATATTGTAACAACAAGTTTTTACTATGACTTTTGATCAATTTAATGCACCTTGTTGAATAAACCTTTTTTCTTTTTTTTTAAAATCATCTTACTGACCCAAAACATTTGAACAGTGCTGTGCATATTTACCTCCACGTGTTGGCATCAGGGTCATAGACTTCTATAGTTTTCAGGTATGTGGTACCATCAAAACCTCCAACTGCCATCAACTGGCCATTTACTACTGCTAAACCAACCTAGAACAAAAGAGAATTTGTTTTGTTGGGCAATTCTTTTATAAGAGGCTGAAACGAGATCAAAGAATCACATACCCCGCTCCTTCTGGACGTCATGGCGACCACAGGGGACCACTGATTGGTTCTGGGATTGTATCGCTCAGCGCTGCTCAGTTCTGTGGTATCGTCTCTGCCGCCCACAGAGTAGATCATGTCCTGGTACACGGCACAGCCCAGGTGTTTCCGACGGGTCCCCATGGGTGCCACCGTATGCCAGCGGTTCTCTTGCGGGTTATACCGCTCCACTGCCAACAAAATAACTGTTAATAAACATTCTGCATTTCCTTTAGAATACCTGATATTCAACAATCAGCACTACTGTTCAAATGTTTGGGATCAGTCAGATCATTTTTTAAATGTTTTTGAAAGTCTCTCATGCTCACCCAAAGCTGCGTTTACTTGAAGAAATGTACAGTAAAAACTAATTTTGTGAAACATTATTACATTTTAAAATATAATAAACTAGAAAACAGTCATTTAAAAATGTCATTTATTTCTGTGATGGTAAAGCTGAATTTTCAGAAGCCAGAAACATTTGATTATTATCAATGTTGAAATCTCTTTAATATTTTTGTGGAATTCTCTTCAAGATTCTTTGATAAATAGAAAGTTCACAGGAACAGCATTTATTTAAAATAGAAATCCTTTGTAACATTATTAATTATTCTCACCTTTGATAAATGTATTTATTCTTGCTGAATAAAAGCATTGATTTCTTTTATAATAAAAAAATCATACTGAACCCAAACATTTGAGCAGTCTTTGTATAAAAAATCCCAGCACAAAAATTCTAGTACTTTATCAATTTGATACTAAACGGAAAAAAATTATGAAATGGTCATAAATGGCAACTTGGAGAGTCAGTAATAAAGGGATAGTTCACCCAAAAAGGAAAATTCATAATTCACTCACCCTCATGTTCCAAACCTGTACAAATTTATTTCTTCTGCTGAACACAAAATAAGATATTTTGAAGAATATGGGTAACCAAAGAGTTGATGGGCCCCTTTGACTTCCATAGTGTTTTCCCCCCAACTGTTTGGTAACCCATATTCTTCAAAATATCTTATTTTGTGTTCAGCAGAAGAAAGAAATTTGTACAGGTTTGGAACAGCTTGAGGGTGAGTAAATGATGACATAATTTTCATTTTTGGGCGAACCATCCCTTTAAATGTCATTACAGTCATTTATGAACCAAGCAATTATGAATCAAGCAATATTGACAAAAAAGGGATAACTACTCACCTCTCATAATTCATCAATTTGCTACTTATTTTATTTATAACCGTTTAATTATTTGAAGAAAAAATCTGAAGCAATTTTCACTTGAGCAATTCTAGAAAATAATAAATATTTATATTCCTATTTGACTTAAAATTGGACTGTATTAATTAATTTATCTGTGGTAATTTCATATTGATTTTATATTCATATCATATTTGGTACTGGTATCGTCTAGAAAACTACAGCAACTTTAAACAATAACACATTTACCTGAACTGACAAGTTCAAACTTAGTAATTGTCTTTTATTGGATTACATCGGATACTGCCAACATGAAACTGTCAAAACCTTCATCAGCTGCATTTATTCTTAGAAGTACAGAAGACACATCAAGTATTAATTGAAATCATAGCAATATCTGATAACTTTGGTCTGACTCCAATGTAACTGAGTTTTGCCTCTACATCTTCCTGCATTTACCTGTATTTAGTGGGGATGTGCCATCTGAGCCGCCCACTGCGTAAAGAAAACCTCCTAATACGGCTACAGCCACACCTAACCGTCTGGTGCTCATTGAGGCAACACGAGTCCACTTATTCTCTTTCGGATCATACCTGAATAAAATAAAATAGTACATATCTTATTATATCCCCTACCAAAGGAAAATGCAAGCCATGCCCATGGAGATATTTAGATAATAATTATTTTAATACTAACCTTTCTACAATATTGAGACAGGAAACGCCATCCTGACCTCCCACAGCATACAGGTAACCCCCTAATACAGCAACACCCACACTGGTCCTGCAGGTGCTAGTAGGGGCGACATCACTGCTCCACTGGTTAGTCTTTGGGTCATACCTGACAGAGCCAGCAGATGGCGGAAATGTAGAGTTCGTATTTATCCATAAAAATGAGATTTATTCATTGAATTTAGGCTTTTGTTCACTTATAAACATCTATCAGCCAACATAAACAGAAGCTCAACCGAACCTGCTTGACGCCAGAGAACAAACCTCTTAACTGAACTAAGGTCCTCTTAACTAATCCTGGCTTAATCTAAGCCCTGTCTGTGAAACCAGCCCATTAACATTTTATTAAATAACACTGAAGGGAGTGAACTTTGTATGTCCCATTAGTAGTAGTAGTAGATTCCGTGTTAATAACCCATCTCTGTTGCTTCTTTTACCCATGCAGTGCCGTCGGTACACCTGCCAGCAGACCAGTAACTCGGAGAAGCAAAAGTTATGGCCGGAGCTGTGTGGAAGCACCCTCATATTTCTGGCAAACACCAGGACATTTAACAGTCTTGAAGATCCCAACCAGTAGAGGGGCTGCCAAATCACAAATCATCACTGTAAGAGACCATGGAAATGACTCCATCTCACAATGCTGTTTCTGACATAGAGTAGCTTGAGTGACAAATATCTTTATTCTTTCTACAGAATAAGGTTGACCCTGAACATATTGCTCTTCTGGTGAAAAATGAGTGGAAGCTGTCCTATGTCACTCCTTTGCATTGCTTCAGACATACACAGCTGAAATCATATTCCAATCATCTCTCCGCCTTCATCGTAGCAGAGAAACAGCAAGGAGTTGCAGTTGAAGTCGGGTTAGAGGCGGGATTCAAGGTCACATTTACTGCAGTTCTTGGACTGGCTGAGACGGATGAGGATGCTGAGACCGTTTTCATTCAGGTAAGTCTAACAGGATCAGATTTTGTTATTGTTTTTAAAAAATTAAAGGGATAGTTCACCCAAAAATGGAAATTGTCATTTACTACCCTTAAGTTGTTCCAAACCTGTATACATTTCTTTGTTCTGCTGAAAACAAAGTAAGATATTTTGAAGAAAGTTTGTAACCAGGCCGCTTTGGGGCACCAATGACTTCCATAGTAGGAAAAAAAAATACTATGGAAGTCAATGGTGCCCCAGAACATAGAAATGTAAATAGGTTTGGAAAAACCTGAGGGTGAGTAAATTATGATTATTATTTTTGACAGTAAAGACATTTTTTTTTACTGCTACAAAAGTTCAATTTCAAATAAATGGCATTATTTTGAACTTTAAGAGGGGGTGGATTATGGTTTCCATAAAAAAATATTTAGGAGCAAAACCATTTTCAACATTAATAATAATAATAGGGAAAAAAAATCTTGAAACACCAAATCTGCATATAATGACTGCTGAAATGTATCTTTACCATCACGGGAATAAATTACATTTTAGAAAATGTGTAAATTCACAATATTACTTTATATATATATATATATATATATATATATATATATATATATATATATATAATGCATCCTTTATGAATATGAGACTTCTTTAAAAACATTACAACTTCTTATCAACCACAAACTCTTGAATCTTGAACAGTAGTGTATAAATACACCACATTCATGCCGTTTTCCTTTCTCTTATTCCCTCAGATCCAATCCAAACCAGTGTTTGCCGCAGCAGCAGATGCACCGAAAGTTGTCTGGCGCGGTTGGCTCACGTGCGTCAATGGGGATCCAGAGTACCTGAGGTCGCTGCCTCCAGATTTTGTCAGCTTGCCTTTGTTTTGCACGAGTGGACCGGAGTCTCTTACGACCCTGGTTAAATCCTGGTTCGAGAGGGCTTTTGATTGCAACTTTGGTTCTTTGGCTTTAAACTCCACCACTCTCAATTGGCTGGCTGCTTTGTGGACTGGTTGCCATCCCACCTGCAATATCAGGTATCTGAAACTGGCCTGGAGCCTTCCGACCCAGCCACCCCTGGATGTCTCATACACGGTGAATCCACAGGATGCATGGGAGCTGTGGAACAGTATTCACACAGAGAGTACAGATGACCGGATCGATATTAAAGAGGTCCAGTCCTTCATGAACGGGCTGGAGACTCATTTTTTCAGACACTTCAAGATTTACCTGTCTGCTGGTACGCTTGTAAAAGTATCTACCGCTCTGGGATCAGCACAGCTTGATGGAAAAATCAAGGTAATTGCTATGCGTCTTATCTGTTCATTGTATATTTAGCATGTGTTATATCTTTACAGCATGTTATAAACTCTTTTTCTCTTTTTTTAGATCGGAAACAGTGACTACATCACCACCTTACTCACCCTCCTGACAGAATGTGCCCTTCTGAAAATGCTAACCTAAAATCTTTAGATTTTAGATTTGTAAATATATTTTTGTTGCTGTTTCCCCCCCCCCCGAAACCCCCCCCCCCCCCCCCCATGACATCTAAACTTTTATATCTTTTAAGGTTTATCGTCTCATATTTATTTTTTGTGCTGTAAAACGTCTGTCTGTATTCCAGCTTTTAAAATTGAACTTGTTTTTTATTCTGCTTTTGAATCCGTTTTCTTTCCTAAGACTGTTTATCAAGACAAATAACATTTATGTCAGTCCATAAGCCTAATATTAATGATACAACTCATTTATCACAAATAAATTTGATTGTCAACTTTGTAAATGTATCGCTACTATATGTATAGGTGTTTATAAATAGTTCACACAAATGTTAATATCTGTAATAAGTATATTGTAACATATGTTAATATTTAATACAAACATTTTGTACCCTTAAAAGTATGTAAATCACTTAGGGATCGTTGTCATCTTTGTGTAATTAGTTGTGGCTAGCTTGATTTTTGGATGTTTATGACAGGGTTTTGACATTTGGTTTCTGAAATTATCCTATTAAGTTTTGTTTTCAATGCCAACAATGTCAGCATCTAACAGTCGAAATGTATAATGTTTTACAAAGTATGTAGGTAGAAAGTATGTAGATTTTTTTTGTTGGAAGGATAGTTAAAAGTTATTTTGGAATAACATTTTTGTAATTGTTTTTGTTGTTGGATATTACTTTATTCATCTGCACTCAAGACATTTTTCATTGAAACATTTACATCAGAAAATGAGTAAATGACCTACGATGTGCATAACAATGTTTTTGAATTGAGCAACCTTTTGTCTTACAATAAAGCACAGATCTAAAGTTGACATTTTTTATTTATATTTTAACAAATCCTCAATTTGTATGAGGAGAAACACATTTTTGGTTTAAATGAACATGTTTTACTAATCTAAATTTGAAAAAATCCAAACCAGTAGTTCAAAACCTAAAATTAACTTCAAATCATTTATAAGCTAAAAACCACTATAAACATGTTAAATGTATATCAACATATTTTGACATTTGTTTTAATATTTTTTTAATTAATTTGTTAGTCCTAGTTTCAGGAATAAAATGATTTTAAAACATGCAGCTTTGTCATCATTACAACAAAAGTACCAGAGAAAATATTTAGAGGGAGGAGGGGGGGTGTCCAAATACAATGAGGTACGTCAGAGTCAATAACGTTGAGAACCACTGATCTAAACCTCATTAAATAAGTCACTTGTCAACAATTTCAGAATCGACTGAAAGCATTTTAATATTTTTTTCCTGTTTTATTTCAACTTTTAAAGTTTTGAAATGAATAGACAGTTGAACATCTTTAAAATTAAATAAGGTAAGATCATGGAAGATATACTTTATGTAACCGTATTTCAACAGCAAAATAGAACGCATTACTGTCCTGTGGGAAAACGAGTGTTCATAAAAAAAAAAAAAAAAATGAAAGGGCAGTTGTACATTTCAAAGAGATTCATCTCATATTCAGTAACAAGTTTAACATGATGTTTCTGACCATACGTGCAGGCTGCTAAAACTAGAAACCTGTTAGTTCTGAAATTTCAGAAACCTTTTTTTTTTTACCTTAGTTCTCAAACTTGCATAAAACAATACATCAAGATTCTTCAAATCCGGTCCTGGAGAGCCACTGCCCTGCAGAGTTGAGTTCCAGCCCTAATCAAACACACCTGAACAAGCTGGTCAAGGTCTTCAGAGTTACTAGAAAATTGCAGGTAGGTGAGTTCGATCATGGTTTGATCTAAATTCTGCATGACTGGCCCTCCAGGGTTGGATTTGAGAAACCCTGCAATACATCCAACTATATTTAAAAGAGAGAAAAAAAAATACAGACCTCAATAGAAAAAATCTTAGTGGATTAAAGTGCATGGACTGATTCATTGATGCATTCAGTTGTATAAAAGTAAACAAATTGATAATACGTCAAACCTGTTTTTGACTGCTTCAAAAATAACTTCTTTTCTTCTGCAACAGCCTTCGTCAGATTGCAATGTTTCAGGGAGGAACTGTGTTTTCAGTACACCAAGGATTGAAACAAAAGATCAACTAATCTGCTTACATCTGGTAAGAATGCAGGAACAGATAATGCTCAGTGTACAACTCATAAAAAAAACAACTAAAGTTAAAGAAATCACAGTGCATCCAATTCAGACCAGAACATCAATCAGGGAAACACAAGCATAATTCACACCAATCCCCAGTGATGTTTCAGGTTACTGTAATTCTTCAGTCCAGCCAAACAGACCGACAGAAGCCTAGTTCCATCCATAAAAACAAACGCACTGGCTGATGCTTTTCCGGCTGCTGTTTCTCTCTTCAAATCGTTGCCTTTGGCTATGCTCAAGTACGAAAGAGAAACCAAATGTAAAAACAAAATGGAGTGATGCTCTATGGCCGTACAGGTGAGTCTCCTCAGAGCAGCTTCCAGAGATGGTATACCTTTGGTTTGCCATCTCAGTAACTGGAGACAATACTCAGTTTTTAACCAGGATTTCCTCTTGCATGATGCACAATGTCTCTATGAGGAACGAGCTATGGTGAGGCATCTGTGAGATGGATACTGTAGTTGTTACCATATATGTGATTCACAGTGAGTCATTTTTATTACACCAACGCCACCTCCCAACCTCCTGTAGTTCATTCCACCATAGAGCCTTGAGGGAGTGGGGAAAAAACAATTAGTGACTGGCAAATCCCATATGATGCGATTCAGGTTCAAACATGTAGGGGGCTTTCACACTGGTAGTTGTTCAGAACAGGGCACGGTTCGCATGAAAAATCGCTAATGTGAACGCTGTCATGCGGACCTGAGTGCGCACTGGGGTCCTGAACCCGAGACTACCTGGAGGAGGTGGTCTGAGTTCGGTTGCTCCCGAACCGTGCTGCGGTTCGCCTGAATGTGAAAGCAACACGGACTCGGGTGCGCGCTTGTTCAGGAAGTAAAGTGACCTGCGCATGCGTTTCAGCTGATTATTATGTATTTAGTTAAATAAAACGCATGTAAGGGATGATAGTGTTGATGATTTATCTTGGATAAGATGAGCGAGAGTGAGCCTGCAGTGTATTTGCGCATAGCGTGTGGAATCAGGGCAACAAATTTGGAAATCCACTGTCTCCTCAAAATAGTCAGTTTGCAAGCAGCAGAACACCACCTTATGCGACACACACACAGTAAACCTGTGTTGTTCACTCAGCTGCGCATAATAGCACGGAATTAATAAAATGCACAATATATTGACCCGCGTTCGGGTCTTTATCATGCACTGTGCACGTTTGCGATGACGTAATATGCACGCAAACGCACCAGGGTTCGATAGAATCAAGTTTAGTGTGAAACCAGACCAACGCTGAGGGGGGCGCCGGGAACAATCGCGCTCTGGCCGCAGCAAATGAACCCAGTTTGAAAGCCCCCTTCGGTTCTTTATGTTTTTGAATGTCTCTTATGTTCCCAAAGGTTGCATTTATTTGATCAAAAATACAGTAAAACAGTGATCTAGTAAAATATTATTAAAATTTTAAATAACTGTTTGCTACTTTAATATATTTTAAAATTTATTTTATCCCTGTGATGGCAAAGCTGAATTTTCAGCAGCCATTACTCCATGTGTCAGTGTCACGTGACCCTTGAGAAATCATTGTAATGAAAAGCTGATACATTTTCGGGATCCTTTGATGAATAGAAAGTAAAAAAAACATTTTATATATATATATATTTATTTATTTATATTTATATTGTAACAACAAGTTTTTACTATGACTTTTGATCAATTTAATGCACCTTGTTGAATAAACCTTTTTTCTTTTTTTTTTAAATCATCTTACTGACCCAAAACATTTGAACAGTGCTGTGCATATTTACCTCCACGTGTTGGCATCAGGGTCATAGACTTCTATAGTTTTCAGGTATGTGGTACCATCAAAACCTCCAACTGCCATCAACTGGCCATTTACTACTGCTAAACCAACCTAGAACAAAAGAGAATTTGTTTTGTTGGGCAATTCTTTTATAAGAGGCTGAAACGAGATCAAAGAATCACATACCCCGCTCCTTCTGGACGTCATGGCGACCACAGGGGACCACTGATTGGTTCTGGGATTGTATCGCTCAGCGCTGCTCAGTTCTGTGGTATCGTCTCTGCCGCCCACAGAGTAGATCATGTCCTGGTACACGGCACAGCCCAGGTGTTTCCGACGGGTCCCCATGGGTGCCACCGTATGCCAGCGGTTCTCTTGCGGGTTATACCGCTCCACTGCCAACAAAATAACTGTTAATAAACATTCTGCATTTCCTTTAGAATACCTGATATTCAACAATCAGCACTACTGTTCAAATGTTTGGGATCAGTCAGATCATTTTTTAAATGTTTTTGAAAGTCTCTCATGCTCACCCAAAGCTGCGTTTACTTGAAGAAATGTACAGTAAAAACTAATTTTGTGAAACATTATTACATTTTAAAATATAATAAACTAGAAAACAGTCATTTAAAAATGTCATTTATTTCTGTGATGGTAAAGCTGAATTTTCAGAAGCCAGAAACATTTGATTATTATCAATGTTGAAATCTCTTTAATATTTTTGTGGAATTCTCTTCAAGATTCTTTGATAAATAGAAAGTTCACAGGAACAGCATTTATTTAAAATAGAAATCCTTTGTAACATTATTAATTATTCTCACCTTTGATAAATGTATTTATTCTTGCTGAATAAAAGCATTGATTTCTTTTATAATAAAAAAATCATACTGAACCCAAACATTTGAGCAGTCTTTGTATAAAAAATCCCAGCACAAAAATTCTAGTACTTTATCAATTTGATACTAAACGGAAAAAAATTATGAAATGGTCATAAATGGCAACTTGGAGAGTCAGTAATAAAGGGATAGTTCACCCAAAAAGGAAAATTCATAATTCACTCACCCTCATGTTCCAAACCTGTACAAATTTATTTCTTCTGCTGAACACAAAATAAGATATTTTGAAGAATATGGGTAACCAAAGAGTTGATGGGCCCCTTTGACTTCCATAGTGTTTTCCCCCCAACTGTTTGGTAACCCATATTCTTCAAAATATCTTATTTTGTGTTCAGCAGAAGAAAGAAATTTGTACAGGTTTGGAACAGCTTGAGGGTGAGTAAATGATGACATAATTTTCATTTTTGGGCGAACCATCCCTTTAAATGTCATTACAGTCATTTATGAACCAAGCAATTATGAATCAAGCAATATTGACAAAAAAGGGATAACTACTCACCTCTCATAATTCATCAATTTGCTACTTATTTTATTTATAACCGTTTAATTATTTGAAGAAAAAATCTGAAGCAATTTTCACTTGAGCAATTCTAGAAAATAATAAATATTTATATTCCTATTTGACTTAAAATTGGACTGTATTAATTAATTTATCTGTGGTAATTTCATATTGATTTTATATTCATATCATATTTGGTACTGGTATCGTCTAGAAAACTACAGCAACTTTAAACAATAACACATTTACCTGAACTGACAAGTTCAAACTTAGTAATTGTCTTTTATTGGATTACATCGGATACTGCCAACATGAAACTGTCAAAACCTTCATCAGCTGCATTTATTCTTAGAAGTACAGAAGACACATCAAGTATTAATTGAAATCATAGCAATATCTGATAACTTTGGTCTGACTCCAATGTAACTGAGTTTTGCCTCTACATCTTCCTGCATTTACCTGTATTTAGTGGGGATGTGCCATCTGAGCCGCCCACTGCGTAAAGAAAACCTCCTAATACGGCTACAGCCACACCTAACCGTCTGGTGCTCATTGAGGCAACACGAGTCCACTTATTCTCTTTCGGATCATACCTGAATAAAATAAAATAGTACATATCTTATTATATCCCCTACCAAAGGAAAATGCAAGCCATGCCCATGGAGATATTTAGATAATAATTATTTTAATACTAACCTTTCTACAATATTGAGACAGGAAACGCCATCCTGACCTCCCACAGCATACAGGTAACCCCCTAATACAGCAACACCCACACTGGTCCTGCAGGTGCTAGTAGGGGCGACATCACTGCTCCACTGGTTAGTCTTTGGGTCATACCTGACAGAGCCAGCAGATGGCGGAAATGTAGAGTTCGTATTTATCCATAAAAATGAGATTTATTCATTAGATTCTAGATAAATGCTGATTCATTTGTATAATTCAAGCGGCACCTTTCCACACTATTGAGATAAGACGAGCCATCATGTCCACCAACAGCATACAACAGATCATCCAGAACACTGACACCGACTCCACAGCGCCGTTTGCTCATGGATGCCACCATCCTCCACTCATTGGTCTGGGGATCGTAGCGCTCAACGCTTGAGATGGCGTCACCACTGCACCAACCTCCCACTGGCAGACAGGACAAGTCACACAAACAGAACTCGCATCACACGACTGCTCAAGTCAGATGTGGCAGAGGAAAATCTTAGAAAGTGAACAAAAATCAATCAGTGGAATAAGAACTAAGATCAATTTGCTAACACTCACCAGCAAATAGTACTTCTCCACAACGAATAGGCTTTCTGGGCCGGGTTCTAGGTCCCTGCATTAGGGGGCGCTCTTGGGGTAGCAAAAGGTAGTTCTTTGCTTCATCGACCAAGTCCCTACAAGGGCAAAAAGTGTTGATTAATATGTGCGGACACAATTTAGAGATTGGAATGGAAATTTTAGATTTACATTTTTATAGAGAATAAAATGTAAAAAAATCTCTCTCTCTATATATATATATATGTGTTTTTTTTTGTTTGTTTTGTTTTTTTTATCGTTCAGATTGATTGCAAATGGCTGTTAGCTCAGTAAGACAGACACGTTATATTTTATATACTAGTTATTGAATACAATATTCAGTTTATATAAACACAGACAGTTCAGTTATCTTGCATGGCTTAATGCGCTTGAATATCAAATACACAATTGTGTCAAAATAGCTATCGTATTAAGTATTAACAAGGTTTTCAAAGTTTGTCTTTGAAAAATCTGGTCTCACTACATTAAAAACGTTTTCATAAGAATTAACTGACAAGTAAGAGACCTATAGCAGTTAAAACCATCACAGTTCTTTCAATTATGCTCTTTATTAGACATTGGACTCTGGCAAAAGGGGCATAAATTCGTACATTTAATCTGTTGTGGCCGGTGTAGATGATATGGTAAATACTACAATAGTACAATTATTGAAGTAATTTATAGCACTGTTGTTCACACGTACCTACACTCCTCATCACTCTTGATCAGAGGATCTGAACCCACTGTCCCAACCAGAAACTTCGGGCTCAAGAGGGGAAGACGCACATGTTGCAGAACCTGTTGCCATGACAAAAACGGATGAGATGTCTCATTAATTATTTCAAGTGTAAATAATAACATAATATACATGTAAAAGAGAAGAATTTTGTACACCATGTAACTTTTCTTTGTTCAAAATGAACAAAATGTACATAATAAGTCAATACATCATTAATCTTTCTTCCAAATTGTGTTTTTGTCTCACCCTGATTTACTATGGCCTATTATGAGTGTTTATATTTTAGACCTAGCGGGATGGTTTTCGCATGAAATTGCGTACATGCGTCAATCGCCTGTGCATGTCTCCTCATATCCATAAATAGAGAATAGTTGCTCCGGCTACTTCGATGCATGTATGGTGTGGGAGTGGCATAGGTTAGCTAAATCTCAAACCTCTGGGGAATCAGCCATTTAAAAAAAAATAATAATAATAATAATAATAAAAAAATAAATAATCACAGAACAGAGGAGAGTCTGCTGGCAAAAAGAATGCGACAGGCCTCGTAATAAAACCAGAATCAAAATTGGCTTGGCTTTTCAGAGATGGCGAGAACTGAGGGATTTGAAATAGCGATGAAGAGATGGTGTTTTTTTTTACTCAACAGGTGGAAGGGTATTTTATTGACCAGATAAATTGCAATATGTAGCTCTTTAACAGAGTTCATTGTAAAGCATTATCTATTGTGACCGGTCATTTCATTGTGGTTGTAGCGCTGTGCTCGAATTTATTTTTAAGGAAGTACTGTGACTATTAATGGGTATAGATATAGTAACATCTTCAGCTAGTCAGCTTGAGATCCTTTCCATCTAAACTCACTGGTTATATTTCTTAAGCCTAGTAGAAAATGTTTTATGAGCAGTAGGATAATCTCTCTTCTCTTTTTTTAGCTATGAGGAAGAGCCACATTCATCCGCAGAGTAAAAACAATGTTCTTCTACAAAATGCGTGCAGTTTTGGTTTTTTTACCGCTAGAGGACAAAAAGTTGATATATACTACATATACAAAACTGTCTATAGTGATTCATATGCTTATATCCGACCTGTGGCAGCTGAGGCCTGCGCTCCTGAATGCTGTATTTAACCCAGGCCATTACAGCATTAAACACCTGCTCCTCACTCCGAACATTGAGCTCATCACTGGAGATGATGTCTATCAGCTGGTTGGCTGGCAGCAGCATGAACTCTTCACTCTCCATCACCTAAAAGGCAGAAATGATTAAAAACATGAACAGGCCATGTGACAGGTATCAATTCCTTTCAAGAAGCAGATCACAATTACTTGTAAAAACACATTCACAGTTTCACACATATATAGTTTATATTTTTCCTGGGAATTGAACCCATAACACCAGCAATGCATGTGACCCTTTTAAACTAAATAAAGAAATAAGGACGGTGTTCATTTGATACCAGCAATGGGGGTTATTCCAATGAGTCAAAAATAACAGGGTTACACGGCCATCAGGGAAACCCTAAACTAGTTGATGGAAAGGTTAAGTCCATGGCTAAAATTAGTAACAGGGAAGTCACACTTAGGGCACATACAGGGTTCTTTCTGATCAGTGTAATTTTCAAAGTGAAAACCAAAGAAATATTTAAAATAGTATTTTTAGAAAGATTTATATTGACTGTTTATTTCGATGACTTCTCACAGCCTGGAAATCCTTTTTTTTTCTCTAAATTGTCTGAAATGTACAGGCTTTCCCGGAATGTGACAATCCTTATGATAATTACAACCAGAACTAGGCTACTACTTGAATCCAGCTTTCCTTTTTAAACAAAAACATGTAAGATCAATGTACAATAAGGCTTATTTAACTTCAGTTCAAATATAAACTATCAGCTATCATGAACTAACAAGGACAATACTTTTTGACAATGACATTTATAACATCAAAGGTATGAGGTCGGTAAGATATTTTAAATGTTTTAGAAAGAATCCTCTTATGCTTGGCAAGGTTGCATTTTTTTATAAAAACATACAGCAGTATTGTGAAAATAAATTCAATATAAAATAACTAGTGCTGTCAAATTAGTAACAACTTTTGTAACAAAAGTTTTTGTTTACATCATGTGCGCGTGTCTAAAAATAACCGTTTTCTATTTTCATATGTTAATGTAATTTAAGTAAATTTTCTTTAGTGTCAAGTGATCTTTCAGAAATCATTCTTATATGCTAATTATGTGCACAACATTTTTTTTATTCAAGATACTTTGATGAACAAAGTTTAAATGACCAGCAATTATTTGAAATATATTTTTGTAATATTATAAATGTCTTTTAACTATCGAGACCTAATGTATTAACTAAAATACATTTATTGAACTTAACAGTAAAATGTTACCTACATTGTAATTGCATTTATGATTAATAGAGAGAGGACATTTAGACCTGTGCTGCACAACCAAAGACAGCAAAAACAAATGAGAAAAGAAAAAAAAAAGACTCAAGTTCAAAGTCATGGTACATTCAGTGTCAACACAATAGAGGGTGTGTGGAGGTCAGCCATTACCTCCTGAAAGTTATGCTGGGTGAACTTATCAGCAATACGCAGCAGCTCTCTGCAGGAGTGAGTGTCGGCGAAGGCCCTGATGCCTAAGCAGTTGGAGGGGTCAAGCTGCCGCTTGAGGAATTCACAGCAAGCTTCCTGAATCTCTGCCAGCTGCAACAAGCAAGCAGCGGGCAGCAAAGTCTGCACATTTCCCTCCTCCACAGTCACCTGCAGGCCATCACACAATTTACATCAGCTGGTTTAAAGTTTAATATTGAACTTCAATACAAGCACTGGAGCTTAATATAAATAAATGCACAATAGTTGAACATTTAATGCAGCTCTAATATTGAACATACAGCAATAGACATGCATACCTGGGAGGTATAGGCAAAATCGATGAGCAGCTCCATGGCTCGTTCATCAATATCCCGGATGACAACTTCCGTCTGCCGGCTCTCGGCCAGTTCCCCCGTGAACATGGCTCTGAAATAGGGGCTGCAGGCGGAAAGGATCACACGGTGTGCATAAATCTTTTTGGCTCCCACCACCAAAACCACATCGCACAGCTCCCGATGCTTGCGGAGCAGGTTGATGACTTCCAAGGTCTGCCGAGGGTGCTTGTCCGAGATGTAGGGCATCCGGGCAGGCTGGGGCACTCCCTCTGGGAGCTTGTTGGGGTCACCCAGGGTGCAACGACTTGTGATATCCATTCCTGTGGTATCTAGGCGGGCACTGGTACCCCTTGGGAACAAAAAATTTTTTTTGTTTATGCTAATTTGATACAAGCTGTAATAAGTCAATTTAAACAGAAGTATCTGGTAAATGAAAACAAACTATTGTGATGTACATCCAAATGTAACTGTTTCTCAAACAAACAAAAAGTAGGGTGGGAATTGGATTGGATCATTGTGGTTTCCTATTGCTGTGATCTCATGTGAATGACAGTTTGTCTCGCCCTCACGCCAGTAAACACATAATCAGAGAAGAAATGTCATTACAAGAGAGAGGGGAAGTGCATGGATAAATCATTCAGTTAATAAATCCTGCAACATTCCATAACAAATAAGATTTGTCCATTTTGATTTCATGGATACTTCCCTAATTCAGATAGGAAGTCATTAGAAGATTAAACCCTTAGTTAAAAATACATTCAAAGCATGCCATTGCCAACATGATTGCAAGCACATCTGTGCATGCATGAGCAATCTGAACATTGCACCAAAAATGTCGTTACCTTAAAAAATTATCTAGAGATCAAGCTGTTTGACCTCTATGCAAACCAGTTTGAAAACAGCACGAGAGGCAAATATAACAGCAACACACGCCCATAGCAAAGGCTACATCACAAATGAATTCACTGACTCTATCGGAATGTGATGAACATTCCTTAACAATAAAATACATGTAAAGTAACGTTAGACGTGTTAAATATTGACATTTAACCGCAGTGCTTTCCGTCTAAAACCTATTTATTAAGTTGAATCATAACACAACTTTTACAAGTGTGAGTTAAATAGTTGATCTGAAGAGTGAAATGCTGAACTAAGACAATGCAGCAAAATAGAAATTTGACTTCATTCAGGCAAATATATACACAAACTAACTCGATGTTATGGACGTTGGAATGACATTTAATTTAAACGTATGAAATATTGCTCTCGTGGTGTTGGTAATGATAACCAATTTGACAGGGCCCAGAGTAACGCTACCCCTTATACAAACCTTACGCGCTAGCAGATCTCTTTTAGGCAGAACCAATAAAATAACTGTACAGCTTTCATACACATAACTTCAAAGTTTTGAGTATATCTGTGAGAGAGCCTCACTGTTTACACACTGGCTAACGGAGTGTCCCTTAGCTCTAGCTTAGCTTTATCGAGGAGCTGAATTTGTTTTGTTTTAACAGCTTTTCAAAGGTGGCGATACTCATTGTAGGGACTATGGCAAAAGAGGCGTTATTCCCTCACCTTATTTGTCCATTTAATCGGTCCAGGTTGAATTTTAAGTCGTCGAGATTTAGCCAGATAATATCAAGACAACCGCTTGGTTTACGGGACACCATCCACTTTTATTTATTTATTTTCCCAAGGAGTTTCCTGGCAGGACCGGAAATACGCTTTTTTAAAATACAAGTCCTGTAACGTTATCTGTTCATGCACTAGGACTACGGTATCAGAAGTGCCAGAAATAAAATAAAAAAATTAATTAAGAGACTTAAAAAATAAAAAAAAACCTTTATAGGGGTATTTTTAACTGTATATTTATATACTATTTACAAATACTTCAACTGGATAATTTACTTACAAAAAAATCGCAATCTCGTTACCAGCCATATCAAAACAGCAAATAAAAAGCTAACCTTATCTATTGTATAGATTTTGATGTAAACAGAGTTTGAGGTTTTGGGAATGTTCATCACATCAATGTTTTTGTTAACTAAAAGAAAAACTATTTACTATTTATAAAATATTTTTGTTAATTGAAATAAAACATAAATATTAGATGAACTTGGCAAACTAACTGAAATAATATAATTCAAATATTAATAAATACCATAATAGTTTAGAGTAATAATAATAAAATAACTGCTTCACATGTAACGTTAGTGTTTTCAGAGCTTGGTTCAGCAAAAAACACTTTATATTAGTTGCACATTCAAGTGTTTGCAAAACAGTTAATTCACACTTTTTCTCTTTATGTGGCTATTTGATAAGTGGCCTTTTGTGTATATTCCCTATACATTTTATTTATTATTTATTTTGATCTACTTGAATAAGCTAAATAATTTTACACCTAGTCACACAAATTACATTGATGTCAATGCAAAATCACATGTCAAGACCACTTTTATAGCTCAATTTTATGTTGGTTCAACTCAATTAATTGTTTTTTTTTATGTAAATGACCTTACATGTTAAGTTAAAACAACTTGCAATTACTTAGTATATTCTATTGTGCTCAATATTTTTTAAGTAAAGCAAGTTGAGTGCAATCATACATTTAAGAACATATAACAAAGGTTTTCTTGTTATTTTATATCTAAAATTAATCCAAGTTGGCTTTACTTAAAAAGTGTGTTGCAAAAAATGTGCATTTATATTTTAAGTAAATTCAACATAATTTGTGTTGCTAAAATTACTTATGAAATTCCTATTGTTGCTGAAATTCCTATTGGACATTTATACATTTAAACTGTGTTATGGCATTGAAGATCATGTTTTGTTTTTGTTTTAACTTGCACTTGTTTGCCTTTTAAGAATATGCTACACTTTGTTTGCGTCTGTCTGTCTGTCTGTCTGTCTGTCTTTAAGGTGTGTAGTTTACTGAAAAAGACATTCTAGACGAGACTCAAATAAGCTTACATTCTTCCACTGTTTATTGGAATGTTTTCAGACAGGTTTACAACTAACTCTCTCTCTCTCTCTCTCTCTCTCTCTCTCTCTCTCTCTCTCTCTCCTCTCTCTCTCTCTCTCTCTCTCTCTCTCTCTCTCTCTCTCTCTCTCTCCGTTTCTGTTCAGTGGCATGTTTTATTATACTCTTTTGTAGTGTGTTTTACTTTGTGCATTGGTGGCCCCCAAGTTGAACCATAGGAGGCAGTGCTTTGGAGCCTGATGTGGGGGGAAACAACACCACTAATAGAGGTAAACAAGACCTTCTCAATAGACACTGCATTAATCAGCCTGAACTCTGCAAATACCATAAATGAACAGAAGAGATGTTACTATGCCTGAATTTCATGACATACAAACAATCAATCAAAACATTGTTAAAAAACAACAACTTAATGTTCATGAAAAAAAAAAAAAAAAAAAAAAAATAGTCATGAGAGTTTTATAACACATTTTCTGCAATATTTATGTTTATAAAACAAATAGAGTTCATAATATAATAAAATATTGCAAAATAAGTTTAATATTTTCTCTTTTACCTGAAGGGCCTTTCAACTGCTGAAAAAAAGAGAGAGAGAGAAGTATATAATTGTCAAATATTGTCTGGCATATAGATTCAGGCATATATTCTGAAATGGTTTCCACAAATCATAATTTAAGACTATGCAAAAAGGATCCTCCCCTTCCCCAAATATCCAGACTTTGCAGTGCTGCCAACAACCCCTGGATTCCAGTTCTGAGGTGTGAGGAAAGCAGAAGAGACCATAGTGTGCAATGCAGGTGGATCCCAGCATCAAATAGCCAATAAAACATCTCATAGCAATGACATCACTTCTGTTTTTGTCCTGGCTTCTTTGACTTACAACCATACACATAAAACATGTGTCATTCTACATAGGCAAAACACTGGATGTCAAGCACATCAGAAAAAGACCTCTCGGCTACTCTGAGATTGATATCACAAGGTCTGTTTCTCCAAAAAATGTGTGTCCCCCTCCTTTCCCCCCCTCCTGGGAAAACAGCGACAACAAATTAGCCTTCTTTTATGTCAGAGCCTAAGGACGACACTTGGACAGCCCTGAGATTGTCCGCCCGAGTTCCCATGAACCTCACTAACCTTCTCTTTCAGTGCAGAAGGAAGCGGCCATTGTACCAGCACCTGTTTCTGTGGAAATTGGTGAAATGATGGCTTTGTTAGGCATTGCCCAGGCAACCAGGAGAAAAGAGCATGAGGGTGAGCGGGAGGAGGAGGTGGGGCAGCTGAGGTTTGGGTGGGGGGGAGGGGCCACTGGACCTGGAGGGCCCACTCTTGAGAGGACGTTAGGGCTGAGTTATAATTGGGCAAAGGACTTATTCTTACCAGGTTGTTCCACTATATCATATTGCTACGTTACAATAAGTGGTGAATTCAAGATCAAAGAAATAAGACATTTACTGTTCAAAAGTTTGGGTTCAGGAATATATTTTTTTCTCTTTTTTTAAAGAAATTAATACTTTTATTTAGGAAGGATGCATTAAATTGATCAAAGGTGACAATAAAGACATTTATAACGTTACAAAAGATGTCCACTTCAAATAAATGCTGTTCTTTTGAATGTTCTATTTATCAAAGAACCCTAAATAAAAAAAATGTCTTAAAAATGTCCCACGGTCTCCATAAAATTTTAAGCAGCACAACTGTTTTCAACATTAAAAATAATACGAAATATTTCTCACCATATCAGCATATTAGAATGTTTTCTGAAGGATCAAGTGACACTGAATACTGAATGCTGCTGAAAATTCAGCTTTGCCATCACAGGAATAAATAAGGCTACATTTAAAATTTTATTCAAATAGAAAAGTTATTTTAAATAGTATTTTTTTCACAATAATACTGCTTGCTTTTATTGTATTTGTGATCAAATGCAGCCCTGGTACAATTGGTAGTGTGTGTATTAGACTATAGAAATATATCCAGGAGCCAGAGATGTTAAAACAATAAATGTTAAATTAATAAATAGTTTAAAAGTATATACATATAAAAGTAAACAAATAAATTATATTAACACTTATATCACATCACTAAATAATGTTCATGCAAATAGTTCAAATGTCATGAAATGTGTTACAAAAATCTTATAGTTATATTTATTTGATATGTCCCCATGCATTTCCCTGGACCTTGGTTGAAACCCCTGAGTTTACTGTAGATCATAACAGAGAAAAGAGGCATTATATGAATGAAGCTTCTGGAAGCATCGTCTGAGTCTCCCACCAGAGGGCAATCATTAATCAGGAGTCACAGATGTGTGAAACCAGGCTCATTATGCGGAAAGGCAGGATCTTCAAGCTTCAAAGCTATATTAAAATGTCATCCATTTCTGTGATGGCAAAGCTGAAATTTCAGCAGCCTTACACTGTTTGATGTTTGATCCTTCAGAAATCATTCTAATATTTGCAGCTAAAGAAACATTTCTTATTATTATCAATGTCGAAAACAGTTGTGCTGCTTAGTATTTTTGTGGAACTAATACATTTTTGTTTTCAGAATTGTTTTTTAATAGAACTCTTCTGTAACATTATAAATGTCTTTACTGTCATATTTGATCAGTTGAATGCATTCTTGTACCATGAAAGTATTATTATTATTATTATTTTAATCTACTTTTGAATAGTAGTGTATATAATCAATAACTGTTAACATATTTTGTAACACACACACACACACGCGCACACACACACACACACACACACACACACACACACACAGACACACACACAATGTATGATGTATGACAACCTGGCTGTAGAATCACAACAGAATAATTTGCCTTTAATTCTGAATAAAATTACTTTTAACAAGCCAAATATATGGTCAGGCAGAGAGGGAGCATCAGTATGGTCAGGTCTGGAAAGTCCCAACCGCTTCACTCAATCTGAGCAAATCCACCTTCCTGAACTGACCACATTTGAGCCATTGATTGGTTGACCATTTCCACTAATGACAGCCTTCAGTCTGAGCATAAGCAGTGAAAGCTCTATCTGTTGCTCCAGTTTGAAAAAGGAAACTGGTCACGATGCGTTGAATTATCAGGAACCATTTAGCAACCCACAAAAAGTATATTTAACTTGTACAAAAATATAAACTCAGTCCTAGGTGGACAATAACATGCATATATGATACCACATATCTTTCTCTTGGGGATCATTTGTGAATTGTAAATGTGGTCAGTTAAAGCAAATAATATATTTTACAGACTCACTCTGGTGTTTATACTGCCAAAAACTTGCCATTTCTCAGCAGAGCAAATATTAAAATAACAGTATTGGTGTGTGTGCGTGCGTGCGTGCGTGCGTGTGTGTATGTGTTTTATACTTTTATTTTAATATTTGCTATCATACAACTGTTCAAAAGTGAGGAGTTGTATTCAATCTACTATTGTTTCAGTTTCATTGGTTTGGTACTATAGTCCAGTGGGTTGATGAGCACAGGGGATGGTGCACTGAATTGGGGTGGTCTTTGTCTCACTCCCACTGGCATTAAGTCGGCGAGGTGATGGGAGTGCTGTTGGCATGCCAGCTGCCAAGCAAACCCACTGCACCCTGCTCTCGTCTCATTCCCATGCGTACATTCAAGACAGAGAGAGAGACAGAGACAAAAAGCAAGGCAGAGATGGACAGACAGTCCAGACAGAGTTTTCACAGATCCAAGCATAGATAAGGAAACCTGTTTGAAAACATTTCCGTTTAGTGACTCCATAAACACAAAAATGACACACTTTATCATACAATTTGGATTATGACAGGCTTTTTTTGTTTACTCGGGTAATAAGATAAGATACTCAGATAAGATCATATTGAGGTAAAAGGTTAAATGAATAGTTCACCCAATTTTTTTTTTTATTCTGTCATCATTCCACATCAACCTCATGACGATCCAAACCATATGACTTTCTTTCTTCTGTGGAACATGAAAGACATGTTTTAAGAAAAGTCTCACTTTTTTGTGAATACAATGAAAGTAAATGGTAACCAAAAATGTGTGGTTACAGTCTTCTTTCAAAATATCGTGTTGTTCGGCAAAAAGAAAGAAAGTCATACAGGTTTGGAAAGACGCGAGGGTGGGTAGTTTTAATTTTTAAGTGAACTAGATCTAAATTCTTACCATCTACCAGTCATGTCAGACCCTACAGGTTTCCATGTATGTGTGCTTGACATTGACTAAGAGACTTTTAAATACGGCTCGAACTTTGCGAATGACCGCATACTTATGAAAGCTACTAAAAGTGTCCTCACAACTGTCATGCATGTGTTATTTATAAGTGTATTGCACTACCTTCTTTCAGGTCCAAGACAGATGGAAAAAATACTATGTGGGGTAGAAGCTGTCAGACATACAGTAGGCTATCGTTTGCACAGAGTGTTCATTCAGAGACAGCATAAAGCACCCCATGCGTAGGAGAGAACCATTATACCAGGGAGTGGAATAAAAGACAGATCCAGCTGCGTACACACCTACACTCACAGACACTGCTACATGTGTAGACCCAGAACATATGTGCACATTCACACACACACACACACACCCAGAGGGCTGAAGCACATGCCTGATTCTGTGCCGCAGTATGGTGTGTGAGGGGGCTAGTTAAAAATAATTTATTTCCGCGTGGGGATTCACAGGATGGCTTTAGTTCAACCGATTTCCCAGAGTGAGCGGAAGCTGCTACCAGCCATAGCAGGCAGGAATTCTCATCCCCGGACCCTCCTCTTTGGGCCCTCCTCAGTCCCCAGGCCCCTCGGCCCCTGTGCAGGCAGACTGATGCAAATCGCAACCCATGCAATACGCTTCTCATGCAATACGCAAACTGACCACAAAGTGGCGCTGTGCAAAAAGAAAATATCAAAATTGCTACTGAAGCAAAGTTGTACAAGATGCTTCATTGGAACTTGGCAATTTTTCCTCTTTTTTATATAATAAAAGTCTCCTAATTCACACAATTGCTTCCCCACATTTTATGGTGTTGCTTTTACAGTCTCAATGGAACCTTCTTACTTTTCCATACAAGCAAGCACATGTGCTATATGTTTGTATAAATAAATAAGACACCAAATGAATATATAAAAATATATATTCTTCCTAAAATGAAAGGTTCTCAACAAAAAAAGCACAGTCTTCTTGTAAAACTGAGTATTTAAAATCTCTAAAAGAATGTAAGTGCACAATTGTACAGTAAGTGCTAAAACAGATGTTTTGTCCCCCTTTTTTTAATTGCACGTGCGTGTGTGTGTGTGTGTGTGTGTGTGTGTGTGTGTGTGTGTGTGTGTGTGTGTGTGTGTGTGTAAACTTTGGTTAAAAAGTTATGAGACTCACATGTGCAGACATCCTCCCACACACACAGACTCAGACATAGTTCTCTCTCTCTCTCTCTCTCTCTCTCTCTCTCTCTCTTTCTCTCTCTCCCGAATACATACGAGTAACCACACACAGGTAAAACAAGCAGGCGCACAGAAACACACCTTTACAAGACATCACCTCTCACTAGGTGTCGACAGGACCACACATACTGTCTCACACAAAATGTTTGGAATGCTGTAAACATTTATTTCAACAGAAACCTAAATGGTTCCATCTCAAATAGTCTTCCGGGGACATCTTACTTCACCTGAACTCAATAATAAACACAAAGGTGCACGACCACAGTGAAAACATGAAAACATTGCTTGGGTGGCTTTACTACAGTTTGGGTATGATTACTTTAAGACGTGCGTCATCCTGAGATGCTTTTCAAACATCACCCTGTGCGTTTACACTAAAGGAGAAGTCGCATAAAAATAGACACTGAATCTAATGTTTGCTCAGGTATATGTATAATAAAGAGTTAGAATTTTAGCTGCCGTTATCGTTAAACATTAGCTTTTTGGCTATTCTTTAACATTGTCTAACATTGCCTGAGTGTAGGCAGGTGGTGATTATGCGTAACAAACTTCCGTATTCTGTAAAACAAGTTGTCTTTTGTATGAGCTTTGTTAAATAGAGTCGTTTTACTCAAGATACCTTCAAAGGAGCGAGCAAAGATGTAGGCTACATACCCGATGTCCATCACATATGCAGATATGTAGGCTAATCGGAAGGTAATTTTTAAAGTTTTTTTTTTAAAGTTTGATTCCATCATTTGAGAGGAATGCATTAGTTGATCAAATGTAAACTCTGAATGCACTGTAGTTTGTTTTGGATTTTTTAAAAAGTCTGATAAAAATAAATGTAAATGACCATAATTGACTATAAGATGGGTGCCTTAAAGTTGCAATGACATTTCTTCTGTATTGTGACATACTGGTACATCCGAATCCACAACCAAAAGAAGGATTGAACACGTTCAACGGTAATAGGAAGAGAAGCGTTTGGTTCACAGCAGAGTGCAGAAAAGGAGACAGTTTAACCGTGACTCAGTCTGAGCCCTGGCCTCATTAGCCTAGTAAATGAAATCCTAAAGTGTGATTTGAGAAAGCCTCTGTGTGTGTGTGTGTGTGTGTGGGATGTGTGTTTGTGTGTGCGTGTGTGTGGCAAGAAGTCCCACCCATATTTGTTCTGCCAGCAGACTGCTCACACAGTGAAGGTGGACCTCACACAGCGCTCAGCCAAAGCCGCAGCGTTTCCGACAGTGTTCCGAGCCTGGCAGCCGCTACAGGGAGAATGAGGAATTCTCTGAGAATGGAGGAGATGCTGCCAGATATCAGCTCAGAGGCAACAGAGTAAATTTCTCAGGACAGCCAGCTGAATGTCTGAGTCTGACAGCTCGC
The DNA here is from genome assembly GCF_949152265.1 of Phoxinus phoxinus. Classification (NCBI taxonomy): domain Eukaryota; kingdom Metazoa; phylum Chordata; class Actinopteri; order Cypriniformes; family Leuciscidae; genus Phoxinus; species Phoxinus phoxinus. Next base: position 30,112,048 of record NC_136880.1, on the reverse strand, counting down.
TCACAGTGACCGCAGAAGAAATCTCCATTAAACCACAATGAGACACTGAGGACTTTTCTGACACTCATCAGTCTAATTACGACGAGAGAGAATCAAAAGCCCTTCAGTGTGTTTGGGACAAAACACCAGCGTTTTGCCCGGGGGCACTAGACATTCAAAAATACAGAACAGCAAATCTATAATTATTGTCGTTGAGGAGCGTCATTATACCTGTCATCATTACACAGCGTCTTCCCTCATTCATTTTCTACGTTCAGATCCAAGCATGTTGAGTAATTCATTACAGACGCATTAGAGTATTATTCAGGCAGGTGAAAGATGTTCTATAGATACAACAAAACTCAAACCACACATCGAAAATTCATCACAAAACCACACTAGTATTATGTCCGTTGTGTTTGGCGTGGAATCTGCAAGCTATTCCCTGTCTTGTCATCCAAGGATAAATCAAACCTTTATAAATCTGCTCAAAGCTTTATAGATTTCTTTCTTCCAGATATAGCCCAGTCTAAAAGATGGATCGAGTCCAGCTGGATAAAACGGGCACAATTACGCATAAACGCGAGTCAACCATCAATGAACAGCGACTGTCTCATCAGCCACTGTGGGAGGAAGATATCACAGGATGCCGCAACTATGACAAGTCGGCCATAAAATAGTGATTAAACACTGCTTAGATGTGCCTCGTTCATAATTAAAAGAAAATTCCCCAACCGAAATGAGCCACTGCAAGATATAACGCTCATTTTTCTCAATAAAGTCCCGGTGTTCGGTGCCTGGAGGCAGGCTCCACACGTGCAGAGAGATAATGTGGGCACGGCGTTGGAGACAGCGAGGATGTTTGAAGCGGCGTGGGGAGCATGTGTGGTCAGAGACCTCACAGACCGATGGGTTTGGGTGGACACAGGCAAGGGAGACACACACAGAGATCACAGGAACCGGGTGGACTGATGTGTGCACAGTACAGTGAAAAACAGTAATGTGCAGGATAAGGTACAGTATAGTGTCAAATAAAAGATGAGGGGTTTTGCCTGATGAGTATTCCCGTGGTGTTTTCAACAGTTCAAGAAAACAAGCACCGCATGACAATTACATTTCTTTTTGAAAAAATTATCTTATAACATTTTAAATTAATAGAAATTTACATATAGCAATTTTCAAAAAATAGTAGCCTATAATTATAAAAAAAAATTACATTTGAATTAAATTAAAAAAAGTGACATTTTAAAGGTGCTGTATTGAATATTTTACACTCAGCATACAAATACCATATTATGTTTTCAGATATTTAGGAAACATGCTGAGTTCACATACTCGTTTCTCTGAAAAACACTTCTACAGCCAGTTATTTTACTTTGAAATGTGCTTTCCGTGTTGGAATGTCTGTTTTGGTTTTGGTCTGTTTTGATCTCACCCACTGCCAATTCACCCAATAGTATTTCGACACCCCGGGATGCCAGTTTGCAGGAAACATGGCGTATTGCAGGCCAGCAAACAAACTGTCAGAGATTGCAGATTCTACCCAACCTAAAAAGCCTCGGTATCCATCAAAAAATCTCTATAAAGAAATCTCTAAAATCTGGATAAATCAACTCATCAACTTAAAGTGTGTAAGTCAAAGGCTTTCATTGTCAATTGCCCTCGTTCCTGTTGCGTGTCCTCAAACTGGCAATCCGTGTGAGCGTTGAGTCTGAAGAGGAGGGGGCGGGGGAAACAACGATCTCAGATATTTTGAATTTGGACTGAAGTACCTATTTCGACCACTAGCTGTCATTCTTACAGACTGCACCTTTAAGACATTTAAAAAAATGATTTAACAAAAAAAGCCATGCAAATTTGATTCTCAACCGAGGGCCTCAGCCAAGGGGGCAAGAGGGTGACTTATAATTATTGAAATTAAATAATAATAATAATCATTATTATTATTATGAAAACAATCTAATGCAATTAAAATACAAAAAAAAACGGAACACACTGGTCTTGTAATAGATTTGACCCATATCAATGCTCCAAGTTTATGTTAGTATGTCTTATATAGTTATATTAATATGATTTTTTTTTTCTCTGTCTCTCCCTATGCCCTCTTCTCCTCCCTTTCATTACCCAGGTCTGGCCTGTGACTCTTTGTCTGGACCCTGTGACTCTTTGCCTGGACGCTGGCCACAATTAGGAGTTAGCAATCATTAACCAACTGAGATATGAGGCAAGCCAAGCTTAGACAGTATGTAAAACAGTCAAAACCCTGCCACAGACACTCACCTAGCACAGGGAGCCAGGCACTTGTGGGGCCCAAGCTCTGGGGAGCAGCATTCCAGACTGGCCTGTAGCTTGGGACAACTGGGATGTGTCAGTCTTACCACTGCCACACCGGACCCATGTCAGAGTGGAGAATGGTCTACATAAGCTTTACAAGGAATCTGAAGGGTTTTATGTGGTGTCACCCTGCAAAGTCTGTGTTTAAAGCCAGCGAGTTAATGATGGCTGTCAGTGCCGTTATCACAAATTACAAATCTCTGGGGAGCACAGTCTTTCAGCATGTGATACCAGCATTAAGTCCTTAAATAACAATAACCAGCTATAAGAGCTACTGGACAGACTCTTTCAATTCAACAAATAGCCTAACCCCAAAAACATTTTAAACATGCTGGAGCAATAGAATGTACAGGATTTTCACAGTAAAATACTGCTATTTCATGGGACGCCAGCTGGGGCACAATACAGTTGACACAATCCTGTATTTGAGTTGTTTACTTTCACATTTTCTCACAAACTAATTTTACGCTCACCTCTGTGTGAATGTAACCGCACTGGACAACACGTTCTGTGTAGGCTAGACTCGTGTCGATGAACGTCGCCATTTTGATATTTACTTTGGAATCAGCGCTGGCTTTGATTTGTGAGGGATAGATTGTAACATGATGTTTTGGGAATGGCATCGGTTATTCGTTGGATTTGAGGCTAACGTTACTCAAATAGCCTACTGTATGTAACGCAGTGGTTCTCAAACGTTTTTGGTCGCGCCCCCCTAAACCTTTTTAAAAAATCTTCTTGTTGGTCTTCTCACCGGAACGCGCACAGCAGCGGAGTGCCGCGTTCACAATAGCAGCTTGTGATTCGGTCCGCTGAAGAGGTGTTTTTTCTATGGCGAGCAAAAACTTCTATGTTGGACTTGTTCCAACGGTCTGAAGAAGAACGATTCGGTGTAATTGCAGTTCGTTGCCGCTTTATAAAGGCAGAGCGAACTGCTTTCACGCACTTGAACGCCGTAATAACGTAGGCCTAACGGCTGTTTTTTTTTTCTCTCCTCTTTTTTTCTTTTTTTTCTCTGCTGGTCTGTTGTGTAAAATACTAACAGATTAGATCATCCCTTTTAAAATGGGTTCATATTCCGTTTGCAGCTGGAAGGTCATACAAGCTGCTGTTTGAGACATACACACAATGACAAGCACCTGCAATAATCACATAGGCGTACACAAATAGCCTAAGTTAAGCCTAGATTAATGCGTGCAAATTGCTGACTGTAAGTTAAATGATTAGTTAAATCCTGTATTTTTATGTCACAAACACATCCATGCCATTTGGACCTATAGGCTAAGTATTTTTTCTCATCGTTATTTAGAAATGAACAATCATAAATACCTTCACAGCCAGTGCTGCAGTTCAGAACTAACCGAGCGGTTGTGTGGTCATGATTTATGCACCATTATCAGTTGCTAATGGGTCTGTGAATGTGTATTCTCACAGTTCAACCTCCATGTCAACTAGCACTCACTGGGAGACCTGCTACAGCAGAGTCCAATTGAGCATTAATGAAAACCATGTGCTCAGACTCTGTCAAACTCTAGGCTAATTCCTCAGTTCTTTTAACCCAATACTTTTGAGTCAAGCAATGTCTCACTTGCACACTATACTCAAGACCACACCAATGTAATCCTTAATCTCTCTTGTAAACAACACAAAATGTTTTTCTGTTCCTTCACTTGTCATAACAAGAATCCTTTTCTGTTTCCACATGCATTATTATGTCTGTGAAGCCATCCTGTAAAGCCTGGCAATTTCTTTTTTTCCACGGGAGCAGTGAATGAAACAGGGCTTTCTGAAATGCACAGGACAGAGTATGGAGCCCGTGGAGCCCAGTGTGTTTATCTATGTCACAGTCTATCGGTGGCTGACCGTGAATAAGTTGGTGGGGTGGGGGGTGTTTTTGTTTCCATGGCAGATGGGGCCCTCTCTCTCTCTCTCTCTCTCTCTCGCTCTCTCTCTCTCTCTCTCTCTCTCTCTCTCTCTCTCTCTCTCTCTCTCTCTCTCTCTCTCTCTCTCTCTCTCTTTCTCTCTTTCTCTGTGTCCAGGAAGTGCCGCAAACACAAACCACACTGAGCGTGTTGTGCTTTCGGCCGGGCCGTGGCTTGCAGCGAGGCAGCGGTCAGGCCTGAGTCTCACTCCCTGGGTGGTCTGGCCCTGCAAATGTTTATGATCTAAACCAACCTAATCCAACTGGCTTGTTTAAGGGAATTGAGAATGATTTACAAGAGCTGCGATGGCCAGGAATAGGAAATCAGAGGAAATCGAGGCAGAGCTTCAAGTCTGTGGTAGCCTTATGACTCTGCTTTGCTTCTATCTATCTAGTCTCATTATCCCATGCCGGAAAGTCTTTATGTTGACTGCACCAATGGCAAATTGTCTGGCTTAGTTGTCTTGATAACATAAGGCTCAGTGGATTTGTCACAAAATTTGCAGTTTTACACCTGAATGCATATTTAAACCACATAAGTCATGCAGTTTTACAATTCATGCTGCATTTTAGACAGAATATATACAGATGAAACTCGAAAAATTAGAGTATGGTGCAAACGTTCATTTATTTCAGTAATTCATCTTAAAAGGTGAAACTAATATACATTATATAGACTCATTACATGCAAAGTGAGATATTTCAAGCCTTTATTTGTTATAATTTTGATGATTATAGCTTACAGCTATGAAAACCTATTTACAATATTAATTTTGAATTTGGGGTTTTCATAAGCTGTAAGCCATCATCAAAATTATAACAAATAATGGCTTGATATATCTTACTTTGCATGTAATGAGTCTATATAATGTATATTAGTTTCACCTTTTAAGATGAATTACTGAAATAAATGAACTTTTGCACGATATTCTAATTTTTCGAGTTTCACCTGTATGTATATATATATATAAACACTGTAAAAAAAATATTTTCATTATTTGTAATCACAACTTTTTATCTTTTGTCAAATCAACTTAGATAATTAATGTAGTTCAGATAACATAATATTTTGAGTTTCTATTGATTAAACCAAATATTTCAATGAACTCCAGGTCACTTTCTTTTTTAAGTTAAACCAACAATAATTTTTTACAGTGTATATATATATATATATATATATATATATATAGAGAGAGAGAGAGAGAGAGAGAGAGAGAGAGAGAGAGATCTATCTATCTAAGATCTAAAAAAATATATATATATATTTGTGCATGTTCATCTCAAACAGCACTCATCAAGGACTTTGTTCCAGTGCAACACCTGTGCCACATTTCCTCTCTGTGCCCCAAGCCTCCATGCCATCATTAGCACTATCATGTGGCTGCCTTTAGTCTTAAGCCCTCAATATTTTGTTATGGTCACATGTTAGTGCTGTAAAAGAGCAGATAATTAGAAGTGTCAGTGGCCTGGACTGACTTTTATTACTGGTTTTCTTGAACCAGAGCCCGCTGCTTTAATGACAAAAATATTGCCATCTGCCATCTGTAGTGAACACCTTGTAAATAAAGACGAATCACAGGTATTAGAACATAAAAAACTATTATTGCTGGATTGCAGAGATGATGGTTCCCAGATTGCATGGACATTAAAATTCAACCCTTAACTTTGAAATTCGAAGAAATGAGAAATGACGGTCAAATACTGAATTTTTTTTTACCAATACAGATGATTTTATAAAATTAAATGTCCAATATGGTTCTTAATTGTTTTATTTTCTTATTATTATTACAATTTTTATATCAGCAATAAGCCACTAAATGCTTTATTGTCTCTGTCATTTTATTCTTATAGATTCCAGAACATCTGAAGATATAGAACAATGGTTGAAATGATTGAAATCTAGTTTCAATGATGCACATCACCAACGTATCATTTTCCTCACAAAGCCCAAACAAAAAGCAGATTTGCTTGTTTAGCTGGACATAAAAATGTAAATGAGAATGTTTGTTTTTCTCTCTGTTTGTGATCATTTAACATGATGACCCCCACAGAAATTGCAGCGGTCCGTTCAGGCAGTACACCAGATGTTAAACTTGGGTCATGTAATCCATATGAGATTTCTCGGGTTATCCTTTAAAAATATTGCTTCACTTTACAAAAGAAGAAAAGATAAGGTGGCCAAAGTTTTTGGAGAGTGTGAATCACAAACAGTTGGTGTTAGGGGACATAGCAAAGGTGTGAATTCAGCACACAAACACTCAAAGCTTTAACATCAATATTTCCTTTGCTTTAACTTCTCTTTCTGCTTTTTTTCTAATGGAGGCAGCCTGCCCTGTTATTCCAATGTTTCTTCTGCAGGCAGCGACCAATGAAGCTCATCTCCTATCCAGAGAAAACAAAGCTAAGCCACATTCCCAGAGTTCAATTTGCTGTTACATCGGAGGTCTGTGAATTGGGGTTTGGGCCATGTCTGTTGACTGAGGGGATCTGGGTGGAGGAATGGGCTTGAGAGAAGACTTTAAATTTTGACTATAAAACTGGACATGTTCTTAATAGGCTACACAGGTTCCCAGTGAACTTTAAGACACGAGAGTATTGTTGATGTGGGAAGGAAAAATCTATTACAAAAATGTACCATGGTAATATTCTGCCAAAATAGTTATAGCTACAGTTGTTGTTATTGCTGTAAAACCACAATAAATGAATATTTGACATTTAAACACTCCAAGAAGCATTCAATATTCTTTCTGCCAATTTATGTTGTTATAGGGAATTGTTTTAAGGAGTGTTGGATTCTATGAAACTGGAAAATGAATGGTTAAATAATAGTTTACATGACATATTGCATTATGTGTAAAAGTATTCTATTGTTATAATCCGTATTTTTTAATTTCAGCGCTGTTTTCCTTTTCATTTAAACATAGGCTAAATAGCATTTACGTATTACACTTCTCAAAATCCTTTACGTAGCCTAGTTAAATTATGCAACAACAACAACAACAACAAAAAGCGAAAATTTAATAATAAGAAAATCAATCATTGCATAATGCATACACTAAAACAAAAATATTTGACAATAATATTATGCTGTAAATAGTAGCCTATGCCCTTTTGCTTTTACATTTAGGTAAACAAGACTAGTATTATTTAGTCTATAAAATAAAAAACAACATCAAAATAGGCCTACATCATTATATAAATCAAAATATCAATTCAAATAATCTTTGAATATATACAAATTAAAATGAACAAATACAAGAAAAAGGGAAGTCTTCTGACTATTTTCACGCTCTCCTCTCATTTTTTGTCAAAAGAGGAACTGATCTCTCTGCGGAACCAAAGTTTCTGCTCGTGGTTTCTGTACGACTTATTTAATAGTTACGGCCCTATGTCTTTAGCTCGAAATGTCTTGTTAGTTATTGACTGTATACTAATACATACAGAATATTCAGAGTTTTTTTAGTTATTCATATTCATTGTGTTTAAATACTTCGATTCTACCGGTTTTAGCAGTAAGTGTTTGAAGATAGCGAGTTTAGTGACAGCCCGCTCCACATGAGCGTCTGCTACAGTGCTGCTGTTTTTCACGTGCACGGACTCGATACTTCACAAATCATAAACATTTGGACGACCAATCGAGGCAAGTCGACTGTGTGTTTCTAAACATTTTTAAACGTTAATCAATAATAACGTCAGAAGCGGTCATTTGTTTGCAGTACGTCTCAATTGATGTAGTGTAGATGATGAAACAAGAGGCATGTCTGGAGTAATATCTTGAAAAGCATGTTAAATCAAAGAAAGCTCCATCTGTCAGTCTGATTCAGTGTTTTCTGTGTGGTGCTGTGGTGTGGGAAGACTGAATGTGTTGTTTGTTTTGCAGGTGTTTGGGATGGAGCTGCAGGCGGTGCTGATGGCAGCAGGTGGAGGCTCCAGGATGATGGATCTCACCTATAACACCCCTAAACCTCTGCTACCTGTGGGAAACAGACCCCTCATCTGGTACCCCCTCAACCTGCTGGAGAGAGTGGGCTTTGAAGGTAAATATACTGCCATATCACAAAACAACGTTCATTTAAAGGGACATTGTAGTATGTTAGTATAGTTTTAGGATATCTGTTATAGAGATTTATGGGTAGATTCTTCTTTCATCTCTGTTCTTCCAGAACAAATTTATTTCAAATCACAGAAGATTGATTGACAGCTGACTTCGTAACATTGCAGAAGATTGTTTGACAGCTGTTTGACGGATCTGCTAAGAATAATACATTGTGGCTTGAAACTTTAAATGTTACTTGTAAGGGGAATTCTTTAGATATTGTATGTCATTTAATCTATTTAAATTTGTATCAAGGCCCACATTGCCAACTGGGAGTAGAAATAGGTTTTCTTAGTAACAAGGACAGTAAAATCTATATTATTTAATGAAATAGTAATACAAAATGCAGTTTTGTACTACATGATGTCAGCTAGTTTAGTTTCTGAAGTATCTGGTCTACATTACATTGTATTTTATTATTACATGTTTTTAATTTTACTTTCTTATTGGAAAGTATTTTGAGCTGCATTTACACTATACATGTATGATTTTTGTATTATTTAGTATTTTTGAATTAATAAATAATTCAAAATAATTAACTTTCAGTGTCCTGACAGTCCTGGACTCTGTTAAAAAAAAGAAAAGAAAAAAAGGACTAACTATTGTTTTACCAGAAACAGTAACTCTATGCATGTGAATTTCTTTGCATAGGTTAGCTGTCATTTGTGTGTGTGTGTGTGTGTGTGTGTGTGTGTGTGTGTGTGTGTGTGTGTGTGTGTGTGTGTGTGTGTGTGTGTGTGTGTGTGTGTGTGTGTGTGTGTGTGTGTGTGGTGGTGGAAGTTAACAAAATGCTGAAATTGCTTATTACACACTTAAGCTGCAGGTGGTAATAATTTTCGCAGCCTGCTTTAATTGAACTAATAAAGTCCTTATATCCTAAATGGAAAGGTAGGGCCATTTTAACAATTGGCATACTATAATGGCATGGTTTCCACGTTACACCCACTCGCACAGACCAGCGCCCATGTTGCTTCTCATTTTAAGTATCAAGACTCTTTTTGTTAGGGAACAAGAGCTTGATAAAACCAACTAGTTTTGCTGAGGATTTTTTGGCAGCATATTTTATTTAATAAGTACTAAATTTTAACGTTTTATGTGCCCTAAATTCATGCGCTTAAATGGAAACTGTTTATAAAGGTGGATGTATTGCCTAGTTGACACTATCTATACAACTAAACTGGTAAAAGACTAATAAAATTAAGCCAAGTTACTCTGGTCTTTTCAATCTACACAACTGCTTTAGGCTGGAAGGACACTGACAATGACAAGATACAATTACACAGAGTCAAATGCACCCCAGACAACTAATGTTGGATCATTTCAACTCTGCACTCCAGAGTTGAACATAGTCTAGTTTTAGGCCAGCTTTCCTCCACATAGCTTAGCAATAGGTGACCTTCAGCAGCATGCAGCGTAAAACAGTTTGGGCTAACATAGCATGGAGCAATTTTAATAGTGCTAGTAGGTTATAAAATGGAAATAAATCACATTTTAAATGGACAAAAAGAATAGACATTTAAAACATAAACATAATAACAATAAATTGATATACAATTTTACGTTGAAAAAAAAAAAAGCAAGTGAACTCTCCAATGGCATTTGTTTAAAACTGAATTGACAAATAAATAAAGAAAAGCATTAGACAAAATGACAAAGAAAAGGAATTGGCAAATGGACAAAGAAAGGCAACTGGTAATTTTGTCATTTTTGTAATTTAAAATGTGCATATAAATATTTCGATAGCACGTTAGTTTAGTTTTGGGTCCAATTCTCACTATTAACTTGTTGCTTATTAGCATGTATATTACTAGGCCAATGGCTGTTTATTAGTTCTTATAAAGCACATATTAATGCCTTATTATGCATAACCATATTCTACATCCCTTAATCCTACCCAATACCTAAACTTAACAAATACTTTACTAACTATTAATAAGCATTACGTTTATTGAGGCAATAATTAAGTCGCAGTTACTAGTTTATCAGTGTGAACTGGACCCTATTCTAATTTATTTTTATTTATACAGTTTTAAATGTCTATTAATCTGTACATTTAGAAAGGGATGTATTTCCATTTTTATGTTTGAATTATTAAGTGTCAGTCCTGATCCTCCATACTAATGGTTAAAAAACAGTCTTAGGCCTAAGGCCACATATCAGAATTTATTTCCACACAAAAAAAACTTATTTTCTAATAACCCTTATTCATACCTTTAAAATATTGAAATAAGTTTTTTTTTTTGTGGAAATAAATCCAAAACTAATAACTTGGAACCCTCTGTTCACTGGATTGCTTTAGCACATTTGAGAGCCAGTAGAGAAGGTGTACCCTCTTGAGTATCTGTGTTTAATGTCTTCATGATAATGAAATGTTTATTGTTCACACCTAGCTGTATTGACTAACCGTGAGATCCAGCTGGTATGGAGTTTGTGGCTATGGCCCTTTGCCTGCCCAGCAGTACAGTATGCACCTTTATGTGTGGCACATTCTATCCTGTTAACAGCCAGAGCGCCAGCCAACAAGGCCCTGCAATTAGCTTTTACAAGTTTTAGCACAAACTATGGTAAGTAAGCTGCTTCGTTAGAAAATATTTATGCAGTAAAGCAGGATTCTGGGACAAACTTCATCCAGTTGGCCGAAAGTCTGTCTCAAAGGGTAACGGCAAAAAACTCACAAAGACTCGATTGAAGGTGTCTTGTCTAATGTATTTTTACAAGTCTGAGGTGTCACAGGTACATTCTAGTGTGCTGTTCTTAACCAATAGTGTGATGAAGGAAAAATATCTTTGTTTAACTTTACAGTGAAGTAATTGTATTACTCACCGTGTGTCCTTATAATGTTATTGTCATTTTTGCAAACTCCACTGCATTCTTAGTGAAAGAACATTTTGTTACACACCTGTATATGGCTAGAATGACAATAAACTATCTCTAATCTAATTTTATTAATTACACTACCGATCAAAAGTTTCGGGTCTGTAAAAAATTATTTGTGTAAAAATTTATTTGTAAAGAAATTAACACTTGTTATTCAGTAAGGATGCATTTACTTGATCAAAGGTGACAGTAAATACATTCATACTGTTACAAAAGATTTCTGTTTCAAATAAATTATATTCTTTTAAACTTTCTAATCATTGAAGAATCCTAATTTTTTTTAATGGTTTCCACAAAAATAAAGCAGCACAAGAAACATTTCTTATATAGATTTGTTTTCAAAAACAAACACATTTTTCAACAGTAGTGTACATAAAAAACATGAATTATGCTTCTGATTTGATCCTTAATTCAACTAAGTGTTATCGTTATGTTCTTTTCCAGAGGTGATTGTCATCACTACTAAAGAGGTTCAAAAGGCCCTGAGCACCGATCTACGGCTCAAGACGGACGTGAAGATGAAGTTGGATGTGGTGTGTATTCAGGAGGAAACTGACATGGGCACTGCAGATGCCCTTCGACACATCCAGCAAAAGATCAAGGTGCGTCAAGTGTCAATATCATAAGATAACACTGAGGTATAACATTTCTTACATTGACAATTATATTGAATTTCCAAAAAATGGGATAGAAAATAGGTCATGAATTAACTGGATACAATAATTGGATAAAGTCAAGAAGATTAAGACTTCTTCTTAAAGCGGAGGGAGGAGATAAACATTAAATGCGTTTAAAATTAGCTACGTTTCATGCTAGGTTATTCGTATGTGATAGATTATCTAAAAGATCTAAAATTATGGGATTTAATGACACTAAAATAAGACTGTTACAAAAATTGATGTTGACAATTTGACAAATAAACATATGACATGAAAACATGTCTATGTCTGAACGTATGACTAGAAAAAATAACACTGCTAGATTATGATGGATCACAGAAACATCTAAAAGGAATAGCTGCTTGAGGTAAAGCTGTAGAGTAAATGATCTCCAGTAAACTGAAGCTTGTTCTATGACATATCCTATGAGATTAATAATCAGATATCCTAGATGCATAACATAAATGTAACAATTTGCATCTGCCCAAAAGGACGCAAATGCGCTGTGAACTTGAGTGCTAGTTTTTTTACAGTCAATGGTTTGAAAGGGAAAGTCTGGATGCGCTCTTCTCTTAACAGCGTGCTGATAAAGAGAATTTACAACATTTTATCACAATCCTTTTCTCATTATAATTCTATATGGCCTGTATATTGGTGATGCACATCTTGCACTTTATTTTTATTTTTCATGATAGAAAGTGATTACAGTCATCATTGCGCATTTTCAAAGCCATAATGAGAAACCACTTAAAATAAAACATGGGTTTACTGTTAAAAAATGGGAACAAAATAACACTGCTGCATTATTAATATCAATGATTAGTAATGTTGCATTGCATTTGAGCTGAAACTGAAGAGTGAATAAACGGTCGGTAAACCACAGCGTTTCGCTAGCTGGTTATTAAACACAACCAAACGCATCTTATATTTGAGATTAATCAGATAAAGACAACATAAAAGTAATCTTGCAACTTACATCTGCACAAAAGGAAGCAAATGCGCACATGAACTTTTCCGTGCTAGTCTGATGTGTAACTCGTGAACGCGCTGCGCTCTTCCTTTAACAGTGTGCTGAAAAACTAAAGCACAGAGAATTTACAACATTCTATTACAATCGTGTTCTCATTATTATGTTATGCATATGATAGATTGGAGCTCAACATCTTGCACTTAACTGCATTTCATGATCAAAGCAATTCCAGGCATTACTGCAATGCGTGCTTTCAAATCACTATGCAAAACTGTTTGTCTTTACCATAAGAGGTCCTTTTAAACTTCACTAAAATAATTTTTACATAAATCAGCAACTGATTAAGGAGCAAACAAAATCATCTAAATCAGACTGTGTTTTGCTGTTTGGTAGGGGTGTATGTCGTGTTACAATATATCACAATACAAATATGCAACCATATATATCTTGGATAATGACTATTTATTGTGTATAGTTCACCCAAAATAAAAATGACTGTTTTTTTTCAATTTCAAGTTTTCAGAGTTTGTGTCAGTACTACATATAATGTTGAATATAATGTATAATAAATAATGCAATGGGGGATATTTGTGGGTCCTGATAATGTCAAATGACTTATTATACCAGTTAAAAGTGGCCTACATTATTTTAAATATATCTAGTGAGTGACAGAGTGCAAGCATATTCGTCTAAAATAATGATCTATTTTCAGCTTCAAAATTATGAATATTTTTATTCTGGTGTCACTATTGTTCTGTGCATTGGGTTAACAGCACAAAGTCCAAGCCTATTTATTTACACCCACAATGAATGTAATATCAAATTTAGCATTTTAATCAACAGTACATTTTTTGTTAACCTTATCATACTGTATGTCTTGGAGTATCGCAATAATATCGTATCGCAAATATCGTGATGTGTATCTATCGAATCATGACATGAGGGTATTGTTACACCCCTACTGTTTGGTGATCGTACAACATCAAACCACATTTAAACAAACTGATGTGTCAGAGGTGAATATATGCAGGTTATAAAGAATTTTAGGTTTCTCATCAGCATGTTATCACACAAAAATGAATAATCACAGATGACTGTACTGTATACTATACTATATATTGTGTGTAGGAATCCTATGATTTGGAATTATCCTCAAGGATGTTGATCCTAGAAATTTGCAAGTATATTTAAGATTGTGATTTTTTTTTTTTTTTTTGGAGAAAGCACAGTTAAAGGATAAGAGTTTCAACCAGCTTTGTGTTGTTACAATGTCGGAAGTCTATGTAAATTAACAATATATACTCTTTCACCGTGTTACCTGCACCCAGATATCCCTGTTTATTTGATAGCTCCAGAGCTTTTGTTAAAACTGCAGATCGAACATCCGTATTTTCCGTGCCAAAATCAAAAGTGCATTAGGCCTATGTGTGTTGACGTTTTTGGCAAAAGGGAACACCATAGCCCTTTTCTCTTGTTTTTTTCTAGTCATCTAGCACTGTTTCAATGAATGTTTTGCTTATCTACTGCATAGACAGCCAAGTTTATTATATATGTATATATATATATATATATATATATATATAAGCCCATCTAGCCAGCAGTGAAGGTCTGCTTTTTTTTCTATTGCCCTGCAATGTGAGATGTTTCTGGAAGATTGTGAGAACTTTTCAGGTTTGTATTTTAAAAGATTATTCCACCATCATGGAACAGTGAGTGTGAAAGCTCTGGAAAGCTATTGTGTTCCTTGTTGTGATCATAATTTATACCTTTATATTTAGACAGTGAACTGATGTTGAATGTGATAAAGATATTATCTTCTGATGAAATTTAGCATTTCGCTGCTTCAAAGAACTGCCTAGATAATATTTGTAATCTGGTTTGTAGCCAGTATTGATGTAGCAACTGATTTGACATGTGAGGAGTGCTCAGTGATGAAGGAGGGTCATAAAAGAGTTAGCAACACAATGATGTGATGAATTTTCATCACTGTTAATCATTATGCTCAGAGCATAGCATGGTGACTAAATGGAAGAAACATAATTGCAGCATGAGCATGCACGTCCATGTAAGCATGAGCGTGTGCCCAGAAGCGTGTAAAAGCCTGGCGAGCGTACACAGCCTCACCTGTCTCCCATGTGAGCTGGCCTGGGGTCAGTGGAATGATGTGAGGGGCAGATCCTGTGTTCCACAGGGGGATCTTTGATCCGTGCTGCCCCGCACCGATGGGTCCAACTCCACAGAGTGCCTCATTTCTCCTCCTGAAAGCCCAGTGGCCAGAGACCACTAACTCCACAAACACATGATGTCAGAACCCTTTTTCAACCCTAACTGGCATTCATGGGCCTGCTGGACATGTGTGAGAGTTGTTGTGTAGATGGAATGGGGCGGTAAGTTGAATAACATCCTGGGTTTTTTTTTTTTTTTGTCGTCATTATTGGGTTTAAGGGTAGTACGAAACTAGTCACAGAAACTGTATTTGCTTTTCCTTGGGTCTGGTGTAATTTAGAGGTTAAAGATCTAGGCTAGTAACCAGTAGGCTATGATCAAACCCCACAAGTGGTGACCCATGAGCTTTCAGCATTGGACTCTTTATAATAAGTACAGTGGAGAATAAATGACTGAGACCACATTTAAAATCAGATATTTCCATTTTAAACCTGGAAATAAACTACAGTTTTGGATTTTGAAATGTTTATTTGAAGCATTTACAGTAAAATGAAGCATAAATATGTGGACACTGATGTGACTGTTGATGTGACATTATTTTAACTTTCATTGCAACATTAAATTATTTAAATGGATTAATTTAAGTTACACACAAAAGTTTGGGGTCAGTAATTTTTTTATTTTGTTGAAATAAATTTATGCTTGCCAATGCTGCATTTATTTGAAATATTTTTAGAATTTAAACAAACTGTTTTCTATTTTAATGTATTTTAATATTTTATTATTTTAAATGTAACTTGTTCCAGAAATGGCAAAGTATCATGGTTTTCAGTATCATTACTCCATTCCTAAGTGTCCATGATCCTTCAGAAATCATTCTAATTTGCTGATTTAGTGCTCAAGAAACAGTTCTTATTATTAGTTGTGCTGCTTAATATTTAGCAGCACATGATACTTTTTTTCAGGGTTCAAAATGGAAATCATTTGTGACTATTAATTATTTGTTGTTACTTTTGATCAATTTAATGCATCCTTGCTGAATAAAAGTATTAATATATTTTAAAAAATCTTTCTGACCAAAACGCTTGAATGGGATTGTTAGTACATTGGGAATTCCATTAAAAAAAGTGTAATTTTTTTTTATTGATACATTTTTGGCTTTCTCAATTACATGATGGAATTTTGAGAGAAATATGAAAATAAATATTTCCCTAGAACTGTACTCAAATCACAGTCTCATTAAATGTATAATTTAAATAAAAAAAGTATCTGTCTAAATTGCCTTCATAAATATATAAATAAATAAGATATTAGTTTAAAATGTTCTTTGAAGTTTTCTCGTATCAAATGCCTTGAATGTTTTTTGTTTTTTTGGACAGACGTTCTTTCCAGCACATATACTTAATCTGATCCAAGAAATGGATTAAAACCTTAAAAAAGGAGTTTCTTTGATCAGTTTCAACTTTTGTAAACTTTTGACCTAATTGTCATGTTGATATTATAATTTTTAATGAAAGTAGGTGTATTAAATATTATAATTTATAATGAAAGTAGGTGTAAAAATACAAAATAAAAGTTTTGCTCCCCACTATACACTGAAATCACTTTGGGTAGAAGAAGCTGCTAAAAGAGTACTTTCTTTCTTGGGTCAAAATATTGTCTATAAGATGCATTATTAGTGCATTTGTTCATTTGTATCATACCTTTGCACATAAAACTTCTGAAAGTGTAAAATCTCTGAGAGTGGGATTTCTTAAACATGTGTGAACGCTCATCACAGGAGATTAACTCTCAATAAATATCAATGCAGTGGAAAGGGAATGTTGAGGAGGAGGGCTTGCTGGTGCACGCTAACAGCACAGATGCGTTTATTTCTAATCCTAGAGAGAAATAAGAGATTAAAAGCATTGAGTTGCAGAGCCCTCCAGTGCACGAACAGCCCCACTACGTGTTGAGAGATGAGCGCTGGCAATAGGGGCCCTAAATCCCCGTTTATTGTACGGCGTAAACACATAGTCTACTCCCTTGCTTCAGCAAACACCACGGACATAATGGAAGCATCTGACAGAGTGCCTGACTCTTAAAGCTCTCTTTCATTAGCCTGTGTTTGAGTTCATTCTGATGCATTGAGTCAATGTTTGTACAGAAACTGAATAATCTTCGTGTTGTGTAGCGTTCTGCCTGCTTTTGTTAGTAATAAGGCTCCAAGTTCACTGGGATCAAGTCATTCCCGATCAACTTGTGTACTCATTTTTCCTGAAAAATGAACGTATACATCTTTGTTTGCACCAGGTGGTCTGGAAAAAGTAAATATGAATGGCACTGCTTTATTTTTGGCTTTTCATGATGATTTTTATGTACAGTACAAGTAATATTTGTGTTTGCCGCTGAATTAAACCAAGACTACTTACGTCCTCAGTTGCTCTCAACTTGACCGACTTGATAGTGTATCAGGGTTTTTTCAGTTAGTAACTGTCAAAATGTCTACATTTTATCATGTTTTTTTTTATGTTCTCAGTGTTGAAAAGCTCTGCCTGTCAATCTGTCTGTCTGTGAAATTCGCAATGTAAATGTGTTTGTGTTCAATACAACTTAACAGTCATGACAGCCAATTGTAAGCTTAACAACAAGTGTCTTTAGTGGCAGACGAGTGTGAGTCGCATTTCTCCTTCCCTTCCTTTTTATTCCCTCTTATCCTGTCCTCCTCTCTCCACCCTCTTTTTCCCGTCTCTTCCTCTGCTCTCCTCTTGGGTGGTCTCACCTGGCTGGCCCAGGGGGCAGCCAAGCAGAACTGGAAGTGTCTGTGGGTGGCCTGACCTCCCTGTGCCTCTCCTCCAGTGCAGTGCAGAATCACGGCCTACTGAAAGGCCCAGCGTCAGCAGCAGTGGCGCTCAGATGATCCAACAGCTGACGCCCACTCCAGACCTTCACAGGCTCTGCGACTAAGACAGGCCGCTGATCGAGCCTTCCTAGACTGCTCCCCTCCCGGTGGCCAAGAGGGCACAGCCGTTGTCAGGCCTCAGGCATTTGGCCACTTGTCGAGTCCCCTCAAAAATAGAAACCCCGGCTATGAAATGTTAAGTGGTTAGAGCTGCAGCGACAGATCGATTTACTTGGGTGGTTTACGATGGGTGGGCTGGCATTGGTTGCATTTTTTGCGTTTCATCCCCGTACATTCCTGGTTGAGAGTGAAGTCATTGTAAATGTTTGAATATTTTGCCGATAGCCATTTATGTGGTTGCTTTGCCTTCAGTCCCAGAGTAAATAAAAGAAACACAGAGCAGAGTACACATTTCCAGACATTGCCTGCCCATTGACTACTTTGAACCACAGCAGTGACCAGTCTTAAAGGGGTA
Organism: Phoxinus phoxinus; assembly: GCF_949152265.1. Classification (NCBI taxonomy): domain Eukaryota; kingdom Metazoa; phylum Chordata; class Actinopteri; order Cypriniformes; family Leuciscidae; genus Phoxinus; species Phoxinus phoxinus. The sequence goes on along the minus strand of NC_136880.1, from coordinate 30,093,693 downwards.
GTTCACACAAAAATAAAAAATACATGTAATTTAATCAACCTTATTCATGTTCTTCCAAACTGTTGTTTTTGTATGGCCATTTATTGGCAATAGACAAAATTCACAGAGCCATTATTTACAACACCATGGTTTTGGGAATCCTGGATATATATGGTAGCCCAATTTTAAAAGTGTGATTTATAGATCTCTAAAACGTATGTAATCAAATTACTCCATGGACATTTTTTTTATGAATATAGAGTATTTAAACTAATACTCTAGAGTACTTTAGAGTACTTTTAGTACTTAAAAAAATATCCTTATGCTAAATTCGTAACCAGTAAACTACAAACAACTGGAAAATCATGAGGCCTTTGAAAATTGTTGTGGACAATAGGGGCCTTGGAGTCAAAATGTTGAAATTCTCTCAGCGGCTTTTAGCAAGGACAGAGTAGCCGCTATATTATTATCTTTTTGCCAGCAGTCACTCTCCTCTGTTCGTTTGCCAAACTTTTTTTTTTTCAAATGGGTGATTCCCAGAGGTTCGAGATGTAGCGTGCCATCATGTCAACCTTTCTCGCTCGTTGTGACAGCCATAAACACTTAAAATAGGGTAAGACACAAACATGTTTAAAACCAATTCAGTGTATTAATCAAATCTATAATAGTGTCTCAATGATACTAAAATAACACTGGCTTGAGAACCACTGTGATAGACATTGCTGAAAAGCACAGCCCCTCGGGTCTGATTACTTTAATTAAACGCCGGTAACAGTATTATTATATGCTCAATATAAATAATTAGAATAAACAATTCTTCTGCCAAGTTATGTAGTTCATTAGTCTAACTGTTGACAGTTTATGGTTGGCAAACAATGTAGTAATTTAAGTAGATGGGTGATCAGAGGTCTGTGTGTATCAGCTGTTGTACAACTGCTTTGACTGTGCTTTGATATTCTATGATATGGACATCTTTTCTGTTTTTTATTGTATTGTTTCTTATTTTTGTGAACAAAGAATGACACAATAATGTTGTAAGTACTAATACATTTTACAATAGCTGATAGCATCTCAGATTTTCTCCCCAAATTAGTGTATATGTAAACATTAGTGCGGAATGTGTGTGGCTCTGGTTTTGCTGTGGATTTGCGAGGTTTTAAATGTGCATTAGCTTGAAGTCATTCTGGGTTTGCAGTGGTCAATGGGAAGGGATTGTTCTCCTTCCTCAGTAGCACAGTTATCTCATTCTAAACGGACAGCGCTGTGCACCCTGTTATCTTTTGAGCATGTGTGCTCCGGTGGCTCCTGGGCCTTCTGCCCTAGGGCCAGAACAAGAGAACCGGAACTGTATCGGAGCGGAGCGTCACGGCAGGGCCTCTCCCTGGGCCTCCCCAATGAGGCATGCAGCTCTCCCTGAGCCAGGCACGCTTTAACGGGCTGTTCCCCACTCCCGCTCCCATGTTTATTTATCCACAGGCCTGAGATGGACAGACCAGATGGGAACCAGACAACTCAAACAGAAACAATGGCAAAGGCGAGCAGGATTTATCACTAGGTTCCCCTCCATGCCTGCGCTCACTCATATACACACACTTAGGCACACATGTGCACACGGTGCTTATTCCAGAGACTGGGTCTCTCGTTTTCTCACGTCATTCTCATATCATATTTTAAACTTCTCTTTTGTTGTGCTAAACATAACCATGAATCTTTATACAAGAACTTGGCTGCCTTATTCCATGGAAATGTCTGTTTGGTCTGAAGCATTGTGACAGTGTTTTGCATTGGCAAGAACCTCTTACATTTTCTTTAAAATATGTGAAAACCTGATTGTTGTTGTAATGTATCAGCCAGTTTTAAGAGAACAGCATAATATTAAGTAGGCAGTAGTATGTTTGGCTAAAATAGCATGAAATAGCCTGAAAAGTTGACCTAAGCCATGGCAAGATAAACCTAACATGATGTTAATGTGCTGATGGTAGTCTATTTAGATGAAACCGAGCCAAACCGACTATAAAAATAACCTTACTAAGCTTATTTTAACAACTCCGTACAAGTTGTGCTGCAGGATCACTGGCACTTTTTTTGAATTCTTTGACCAGAGATCTAATCTTTTTTTATTATGCGTGTATGTATGTTTTTATTTTCTGTGAACGTACACATGTATTTAATTAATTACTGTACTTTTAAGATCCCTTTATGTAAATGGCTCTGGTTTGATTGACTAATCTCTCTACTGGCATTATTCATATACTGTCATTTAACTTTTATTGTATGTTTCTGAAGATGAAATTGCTATTGATATAAATGTTGGTGGTCAAATGACATGACGATGAATTAATGACCAGTTTGGGCTGAATTGACCTGGTGTGGGAGATTTATGTTGTGATTATGTCTGTATAGTATATTGAACTCTTTTATGCCGTTTTTCAGAGTGTCCGTAGCAAATACTTGGAAAAAATTGCCCACTGCCACAAAAGAACATTTTTAGTCAAGTATTTAAACCCAACTGATGATTTAAAACCCTGAAAGTAATCATTCTAATTATGTGTAGGGAACATAACGTCCTTCCAGTGGACATTATAATCAAATTGTGGGTGGAAAATCGTGATTGTTCTGTCTTGATTCTGGTTTAAATAGGATTTGTCTCTTTTTCTCTCCCACAGACAGACATCTTGGTGGTGAGCTGTGATTTGATAACGGATGTTGCCCTGCATGAGGTTGTGGACCTCTTTCGTGCTCACAACGCTACCCTGTCGATGCTCATGAGCAAAGTCCATGAATTCACAGAGACTGTCCCTGGCCAAAAGGGCAAGAAGAAAGGAGGTACTATCACTCATACACATGTGATTGAGAAGGAAAAAGATGGTGTGGTCTTGAACGAGTGCTGTTGTTGCACTGTTTCCAAACTACTATTTATTGACCGTATCCTCTTTCACTAATATAAACTGAAAATGCATCCCAATGGCCTGTATAAATTTGCATTCCTGCAGATCTTTCGTGTTGTTGACTGGCCATGTGTCTTAAGCCAAAATACAGTTTGACTATACTATATCTCGCAGTAGTATTTTACGAGTTCGCTATGACAGATTGTAATTGTGCTCTGTGGCAGGAGAACAGAGGGACTTTGTGGGTGTGGACGTCACAGGGAAACGGCTTCTGTTCATGGCCAATGAGGCAGACCTGGAAGAAGGCCTTGTTCTCCGGAAGTCCATCATGCGCAAGTAAGTGTCAACATCACTTCAGGACTGCTTTTAAGTCCACTTTTTTTATGCCTTTCCCTTCCATCTCGTTCACCCAAATGTACATCATTGCTTGTGTTGCACGAGTGCCCACTTCTGGCGGATCCCTTGCTATGGGTTGAAATGGAATGCCCTAAGCCCTTGATAACTTGCAATTTGCTATTGAGCTGTTTTATTATTTTAAAATGTTCATTGTTAATTTGTTTTATGCAGCATTCTAAAGCCCTTATGTATGCTTGAGCTGTTGGAAAAAATTACACAAATGAAAAAGATAATGTGTCAGTCAACAGTCAGCTTAAGGTAGCTACAAGTTAAATGTCAAAATAACTCCAATATTATACACTACAGTTGTGTGAGGTGGTGGTAAATTAAGCGCGATCTGCTGTGACGTCACAGTCGTGTTGCATTGTGGTTTATGAATCTGCCTGAAGTGTATATGGTGAATAAACTCTCCCTCGGTCAAAATCAAGCGGTCGAGGCTCGAGGGTTTGTCAAAATAAACTTCTCTTGCCCATTTGGCAAAGTTGAATGCACTTCAAAATGGCGGTGGAGATTCCCCTGAGGGGAATTGCTTAGGGATGTTTGCGAGTGTATGTCTAAAAAGTGGAGTTAAACGCATTGGGATCGGTTCGTAAGATCGGACAAATTTTGTGACTAGAATGTGATTATCGGCCGATCGATTGGAGTATCCCGATTTTTTTTTTTATTATATAATTCTTTTTTTCTTCTTTTTTAAATCCAATATGTTCATAATCAGAGCAATTTGATATATTTATCTAACCTTCTAATAAAAAATGGCCATTAATGTACAATACTTTGGTCTTGTTGTGCTGAAGAAATGCATTTTGTTGTCTGGTTGGGTTTACTTTTCATGCTGAAAATTGACTTGGTCTGTCTAACTACAATTTAAAACTGCTACCCTCAGAGAAGTGCCGCTTCCTCAAGCGGCCTCACGGGGCGATGACCTGCTGTTTTTGCTGCTGGCTAATAAAACTGGGGCCTCCTCCACACTGGCCTGTCATAAGTGCTGCCTGTCAACCCTGCTTTAGCAGACGGCAGCCTTTCTTAACTGTTGATCCAATCCTTCTTTCCTTTCCGACCTAACACTGCCTTTCTGTCCTGTGTTTCTTTCACGTTTTCTCTTTTCTTTGGATTTTCTTTGTGTCTGAGGTATTAGAGCTATGTGTATTATTTCCCAGAACTATGGTGAAATATTAGACTTTTTTTTTTGTTTTATTTTTATTAGACTTCTATCTAATGATTATTTAATGTGTGAGTATTTCATTTTGTTTTCTCATCTGTGGATGTTTTATTCTTGTTTAAGTGCAGATATATTCTCATATTTTAAGATGGTATAATTTAATAGCTTATTGTAAGGCTGTAAGCTTACGCTGCTGTTTTGAACCAATAATCGGAACAAAAAGCAGTTGGAGGATGTGCATAATTCAAGTATTTATCTGACTCCATTAAAGTTGTTATTCTTTAACCTCTTATTCTTTAAAGGTAAAATGTTTTCATTAGAACTGATTGGAAAGCTTAGGATTTAACCTGAATGTTTAGATAATGAAAGTTACAATCACTTAAACTTTCAATAGTAGGGGCTTTCGCACCAGAGGAACCTTTTCATAGTTCCTAGAACTATTGGTGAAAGTAGCCGGATGCTGGCGTGTTCGCGCCGCAGGAACTAGGAACGATTTTAGTTGTAGGAACCAAGCTAAACATGATCATGTATTTCTGCTCAGCAACACTGGACATCAACCACACGGCATACGCTAATAACTTTTCATATACCGTCTACTTTCTATGTATAACAGTATAATCTAATAACGTATTAGACATGATAAACTAATGATGGTGTTCATTAGTAAACTAATGAATAGAATGTTTAAAGAACTGTTTATTTAAAATAGAAAATGAATGTGATCTTTTGTGACTTTACTGTCACTTTTTATCAGATGAATAAAATCTATTAGGGTGTATGTGTTCACACTTGTAGTTCAGTTCTATTGGTCTGGACCAAAAAAGAAAATAATACAATTATTCCTGGTTCGCTTAACGTTCACACTGTGAGTAAGTATTTATGTATTTTTCGACAGATCTTACCGTACATCCAAAACAATGCTGTCTGCTGGGCTAAATGCGCTCATTATATGTGCGTGCGTGTGGTGGAATTTTTACCAGAGTTTATAAAAATGTGTAAAGGAGTCAAAACAGTGACAGGAATTGCATGCAAACGAAAATCTTTAAGGAGATGCCATTTCTGATGTCTTTTCCAAAGTGCAATGGGCAATGTAGCTCCTATGATGAGAAAAAACAGGTATGCTTCAGCATTCTGTCCTTTTTAGGGTCGCATCTGGTGACATCACGTCCTGTTTTTGGTTCATTTAGGTGTCTTTGTTTGGTCCCAGTTTTGTTCATGTTTCTGTCTAACCGGACAAGAGTTTGTTTTGTTTGGTGCGCACCAGGGTTCGGATGGCAGCGTTCACACCATCACACAATCAAATGAACCGCACTAACAGAGCAATCACACCAGAGTTCGTTTTAGTCTAACCAAACCTGCCAATTGTGAACACGCCCCTGAAAGAATAAAAGTATTTTCCAATTTGCATTTGAAAGTGTCCAAAATGTAACCTTAGTCATGGTAGACTGCATATATAACAAATTAGATATGGCGACTAGTCTGACTAAAGTGTATAGTTTTTATAGAGATAAATTAAGTAATATTTGGCTGATCATGTGATTTTAATATGGCTGCCACCATGAGGGGGACTATTGATAATATAGAATAAAAGAGCTCTTTTTATGCCACTGATATGACTAGAGACTTATTTTAGATAACTAAAATAAGTCTCCAGTCATATCAGTGGCATAAAAAAGCAGCCCCAGTTACAGCCCCACCATCTTTCCTCCCAGTCTTTTTAATGTTATCTAATGCTGTCATTGCAGTGTTTAAGACCTGATGTTGGCAAGGCTCCTCAGACTGTCAGCACCTTGCGTGGGGCCTGTACTTTGGGCTCTGGAGGCCAAAGGCCCTGCCGTTCCTGGTTGTGCGGGTGATCAGGGGTCTGGGAGTAGGAGAACTGTAGGTCTCTGCATGCGGCTGTGTTGGAAGCTCATTTGGGGAGTCGTTGCCACTGTAAATCTTGTCTAGTAATAGAAGGGTTGCAGCAGCTGTTAGCGTGTTGTACGTCTAGAGGGAGACTAAACACTCCTGATCTGACGTTAAGTAATGTATTGTACCAGTCTAATGCACTTATATTCTCATAATATAAGCAGATATTAAAAGTATAATCATTAAAACACTATTTGAGTCAAATCTCACCCCAAAAACAAAAGAAAGAAACAAGAAATTATATTTTATTCACAAATAAAGCTATACACGTATTTAAACCATTTACTGTAGTACAGTGGAAAAAGTGTACTGTGTAAAAGTGAGATTTTTTTTTACAAAAAATAGTACATAGTTGTTTTGACAATAATGTCAGAATTTAAAAAGAAGTGTCCTAAAAAGCTTTATGCAAAATATATATTTTTTCTTATTTTTTTTTATGTTGGGTTGGAATATGACCTGGCCATTTCATTTTGTCCCCCTCTCAAGGACACAGGATTTCTCACTACGGTTTGAGAGATGTCTGCTAATGTTTAACATTACTTCAGATACTGTTTGTCTGCGTTGTCTCTGAGCCTTGGCATTGTCTGCATGTGTGTTTATACAGGCACAGCTAAGCCTATATATGCAGTCCACATGTGTTAAGCCAGTCCTTTTTATTTATAAGACCTGTAAAAACACAGTCTTCTCTGTATCATTATTGCTTAAAGGGATAGTTCACCCAAAATTTAAATGACCCTGAATGACTTTCTTTTTGTCCTGTGGATCACAAAATAATATAATTTTAAATTGTTTCTTTTGTGTTTCCACAGAAGAAAGAAAGTCATATTTATAAGTTTCAGGTTTGAAAAACATGTGCGAGAGTAATGATTTTTTTTTTTTTTATCATAGGATGAACTATCCCCTTAACATTTTTTACTTCTAACTTCTGGTGTAATCTTTAGGACTCCCATGAGGTAGAAACAGGGAAGCAAAAAGAGAAGTATTAGCGTAGTTGCTGTTACCGGTAATAGTATTTTAGTCAAAAGATGATTATGTGATGATTGTACTTTTTAAAATCATATAATTGTAGTTAGTTAATGAGAAGCATTATGTGAATGATTGGCTACATAGATGCGTCTTTAATCTAGGTTTAATCTAGATTTATGCCAAACTGTTGCAAAATGGAAATATGCACATAATTGTGATGCAAGTTATGCGCTGAGGAAAACTTATTTTGATTGTTTAAACTGTAAAAGCATCCTTTCGTCACTTGATACGTTAAACAGCTCAAATGAAACTTACGTTCCTTTAAAGTTCAAGACAAATTGGATCATGATCTTTTCTCAGTGTGGTTTGCTCTGTGGCATCTGCCATTTTTAAATGCCTCTTATCTTACAAGCGTGTTTTTCACGTCTGTAAGTTACGTCACGGACAGAAGTTATTCATGCCACAGCGCACATATTCACCTAATCTACAACAAAATGATCACCTGGCTGGCCTGTCGAATTTAACCGGACAAATAGAACATTTACACACCACAAACAATCTTCATGTTCTTTGATCGGCTGTTGACGGCTAGTAAAGAATGTAGTTAAGAATATCTGTGTTAGACCAAGCAGGTCCCGTATGAGAGCATGAGCCAGAAAGCATGTGTCTCATGCCAAATGCATGAGAGTTGGCAACTCTACAATGACCGACAGATTTCTAGCATTACATCATCATAAGAGACAGCAGCAGTGTTGAAGTACATCTTAGTGGTGGTCTAGGATTGCAGAAATGTGTGAGAAAAAAACATTTTGGATATCGGTTTCTTCATCTTTATGTGGTCTAGTAGCAAAACAGAGCGAACCTGTTACACATGTGACATTAGTTGATACTGGAATTGAGTTTTACAGGTTCCAATCTCATACATATTGCTTTATTTTCAACCTCATATTGTTTACAGGTGAGGTCTTATTCCCTGTGAGACAATTACAGTGTTGTTTAGTATTATTTAATAGAGTGCCGAAGTTATGACGTCACTTTGTAGGCCAAAACGCGGAAGTGAGTTAGCATTTTAGCACTTCCGGTTCCCTCGCCCTAAAGTCTATGGGTTTTTTGAATGGGTTTTTGCTAAATCGCCTGAAATAAGGTCTGTGGTTAACAAAGCCTCTTAATATTTTCAAGTTTTGATCTATGACATAAAACACACCAGTTATGGCCTGCTTGTGATTTTTTTAAACTTTATTGTGACTTAAAAACGGTGGTTGCTATTAACAAGTTGCTAAAAGGGACTACATCCTTTGGCGGGGACTTTAGACGTCATCATGACAAACTCTCTCACTACTAACCCGCGCTTCAGCCTCGCAGTCTTTATTTCTGTGGAGAGACTGTTCGACAATGGTGTTTTGTTTTGTCACGAGATTTATAGTGGTTCTCTCCTCGATCTATGGTTTTTCTATCGTCTAAGAAAAAGGACATAAGATTGGAAATTGATACGGCCATAGCTAACGTTAGTTCTCAGATGGTAAAAGTGCGTTTTTTTTTCTGCCGAATTAGCAAATGGTATGCAAACATACAATCAAACATAATACAGTGAAAGATAATCTTTATTTAAGTTTATTTGGGGCACAATGATCAGGCATAATAATCGTATTCACAAAGAAAATAATTTGAAAACAATGCATTGCTTTTCGATCGAGGGAACCCATGCGCCGCTAACTTCCGGGTTGGCCTACAAAGTGATGTCATAACTTCGGCACTCTATTTATTTATTGATTAACTTTAGTCATTTTAGTACTTTTTAGTTAGTTACCAACTAAGGCAACATTTTGGCAAAAGTAAAAAAAAATTTTTTTATTTCGTATTATTTCAATTCATTTTAAGTTGTTTTAGAATTACTTTTAGTTATCAATAACAACACTGGACTGTTGTGGCCCAGAGCCCATCACGTTATGATCTGATCAGGTATATTAAGTGCCACATATATACATAGACTTTCTAATGTATTTACACAATTGTGGTAACAATGTATTGGATGCTCACAGGACACGCGCTCACATACGTGACAAAGTGGTAGTGCTCAGTTTGTGAAATGGTGGTCACAACTCTTGGTTCCCTATTTTTTTAGCACTAACTTGCTGTAGCCCACTAGATTTAAACTTTCTAATTGTCAGAAATCCAGAAAAAATAGATCGGACAGGAAACATGTATGTATCTTAGTCTGGCAGCCAGAAAGAAGCTATAAACTTCCTCGGACAGCTCACTGAAAAGGCATGTTAACATTGCTCCTTCTTTTGCTTTGTTAAAGCTGCGAGTGTTTAATAGTGTTTAACATTGTGCGCAATCCAGCTCTTCCTCCTAAACACGCTGCTCAAACATTACACTCTCCAGACTGGCTGAGGATGTTTGAGAGTAAGGTGTGAGCCATATGTCCTGTGCTAAGATTTACCAACCCGTCAAATCCAGACTCAGCTGTTGTCTTTCTCCTCCAATGTTAGTCTGTTAGTTATTTAACCTGACGATTCAGACGAGCGATCGCAGAACAAAGGCCTCGCGTCTTGCGTTTATCTAGATCTTGATAAATTTGTTCAGGGCCCATCGACGGCACACTGTGTAACGTATGACCTCACTGTGCTGTAACGCGGATTTCTGTGCTGGGCTTTATAGTAAAGTAGTAAGCCATTAAAACTAATAGTGTGAGTCACTCACAACCCTGGAGGCCTTTCCCAGGTTTTTGTCATCCTTGTCAGCTTGAGGAGGAAGCAGACGGCGAGGGAAAATTATTTATTGATGGAAACTGTTGCTGACGTTTGGTTTTAGAGCAGAGTTTTACCTTAGTGGAGCATTACGCTATATGACATTTCATGACAATTGCTTCAAGATTACAATTAAGCAAATTTGTTTTTGTCTCTATTAGTCACACAGTCAGCAGACCGTAAATGATAGGGGAAACTGGTTTGCAGAATGTTGCGAGCTGGATTCGAACTTGTGGCACCTATACAAGCCTTCTAGTGTGCCCCGGCCCCCTGGTTGAGAACCACTGCCATAGAATTTCATTGAAGGTCTTGTGCTGTATCTTTGGTTCTGAATATCATGAAGTGAGTAGTTATTCCTAGTTGTTTTGCACTGTGAGCCTTGTATTGTCTGCACTCCATAAACAGCACCTGTTGCTCGTCATTTGGCTGTCTTGTCTTCTTCCCGATCCTCTATTCCCCTCTCTTTAACACTCATTCCTCATTCAAAACCACAAGGATCTGTATCCGTTACTCATCATTCCTTCATTCGGCCCATCATTCTCTCTGATTCACTCATTCTCCTGTCCGCAGGTGCCAGACCATGATGTCACATGTTGGGTGTTCCCATAAATCAGCGTGTCATGCCTTTGTTCATTCCTCACCTCCTTTGGATCTCTCCCTGCTGTCTGCGTGTGTGAGCCTAGCACATTGGTACCATATGTAGCCGAAAACATCTGAACGTTCCTCGGTCTCCGCACGCACTTTTCCTGCTTTTCAGGAATCCAGCCACTGCTGGCTAATGGAACGACTTAGTGTCATAATAATTTATTTCGAATGTATCCACACGCATACAAGCTCTGATTTACACATGGCGAGTCTGTTTTTGAGATTTGGGTGAGTAAACACTGCAGCGTTTCAGGCTCTCAGTGTGTCATCCGCTGGAGGGAAATAGTAAAGCTCTTGAGACGAGATGGTTCTCTTACGTTCTCGCTTCGTAAATGTCACGGGGGGTGGGAGGGTCCTCCTGTTCTGTGTTTACAGCAGGTCGCCCGGCATAAAGCCTGCATGTGGTGCAGCACTGTAGCTGGAAGGGTGGGAGTGGAGTTTAAAGGTGTGAGACCACAAGGGATAATTATTCTCTTTTGCATTTTTTAATTTTATTTGTTTATTTTAATTCTTTTTATTATATATACACTACTTAAGATTTTTAAAGAGGTCTCTTCTGCTCACCAAGGCTGCATTTATTTGATCCAAAATACAGCAGAAACATTTAAAATTGTAAAAAATATTTCGCATTATTACTAACTGTTATTTTTAAAATGCAATTTATTCCTGTGTTGGCCAAGCTGAATTTTCAGCAGGAGTTTCTGCAGTCTTCAGTGTCACACAATCTTTCAGAAATCATTCTAATATGCTGATTTGCTGCTCAAGAAACATTTATTATTATTATCAATGTTAAAAACAGTTGTGTACAATTGTTTCTCAGGATTTTTTGAGTAGAAAGTTCAAAGGAACAGCATTTATCTGAAATAATAGAACGCTTTTGTAACATTATAAATCAGTGCCTTTACTGTCAATTTAAAGCATCCTTGCTGAATAAAAGTATTCATTTCTTTCATTTCTTTAAAAAAAACTTTTGAATGGTAGTGTATAATATATATACATATGTGTGTGTGTGTTTTTAAGTTGGTCACAGTTTGTGATAGTCTATTTTCATATGTCCTTCATTTTAATGTGCAATCAAAATCTTATTCTCCTCCAACTTCATGTCTTATCTGTACTAATGTTTCTGAAAGAAATTAATTTATTAATTTACTTTTTAATTTTTAGACATTTATTTTACAGTGTAACAATTCTTGTGAAACGATTAATCAACTGTATTCTTTTTTTTCTTTCTTTTTTTTATACTTATAAAATTAACTTATTTTCAACTTATTAGCATAATTGTATGTAATTAAAATATTAATTCAAAAGATGTAAAATTTGAAAGTTTATTGAATTTCATAATTTCTTAGTATATCCTACTTTTACACACACACACCCACCCAACCTTCTTCTTTTTTTTTTTTTTTTAATCGTGAGCTTTTTTTTCCAGGTTCAATTTAGATATTACTTTTCTGATTTTTAAGTTTCTTTTGAACCGTGCTGTTCGTGCTTTGGACTGTCCCTTGATAAACTTGAATCTTCATGAATTGAGGCCATTGAGAAAAACCTTGACTCAGTAATCTTGAAGTAAAGACTATTCTCTCCAGACATATGTGTGTATGTGACTGGAAGTCCTCATGTTCATCTGACAGCTTAACTTGCATTGCTGTCTAGTCTGCTTTACCTTTAGTAACACTTCGTGTTGTCCGTCAGGATGCACTGGACTCTCCACGTGAATCGCTCTGGCCCCAGGGCAGCCATTTTGTGGGCCTCTTGTGGCACTGTGGAGGGGCTCCGGGAGCATTTTCATGTCAATGGCAGGCTATAAAACAGTCTGGGGGGTCCGTCGGTGCTCCTGACATCTCACTACTTACAAGCTGTGGAAGCAAACTTAATCCGGCCGGAGTTGCCATGGTACTTTCTTTTTTTATTATTTTTGTCTGAGATTTTATAGAGATACTACATCATTTCTTCTCTTTCATGTCACTTCACTTGTCTTTCACTTGTTATTCCTATTTTGGGGATCATTATAGTTCTCTTACAGTGCCTCAAAGAGACCAATTAGGTTGGGAGTGAGACAGGAAAATGAAAGGCTGCATGGGACGTAAAGGCAAGCCATATAGTGTAATTATAAAACATCTGAGGAAACAAGGGTAGCAGGGTGCCTTACAATGTTTTTGTCAGAGCTGTTATGTATTTACTTTGTTTCTCCATTAAGCACATTCCACGTTCACCCTGCGTGTTATTCTGGAGGAGCCGCAGCCTCCTTCCACACATTTTCTGTAATTATTTTTTAGTTGCACCCCAAGATGCTAGTCTTCACTGCCCTCCCTTTCTCTGACACTCTTTTTATATCACTCTTTCAGACATCCCAGAATGCTCATCAAGACCGGCCTTCTAGATGCTCACCTGTACTGCCTGAAGAGATCTGTGGTAGATTTCTTAGTACACAACAAGTAAGTTAGGAGTTTCACAGCTTTTTCCGTGTTGTTGTTTCGTGTCACAGAAGAAGTACTGAATGGTGCGGTCATTAAAGCAAAAGGAAAATGAACAAAATCATGTTAATTTTTCCATTTAACTTTTCACTCAAATTGTTATGATAGTTTAATTTGTCTAATTGTGTGTTACATCAAAATGTGCAAAAACTGATCCGTTTTTTTCCTGAAAGCCATTTGACAATGTGCCATCTGAAAGCACCTTCTCTGAATTTTTAATCTGACACATTACCATCTGTTAAATCTGGCTTTACCATATTATAAACTGATGTTAGGGTGGACATAGGTCATTAAAATTGGGGTTAAATTGTATTGCGGGACTTTTAATGAAATGCAAAGAGCAATTTCGAAGGTGTAATTAATGAAAAAATAAACATAATAAATAAAGTATATGTAATAGGTGTTTTTTTAGATTTATTCTCTTCACTATAATTATTCACTTTCATTTGAATTTGTTTTTACTGTAAAAGCCTAAATAAAAAAAACTAAAATTGCTCCGTGTGCTTCATGACAAGCATCTTATCAGCACCACTTTCACATAACCAGTCTTCTCTTCATCTAGTCGTTCCGCTGTGTCTCTAATCTCAGAGAGTGTCCCTGTGTCCTCTACAGTCCACCCCTCCATTGCTCCCATAGCTCTCCATTCATCCTCTCCAATAGCCCTCCGTTCCCCTGCCCCTCCAGTCCCCTTTGTGCTCCTGTAACTGACATTGTGAGGCCGGGCAGCCTGCTGTAAAGTGGTGCCGTGCATGGCCTCTCTTAGGTCCTCTCCCGCTCACATACTTGAGAAAAGCGTGAGGCTTCTCTCCGCTTTGACATTTTAATTCGCTCTCCCCCTGATATAAATATCATTTCATCTAATCTGCCCCCTCCTCTCCCCTCTTTCTCTCATCAAAGTAGTTTGACTTTTTTATGCTGCCTTTTCTCTCTCTCGTTCACATTCTTTTTCCCCCCATCCATCCCTCCCTCCCTCCGTCTCGCTCGCTCTCTGTCGCCCTTGAGCCTGCAGTGCCATGGAGTACTAAAGGAGAAAATGGACATAGTAACTGTTGTTTCTCTCTCTGCATTCAGATGGAAATTCTAATCTTGCCTAAAAGAAAATAAAGAGAGAGAGGGAAAGAGAGAGACTGGTTTAAGGAGGTGGCGGAGATTTTGAATTGCTCCTCAAGCATACATGATTTTTTTTTTTTACAAACATGATTCAACTCTTTATACCTTCAGGAGACCATAAATTCAATTGTTCATTCAAATAAGAACATTACTCTTTTGCAGGGTCTGTGAATGCGGTTTAATATTGGATTTAAGCATTGTTTATCACATTAATATTGATAAATTAATAAAAATTATTTTCTTTTTTTAAATTAATTTATTAAATGAATCATCCAAATTTCCTTCCATTGGAACAATTCCGCTTTTAGCTTAATGCAATGTCTTCTATTGCCATACACTGCAATTCAAAAGTTTGGGGCCAGTAAGACTTTGCTGTTCTTTTAAACTTCCTCAAATAATTTGGAAAAAAAGGCATCAGTTATCACAAAAATATTAAGAAACACAACCATTTTCAACATTGATAATAATCATAAATGTATCCTGTGCACTAAATCAACATATCAGAATGATTTCTGAAGGATCATGTGACATTGAAGACTGGAGTAATGAGGCTAAAAAATTCAGCTTTGCCATCACATGAATACAATTTTAAATATATTAAAATTGTAAGCAGTTATTCTAAATTTCACAAGATTCACAAGTTTTTACTGTATTTTTGATCAAATAAAAGTAGGATTATTTTTTTTAAATCTTATCGACCCCAAACTTTTAAATAATGACTTCTAAAGCCACCTTTTGTAATGTCCATTCAGTACTTTACTCTTCTGTAATGTCTTTAAATCGGTTAAATGATTAATCAAAATGATTGAATAATGCGTAAATACGACTAGCATTTGCTGAGAGAAAAAAAATACTAAACTGATTTAAATCTCCAAAAAAAAATTTTTCTATATGCTTTTTTTTTACAGGTCTGTGACTTCAATCAGAGGAGAATTAGTGCCATATTTGGTGCGTAAGCAGTTCTCAAAGTCTTTAAACTCCCCAAATGCCACAGAGGATTCAGAGAAGAATCAAAAACAACAGGATGCTCACAACAATTTGGGTAAGCTTCCTCTTGTAATGACTCGCATTTGCACAATTCACATTTGTCAACCCTTAAGAGAGTGTTAAGTGTACATAATAAACGGTGACCTTTCACAAACTCATACACGTCTTCACAGAGCTCCTCAGCACAGGTAAAGATGAGCCGCTGCTCCAACTTGCCCGGGAGAGGTCGTGTTGGAACGATCATCGTGGAGACATGAGCGAGGCCTACCATGGCGGAAAGCTGCGCTGCTACGTTCACATCATGGAGGAGGGCATGTGTTACCGTGTGAACACGCTTGCAGCTTACATAGAAGCCAATCGTGTGGTGAGTTGCATAGAAGCCGAAATAACTGTTTTAATGGCACAGTTTTTATTAAATCTGTAAATAAGGTTATTTGTCCACTGTTAAAACAGTTGTTTGAGACACTGGTTCCGCTGTAATGGCTGCATTGAATTGTGGGATGGTTTCCCTTATCCCTTAGGCTCCAAAGCTATTTGACGACCCTTCAATCCATCCGACTGCTGTGGTCACAGAACGCTCTTTGGTGAGTCCCATAGGCACGTCACTAATATGTTGAGTACAGTAGGATAAAAAAAATTATATTTTATAATAAATCTATTGGTCACATTCTGCTATTGGAATAGAGTGCAACAGCCCCCCCTGCCCCCCTTTTTAGTGTTGCTGTGTCCGGAAGTATTTTTCCCATACATTTCTCCCATTGGGATTTCCAAAAAGTATTTTTTAAAGAGTAATAATCCAGTGAATCACAACAAATATTCAAAACCCTAACTTTAAAAATTATTCGAAAATCGCACCCCTCCCCCACATTCACACACACACATGCATGTATAGGCTACACACCAGAGCAAGTGAGCGAAGCGGAGCGGTGTGACGCTTAAATATAACTTCAACTTTAAACTAAAGTTTCATATTTGTTTAAATAATATAATGTTTCTTTTTTATTTCATCTGTTGTTTATATGAAAAGGGAACCGCATGAGATGAGTAAGATAGGATAATAAGATGCCCAATATATCAGGAGACATTTGGAGTGGGTCACACCCGTTTCACACATACTCCGTTTGCAGTGCGTATTTTTTTCCGTACCCATGTTAACAGATTAGAGCTTTCACACTGCACAGCACGCGGATGCGGTCCGGCGATCCGTTCCAGGTGCTGTGCATATACAGCAGTGCAGCGATCGTTTCGATGAACCGAAACTCAGCGTATAGGCTACTTCCTCACAGACCTGAGGAATATATCTATAGAAAGCTTGAAATGTCTGTGTGTATATATATATATTAGGGCTGTCCGTTAAACGCGTTATTAACGGCGTCAATTTTTTTATCGCGAGATTAACGCCTAGCAAACTTTGTAGTTTTTTTCACATGCTTTTGCAACAACTAGTAACGTTATTAAAACTACAACACCACACTGGATCTAGCTAGACCAGAAACAAAACAACAGCCACGCCGCACACACTTGTTTGGGTTTGCGAACCGGCCAAAGAGTGGACGAGAAGCGCAGCGCCGAGCCGCGTCTAGGACAACTGAGCGCGTCTAGCATATCGGACGCACGCTTTCTCAGTTTATGGCCAGCAATAAAAACGCTGAATGGCGCCGCCGGTGTGTGTACACTCATAGAGAATAATGTGTTCGAGTTTTAAATACGAGGCGCGGCGCTTCTCATCTGAACGTTACGTTTTGAGTGGAGGAATGATGAGCACGAGACGCCAAAGACCAAAGTGATCTGTGTGTTTTGTCGTTGTGAACTGAGCTATCATCGCAGCACGTCCAGTCTGAACTTGATGGCCAAGCACACACACAGCTGGTGCGTTTCTATAACGTTACCTCGTCAGTATTTCTTTCACCCTTTTATTGATGGACAGTGTTACATTGTGTGAGAGATTATTTGCTCCAAGTGAGAATGTTAGTGTGAAATTGAACACAGTATATGCCAATGTTGTTTTCAATAAAAAAAAACATTTGCACAAAGCAAGCCGATCCACTTTTCCATGTTGATAAGAGCATTAAAATGAGAAAAAATAATGGGACAAAAAGAAATCAAGAGACATTTAGAATAGATAAAAATGTGCGATTAATCGCGAGTTAACTAAGACATTAATGTGATTAATCGCGATTAAATATTTTAATCGTTTGGCAGCCCTAATATATATATATATATATATATACACTACACACACAGAGACATTTAAATATTTTGAGAGCATAGAAAGGTCTCAGTCTCGGTTTTAGTCATTCGCTGTGCTTACATAAAGACCAATCGTGGGAGTGGGCGGAGCTAAAGGATTTTTTTGGTGCTTTTTTTTTCATGTAGTTTTTCCAGTAGGAATTCTGCTGTTAAATACAGTTATTTAAAAAAATAAGCTGAAATAATACTGTCTGACTGCTTCAGCAGAAGCAAATACCATGGAATATCAACCTTGTAGCTCACAGTAGGTCTGTCTTTAAAGGTTTATAAGATATTATCAATTTCCCTATGGAAAAAATGTTTTTACTTCCAGAACCAGGCTGTTGCACTCCATACATTACTCCTAAAATAAAGTTATGCTGTCTCTTGTATTAGGTTGGAAGTGACAGCATTATTGGGCCATATTGTCAGATATTAGAAAAGACATCAATCAAGCGTTCAAATGTTGGCACATCAACCACGATCAAGGAGAAGGTGAAGATCATCAACTCCATCATTATGAATGGTGTCACTATTGAAGAAGGGTAAGTGATTCTGACTGTTTGTGAGAATATGATACAGAAAAAGCCTCTTTATGGGTAATTTATTTTTTAAATCAAACCCAAACAGGATGTTTAACAAAAGTAACGTTGTTTGCTTTCTTTGAATGTTGAAATATAATAATATTTGAATACATAGACCTACTAATAAACTAAATAAATAAATTAAATAAATAAATTGTTGCTGCAATAAAATGATGTCATATACATTCTAGAGACTTTTTTTAATGAAGAGTCTATACATTTTCCATTATCCTTATCCAGTGATCACAACTGACTGTAAGAGTAATATGGAGATTACTCCATATTGGGGAATAGTGGGGAAACTTGATTTTAAAATGAACATGATCTGAATTACATTATTTGCTTAAATCAATCAGACTTCAGACGGAGTAAGTAAAACGTATATTGCCATTCAAAAGTTAGAGGTTGAAAAGATTTTTGTATCCAGTCTTTAGTGCCACATGGTCTTTTAGAAATCTTTCTAATATGCTGATTTGGTGTTTCAGAAACATTTCATATTATACATTTTGAAAGTGGTTGTCGAATATTTGAGGAATAGAACAGTTTATTTTTGTAACAATGCAAAATTCTTTACTGTCACTTTTGATTAATTTAATCCATACATGTTTAAAAAAAAATCAAAATATTTTCTGACCCCAAACATTTTAACAGTAGTGTACATAGTCCACAAAGCTTTAGCAATTTAATACACCCCTGTGTTGTCCTGTACCATCCACAGTCTAGGATGACAGACAGATTGGCTGTCTCTAGTGTATTTAGTGGTCTGGATGAGATGTCCAGCATGAAGAAACAAAAGTTCAGATTTTGTCAGTTAGGTTAAAAGTGGGCTTGACGTAGAATTAATGCACAGAGACTCTGACCCGCTTCTGCCTGCGGGTGGTGTTGGGGTGGATGCTGCTGCTTTTTGTTGTGTTGAGAAAAAGCAGAAACTAGCGTTGTCAGACCCCTAAAGGTGTTCGCTGACCCTGAACAGCCCCCCTGTACAACAAATTAACAGAAAAGTGATGAATGTAGATGTAATGATTCCCAAAGAAACAAGTGTCTCGCTACAAGTGTTACATGCTCGCGAGTAAAAGAAGCCTCAGCAAACATTCACATCTCGCTAAACCCGGCCGACTCTTGTTCAAGGGTTTTACTCGCATGCTTCTTTTCTGAGATCATAGACTTGTGAATGAACAATGGAATTTTTTCTTTGCACTCCACTTTTTTTTGCCCAAACAATTTAGATTTAAGCTGATTCGGGTTAATGGTGATCTCACTTGCCATTGAACACAAACTGTCCCAAATCAGGAACCTGTTAGGTAGAGACAGAAGGGAAGAGCTTTGGTTTAAACCACTTTTTTCCCTTAAAAGAGGGAGGGAGGGAGGGAGGGGGGGCTGGGAGCCAATGTGGCGGCCCTCGTGTACGAATTAGCTTGTGCATGAAGAGCATAGTGAAAGAATATAGAGAAAGATAGAGGAAGGAAAGAAAGGAACAGCAACTCTTTCAAAACATAAAAAAAAGTAAGAAGGGATTAGGAAATCCCTGGCATTTAAAAGCGCCACTTGCATTTTTCGGCCCTTTGTTTGCATGTAGGAGTGGTTGTTTACAAAGCTCGGGAGGTCGGGTTGATGGGGGGGCTGATGGTGGCTTGTGTGGGTGGAAGGCGAGGAGGGGGGTCACAGCAAGGAGGAGCATAGTGTCAGTAATTAGTGGTATTTCAGCAACTACATCTTTGGTGGTCTCTCTGTTCAAAACTCCAATCCTTGTAATCTCCCATCTACCCCCTCTGTCACACCCGCTCCCTCTCTTTCTTCAAACCTCGCTCGCTCGCTCTTGCTCTTGTACACACCCGTGCACCTGAATAGAGCGCCCTGTGTAGCTGCCAATAGGAACCTGCCTCCGTCAGCTACAACACGGCCGCACTGTCCGACGCTCCTTGATCTGGAAAACGGGACGCCCTGTCCGCTGTCCCTGTTCCGTGAGGCAAAAATCTCGGAGTATGTTGAATGGTTGTGGTTGTAAATTTTGCATTACTTTATGGTTGGGGGAGAGTGTGAAATGGCACTTCCTGTAGGTCATGTGACATTTGGACGCTAAACCGCAGAAAGTAGCACTAAAACGCTTTTGTACGTCAGACGACGATGTTGTTTTTAATATATATGCTAATGCCGCCTAAAGGAAAATAAACCAAGCCTGGTGAAAACATTGAGGTATCAGGTTACAGATTGGCGTGGTGGTGATGCGGAGGGGGATGTAATAGGGTCGGGTGAGGAAAGGACAAGACCCTCAGCTGTGCAATTAGCAAAAAGACATGAAAGCTGAACACTCGTGGTAAATATGCTTCACCGCAAGAGAGTGCAGAAAAAGTTAAGAGTTGGCCCAGGCAAACCAAGTAAACATAAAACTGTGCAAATAAAGTTTTATGGTGCCAAAGCGATCCCAGGAAAATATTATTCTTTGTTTGGTGTAAACAGACAGCTGTGTGTGTGTGTGTGTGTGTGTGTGTGTGTGTGTGTGTGTGTGTGTGTGTGTGTGTGTGTGTGTGTGTGTGTGTGTGTG
Source organism: Phoxinus phoxinus (assembly GCF_949152265.1). Taxonomy (NCBI): domain Eukaryota; kingdom Metazoa; phylum Chordata; class Actinopteri; order Cypriniformes; family Leuciscidae; genus Phoxinus; species Phoxinus phoxinus. Next base: position 30,073,073 of record NC_136880.1, on the reverse strand, counting down.
TGTGTGTGTGTGTGTGTGTGTGTGTGTGTGTGTGTGTGTGTGTGTGTGTGTGTGTGTGTGTGTGTGTGTGTGCGCGTGCGCGTGCGCGTGTGCGCGTGTGTGAGTACACTCAGTTCAAAGCCTAGCTTCCAAGCACTACGCTGTCTACAACTCATACACAAATATCAGCCCTTCAATTTGCTCAAAGTTCTAGACGTAAAACATATTTTTTTAAAAGCCATGTTACATATAAGCACTGTCAGTGCTTCTTTACTAATGTACGTCCTGTATTATTCTTTTTTTTTATGTAGAAAAGTATTTACTGCTTGATATCTAGTGTTGGAGATGGAGAAGTTTACACAAGACATGTTCTTTAGTTCAAAAACTGCTAGATGGAGTGCAGTGCAATGAAGTAGAACAGATCTTGATACCCCTCTACAATTTGGACTTAAGGGGCGGTCACACTATGCTTTTCATTACATTGACTCCCATTCATACTCATACGAATGCTGGAGAGAAACCCAAGCTCATGTGCAGATGTTTCACAGGTTTGGTTAACTCTAACCTGCGAATTCTTACTATGTACATCCGTGTGACCAATAGAAGATCAATAAGTCATGGCTAGCAGCGTTGCAGAAAAGTGGAGTAGATTGTATGATCTTCCATTTTGGATTTGATATTATATTTGTTATGTGTTAAATGTATGTTTTTAAAAAGACGCTGCAGTGCATGACGTCATATCACGGCCGTTGCAGTGTCCGAAGTGGCTTCATAACTTATGCTCAAAAGTCTAGTGTGACCGTGGCTTTAGACATATTTTAAGACTTTTCAGATGTCGTTTTGTTTTTTGATGTGTCCACATTTCACCATTCATTTTCCACCCTTTATGATTTCTTGTTGAATATTCTAAATTATGGATTTAAAATGGGTTATTGACAGTGAATTGGAAAGCCAGAAGTCAAAACTTTGTGAACAGCCCCTTAAGAATGGTTTGGTTAGGTGGTCTGGTGATTATGGACTTTGTAATATCCAGTCAATGGCTGAATGGTAAAATATAAAAGTTAAATGGTCATTTATTTGAACACAAAAAACACTTTTGTTAACTCGCTAAGTAGAAGTGGATATTAACCAGTATGGCAGTCTCAAAATGTGTATAATGTGTGTGTATGTATATGTACGGTATGTGTATGTATGCATGTGTGTGTATATATGTTACACCCTTTTGTGCGATTAATTGCATACTTATTGTGAAATCAAGCAAATATATTTTATCTTGTTTAACGTGTTTATTTTGTCATCATTTGCTATATCACGTTAAGTAAACTATCAGGTTGAAGGATGATTCTCACAAAGCTGTATTTTCTGCAAGGCAAATTTAGGTGTCTTTACAAAAAAGGACAATTAGAGACTCCAAAAGGACACAGAATCACCAAATGATATAAGGAGTCCATATAATTCATAAATGTATGCATATCAAAACACCCATAACAAAAAAAAAAAACATTGTAGAATAAAACTTTTCCAAATTCAGTGTGCAGTATGTGTAAGAGCTTGTTTACATTTTAGACTTGTCAAGTTGTGATACTGAGCAGAACCACATGGAGAGGCCAAAAAACAAACCTAAACTAACTGCCTTGACCTGACTGCATTACATGTCTACTAAACTAAAGCACACAGATCCATTCAGAATTATGAAACACTGCAGCATACTCATGACAGATAAAACCATTTTCCTGAATATGTGTGGAAACAATGTACTGCATAAATAAAGTTTGCGATCAGTGCGTCGAGAGCGCCGCACACAGTTTGCGCATCAATATAACGGACTCACACGTGCTTACTCTACGACTGAATGAATAATTGGATAGAAATGTCGCTTAATGGATAATTAGACTGAGTTTAGCAGCTTAAAAAGATCTGATCGCAAACAGAGAAGTGAAATTGGGTTATATTGGACTTCGACCGAAAACAGGATGTAAATACAGGTATTTGCTCTGGCTGAAATAACATAATTTTTATTAATATATTTCACATCTAATGCAGTCAGATTCACCCGTGTTAACTCTAAAAGAATCACTCAACATGGCTGGGCACTTGTATGACACATCAAGGATGTTAAGAGGCTAAAAGCAGGTTTAAAACTTGCCCCATTGAAGTCAACAGGGTGCAAATTTTAAAAAGAGGATAAAACGGTGTAGGCAACGCTGATTTTTGTCGTTGTTCTCTGTATTGACAGCACTCCAAATTTACCAAAAAATTAGCTCAATGTTAAAATTGACCGGAGTTCTCCTTTAAAGACAAAATATTTCTATTTCAAATAAATGCTGTTCTTATTCATCAAATAATACTGAAAAAATGTATCGGTTTCCACAAAAAAAGATCTGCACAACTGCAACATTGACGGTGCTTATGAAACATTTCTTATTATTATCAAGTTAGCATATTAGAATGATTTCTAAATGATCATGTGACTGAAGACTGGAGTAATGATTCTAAAAACTCCGCTTTGCATCACAGCAATAAATTACATTTTTAAATGTAGAAAATAGAACACAGTTATTTTAATTTGATATAATATTTAAAACAAATATATTTTTACTGTATTTTTGATCAAATAAATGCTGCCATGAGAAACTTTTCAAAAACATGAAAAAAATCTTACTGACCCTTAAAGATTTGAACAGTAGTGTGTGTGTTTGTTGTATGGACATTGAAATGACACTCATTCTCTTCCCCGCAGGTGTAACATTCAAGGTAGCGTGATCTGCAACAACGCAGTGATTGGCCGTGGAGCCGACATCAAGTACTGTCTCGTGGGGAGCGGCCAGCGCGTAGAACCAGAGGGTGAGAACGCTGCGGTCCAGCGCTCGGCGCGTTACACTACACGCACAAAAACACACACTCTAAACTTCTGTAGTTCCGCTGTGTTCATGTTAAATCCAGCCTTTTGTGTTTGTGTTTATGTGTGCACTCTCACGCCCATGTCTGCCTTTTCGTTTGTGTGATCTTGTGTGTGTATGTGCGTTTTAATCTGTTTTAATAGCGTATTAAAACCTAAGCTTGTGTGTACAATTGAGCTTTATTTTTTAATATGCTTAATCCTCGCAGTCTTAGATCACTGCGAGGTTTGTGTGCGTCTATTTGTGTGTGTGTGTGGCTTCAGCCTCTTGTATTCCGGGTGGTCCGCGCCTGGTCTCTAACCTCTCCATCAATGACAGTGCCTTAAGGCGGCCCTAAGATGTCCAGAGGCTGCACAGTCTAATTGACTGAACAACAGGGTGTTGCTGCCTCGACTGACCCGCTCTAACCCCTCCCCTGAAACATTTCTACATCTCCATCCCCCACCCTTCCATCATCACTCTTGAGCAGGACTCGATTAGTTGGCCATAACCTCTAAAAATGCCTAGGCTTATTGAAGTGCTCCCAGAAATCCCAAATTACAAGTTAGACCCCCTGTACTTCCCCCGACACACACCCGCCCTCAGGCTTCAGCACTTTAAGCGCACCGAGAAACCACGATTCAAAGTTATCCCAGAAAAACCCAGAGCAGAGGTTAATGTAACCTATTATTTAAAAAGCATTGCTTATAATAACTGTAATAAATTCCCTCCAGTAGCTGAGGTTGACACTCGCTCCTTTGTACACACGTTAAGTCAAAGAAAGAAAATAAGTTCATTAAAGAGTCGCTGCTTGTTTTTCATGCGTCTACCCTTTTGAAATAAAAAGGCTGATTTTCCTTTGAAGTTGATTTTTCTTTGAAAATTGAAAGGTTATAGTCAGAGTAGAGCTTAGATGTTATGGCAGATTAACATTTGTGCAGCTATTCAGAGGGTGTAATGTTTAAAATGAAAAACTATTTGGAAGCTAAATTGATATTAGAGACTTTGTATTGCCTATATTGTGATCGTCTATGAGCTGTTTTTAAGACAATATCAGTCTAACTTGACAATATCAAGTCCCGCCCCCCTCCCAATTCAAACAGTGGGCTTTTTTCATTGACGGATTACAAAAGTGCTTAGCAGTTGAATCTTATGAAAACTTCCAAGAAACGCATGTCATATTTCATATAAATTATATATTACATTAGAAAAAAATTCATTTTAGTACCATTCATGTGGAGGAGAAATGCATTTAATAATCAAAATAGTGTAATTGTTTTTTATTTATTACATTAATTGTTAATGTGCAGGTTTTATTTATGTATTTATTCATTTATTTTAATTTTGGGATTTTATACATATATTATTTACACAACCATTCAGTAGTATTTTTAAATCTCTCATGCTCACCAAGGCTGTATTTATTTGTTAAAAAATACAATAAAACTGATTTAATTAAATATGATTACAATTTAATATACTGATTAGCATTCGCGTTTGTTAGCGTTGTTTAGTATTTATTTGAATTCGAGATCTTAAATATTTATCAAATATTTCTAATGTTTTAAATGTCTAATGTTTCTGTCACTTTTGTCACAATTGAATGCATCCTTGCTGACAAAATAATGATTTTCTTTAAACAAAAAATCTTACTGACCCAAAAACAATTCTGTATACACTATACTGTCCAAAAATAATGTTCTTTTATTATTCATATTTTGGGTGAAGTATAACACACAGTTCTTAAATGATGTTTAAAATGTTCTTCTTTTTTCATCTGAAAAAGAATAGCCTATACTGTTTAAAGGGGTGGTTGAGTATAATTTCACTTTTCTAACTTTAGTTAGTGTGTAATGTTGCTGTTTGAGCATAAACAACATCTGCAAAGTTACAATGCTCAAAGTTCAAAGCAAAGGAAGATATTTGCTTTTAAAGAAAAGGACTACAACAAACGGCTGGTAGGGACTACATGACATTCCTCCCGGGTTAGTGACATCAGCAAGTCTATAATGTACATAAACCCCGCCCCCTGAACACGCATGTTGAGAAGAGGAAAAGTTGTTGTATAAGAGTACATTTGTGAGGCAGCTCAAACTTTAGCATCTGTTTTTTCACATGCAATAGAAAGTCACTCTGTGTGCATCTCACAACAGTTCCTATATGAGCGCTTTATAGATTACCGTGACAGAATATGCTAATTGAAGATAGTTAACTCCACATCAGCAACATAAATTCATCAACTAACTCAACTAACCATTCAGAGACGTCCTGTTGCATTCTACATGTTGTCACTTCTTCTAGAGTCTCTCCATCTTTGTCTGACTCCGTTTTAACATTAAAGGCAGAACAGTTTCTGTCATTTTAGTGTGTCTGTGTGAGGTAATCGCAGCTGCTAACACACATGAGCTCTTGAAAGCCCGCCCTCTGCAGCAGCTCATTTGCATTTAAAGGGTCAGGCACAAAACTGTGTTTTTTTTGCAAACTCTCAAAAAGTGACAACTTTAACATGCTATATAAAAATATATTTTGTATTTTTGTGCTAAAACTACACACACACACACACACACACACACACACACACACACACACACACACACACACACTGGGGACATCAGAGATTTATTTTACATCTTGTGAAAAGGTCATTTTACCACCCATTTAAGTTGGATTTGTCTGTCTCAGATTTTGGCCTAATCAATAAAAAAGTGCTAATATTGGTCAATACCTGCACATTACCACATGAGATCCGCCAGTTTTCAGTCTACATTTTATTTAAATGTCTGATTACACTTAGAGCATATGCAATTCTAGATGAAGAGCTTTTGAATTAAAACTTTTATTACAGACAAATCCATGTAGATTTATCCATCAAAACATTGTCAGCTATAGCATAAAAATTGTCGGGATCAGTCATAATCAGTACATGCAAAGATTTGTATTCACTTGTAGTTCATATGTTCCCCCCACATTGGACTCTGGTACACTTGTAACCTTTTTAAACAGCTGCTGAGTGATTAGACGACTCTTAGTAGACTTTATAGCTGTTCCACTATGGTGGTCTAATACAGTCAGCTTCACACACACTCTCTCTTTCTCTTCCGTCTCAATGTCTTTCTCTCATTCACTCTCACTCTTTCTGTTCCCGTCCTGTTTACCGCTACTGGCTGTTCGCGTGTGTTAGCCACAAAGGAGTGATAGACATCTCATAAACTCTAGCCGAACACTTTCTCTATAAGGTCCTGTGTTCCAGCATCCTTGTCCTTAGGGGATTGAGCGTGTTGGGTTATGGCTGCTAAAAGCATCACAGGTCCTGGAGACGGGGTTGTACGGCCAAGACCACCCGGCCTGCCGCTCGGCACCGTGTTGTAAGGTGCAATAGATTTGCAGGTGCTACGGAGGCTGATGACATGTACCTTTCCTCAGACTGTTTAGACTCCCTTGTTCCAACCTTCTCTCTTTGTGTTCGTCCCTCTCGCTCGCTCTTTCTCTCTCTCTCTCTCTGGCATAGCACGCTCTATTTGTCTTTCCCCAAACTCCGAACACAAAAACAGTCTTTTGTGCAGATTCCTTCACACTAAAATATGTCTTTATATGGATCATTAATCTTGCTCTCAAACGTTTAGTTTGGAATAGCCACATTCGGCAAGAGGATATCATCCTTCCTAAGCGAGTGTGTATAAGCCTGACACATTTGTAAACTGTTTGCTTGTCAGTATGTGATGGAATGGCACACAAAGGTAAACTCTAGATGTGTATATATTTTTTTTCAATTTAAACTTGTTTTCCTATCTTTTGATTCATTGAAACAGTCATCATATCAATACAATGCTGAAGCGACTCGTTTGAATTAAAGCAGAGTTTTGAATCTGAACAGAACACACAGCTCATCTCCTTTGAGGCATGGCAGATTCCTGACAACTCACTCTGAGAATCTTGTTCTGTCCCCTCACAGCTGAAAGAACCAATGAGGTCATCGTTGGATCAGACCAGCTCATGGAGATCTAGAACCCTGGAGATGGATCACAGGCCCGAAGACGCCCAGATCAACCTGCTTCCATGTGCATAACCCCTGCACAGGATCCATTTTTTATATGTCCAAATAAAAATGGATTTATTTATCTCAACACTTCTGTTTTTTGTTTTTTTTGTTATTCTCTCACCAGTTTGGTATGTGGAGTCGCTTGCGAAAAGTACCATTTAATTTATACCACTTTAAAAGTTTAAAATTAAAATAATGCAATCAATTTAATGTTTCTTATTATTATAAGTAATTTTTATTAGTAGTATTGTTTATTATTATTATTATTATTATTATTAAATATCAATTGTTAATATTATTAAAATGTAATTTGTTAATTATTATTTTTAATTAATTTAGTATTGTTGTGGTTGTTATCAGTGCTGATGTGTTAATAATAATAATAAATGCACTTAACTTAAAATCATATTATTACAAACATTTTGTAATGATAAAATAAACAACTGACATAATAAGGATTTATTGTGGTGTAATACTTACAAATTGTAGTCCATTACTGAATACAAATGACATCTAAAAAAATAGTTGTTAGTAATGTAATCTGTTACATTACACGTTTTGGGTAATATAATCGGACTACTTTTTTGATTACCTTTGACCTACTTATTGCAAACATTGATTTGAATGGTATCATATTTTGTGTTAACCAAATGAAGTGTATTAAAAATCAGGGGCTTTTGCTAACTAGGTTTTGGGATGGATAAGTTTATTCATAAATTTATGAAAAGCCTAATTAGATCAAGTTAAATTATAAACTAAAAACCCTAAATAACCCAGATTAAATATTTAAATTTTTATGCTATGCAGTGCCTCAATTTTCCATGTAATTAGTTGCCTGACTATAAAGAATTATGGAGAATCAAATAATTCTGAATAATTTACAGCCATTTTGTGATTTAATTATTATAATTAATCATGTAATTAATAAAAAAGTAACTTAATTCCAATTGTACTATAATGTAATTACAAGTATTTAATTTCTGTATTACTTCAGAAGTTATTTAGAAATTTCATTTAATCAGTTACTACCCAGCACTATATATTTCATGATATTGGCGTGGTATTGCGTCATGCATTCATAAATCTGAGTTATGTGGTGTAAATGCATATAAAGTGTTAGATATATTGAAACTGAGTTTATAAAATGTTTTTGGTTGCAGTTGTTGATCTTGGTGGGTGTCTGTGTAGTTTGGTTGTGGTTGTTTGTCCAGTGGATATCCCATCACCCATCTGCGTGACCACCGTGACTGGGACTGCATGCTCTGGTGCTGAAAGGAACAGATAACCACAATGGGGATAAGTTTATTTGTACACAAAAAGACTGAAAGAAATGGACCACCCAGTCAGACAGGGACTACTAACAGTTTCTTTTGCTCTCCAATACTTGCAGGCTTTCACAAAACGCCTAATAGGAGTACTTCCTAAAGATTTTCCTCTTTGCTGTCAACGATTTATAGCATTCCAGCACTTGTGCATCTCTTAAATTACAGGTCCCAGGTTCCCTGGTGACGATGGATTCAGAGCCTGAGGAAGAAGCTCTGAATCTCTGTGTGATTTATTACTATTCCAACTTATTGTTTTTAGGGCCAATCCTAGTCATTTAGTGTCACCGGTGGAATGATTGCACGTTCAATGTCTTTAAGCGGAAGCTTTGTTTTGGGGCGTATTGAAATATTTCACAGTGACATCTCTTTCGTGTTTCCCTGTCTTTAAATCCATAAAATAATATGTGTATTTTTATGAGATTGTCACTGTTCCATTCGTCCTCCCTTTTCTCCTCATTATGATTCAAGACTTTTGGCAGATTAAGCTTATTGCGATCCCTCAGTAGTGTTGACGTCACCCCCCCACCCCCAAGTGGCTTAATAACATTTTTTTTAAATAATACATTTTTCCCCGGAGACACATAATGTTTATAAGATTGTTTGGTCCTATATGATACATTGCACACGTTAAGTAGAAATGAAATAATTAAAATCCCCAAATGCCCCAGGCTCTCTCTGAATGCTTGTCATCTGCTAATACGAAACATGTGTCCTCCATTTTGTCAGTGTGATAACTAATCAGATGTCGTGCCCTTTGCCCCCTCTCGCCGCAGTGTCCACGCTCGGACCACCAGACCTGGCTCAGGAGATGTGGCAGCAGTTGTTTTTCAAAGGTTTGTATATTTAGACAAAGCCTCCCAGAGTTGGAGTCCCCATGGCTGTGTTGGTTTGGAGCTGTGCGGAGCTGTGTTCAGTGTCATTCCCCACCCTTTGGGCCAAATGTGACAGATGCTTGTGTTTTCCTGGGCCTGGGATCAGATGTCAGCTGACAGATCATATATCAGGCCCACCTCGCTGTCTCTGTGTAGCTTCCAGCCTGGATTTCTAGACCTGTTTGGAAGAAAGCTGAGGTTCAAGATGACTCAAACAGAGTCAAGCACGCCATTTAAACAGGTATTTTAAATGTATGCATACACACACTACTGGGGTCAGTTATCTATCAATCTATCTATCTATCTATCTATCTATCTATCTATCATCTGTCTATCTGTCTGTCTGTCTGTCTGTCTGTCTGTCTGTCTGTCTTTCTGTCTGTCTGTCTGTCTGTCCACAGATCACAGGAATAAATTCCATTTTAAAATGTATAAAAATAAAAATGCACTGTCCTCAAACTTTTGAACGATAGTGTTTATATTGTAGAGACCTTACAAAAAAATACCATGATCTACCATGAAAAAATCATTATTTTACAATTTGATCCATTTATTATTATTAATAAGAAAATAATATATTTTTTATAAACAATTATTTGTAATGTAGAAACATGGATTTTTCTGTAAAAGTTCTTTGTAACTATGTATTGTGAAAAGTGCTATACAAATAAATTAATTGAATTGAATAAAAAAAATTTTTTAAACATCTGAAATGTGTGCGTGTGTACACTCAAAAAAATATTTAACCCCAAAAGTTAAAACTTATGTATTTCAATTACATGTCAATTTTCCATCCAATTTAATCACATAAATCCAACGTAAAAGTTAGCATTTTATTTAAACTTCACCATCATGTTCAGTTGACGTGAATGAATTAAATAGTTGTTATGTGAACCGATGAACTTTGATTTAAGATTGTGTATTAAATAAACTTTACTCATTTAAAATACATTGTTGTTATTTGCTTTATATAACTATCTTACATTTCCTTAATTCTATTAAATAAACGGTCAAAAACATGTTAAATTTTCAAACATTTATTGTGTGCAATTGCTCCATAAGTCAAAAGAAACATCCAGTCTGACAAAAGAAACTAAAAAACCCAAGCAGGACATAATACAGCACTTTACAAATTAATACAACTGTTTTGGTTTTATGCATCCTCCCAAACTGTTCTTTCTGTGGTTATTACTCATGTTACACTTTTTAGTTTTAAACCTGTGTGCCAAGTAACAGGGATCCAAATTTCAACATCAAACATTTTCACATTTTCACGGTTAACATTTTGATATCACTGCATAGTACAGTAATCAATTTGTGTTTTCTTCTGATTATTTTCTTTAAAATTATCTATTTTTCTTATATGCCAAAAATCATTAGGATATTAAGTAAAGATCATGTTCCATGAAGATATTTAGTAAATTTCCTACCGTAAATATATAAAACATTTATTTGTGTGAGTGAATACAGCACAATCGTGAACATAAATGCACAACTTTAAAGGCAATTTTCTCAACGTTTAGATAGTTTTGCCAAATATTGTCACATCCTAACAAACCATACATCAATGGAAAGCATATTTATTCAGCTTTCATGTGATGTATAAAACTCAAGTTCAAAAAATTTACCCATGTGACTGGTTTTGTGGTCCAGGGTCACATATAACATATACCACGGTTTCACATTTCAACATTTAGGCCAGAAATAATTGTCCTACTCACTGCTGAACTTGATTTCAGCTCTCTGAAGCTGAATTTCTGTTCTTGGCTATAACAGTCTCGGCCTTGCTGCAAAACGAGTCATCAGATAAGTTCCTGGACTGAGCCAATAGTACAAGGGCTAACATCTCTCGTGTCAAGAGTATCAGAGCTACAAAAGCAGGAATGGTGCATTAGGTACGCAGTCTCTTGTTGGAGTTAGTGTCATCAGTCCGTTGAAAAATTCCTTTCAGGGCATCCCTGTCTTAACAGCTGAAAAAGTTTTCAATCTCCCTTCAGTTGTTGAAAACATCTAGGCAAGAAGTGAATGTCCTATTCACTGAAAAGTTTTAATTTTAAGTGCATGAACCTTTGTGGAAAGCTTGCTGCCATCCAAATTCATCAGTACCTTTTGAAAGAATTCAAACGAGTTTGAAACTTGAGGGTAGCTTAAGTTGAGAGCGTAGATCAGTCCAAACAGCATTACCAATCCAAAGGAAACTCTTTAAGTGCTGTAGTAGCTGCACACCCTCTATCACTACTCCAACATCCTCTGGCTCGTCCTCAGCACCATCACCTTTTTTACAGATCACAAAAAGCCCCAGAATGGTCTCTGAAATCCCTCTCTCAGCTTATTCTGGATTGCAGTCCTAAGCCAAAACAAAAAAACAATTTACATTTTTATTAATTAACACTGATAAACACTGATTATAGTGTGTATATATATATATATATATATATATATATATTATTTTCTTTTCTTTTTTTTTCTTTATATATACAATGTGTAATTAGTTATAAAATAAAATGCAGTTTACCTCACCTTGTCTGCAATTGCCATATTGTGTGATATCTTCTGTCCAGAAGCACCACCTCTGCTGTTGAAAACCTTGAGATTTAGTGCACCTGTCCAGCTGCGCCAAGAACTTTGACATAAGTGGCACAGTTGTTATCCTGCATTTATCTGAGGAAAAAAAGGGAAATAAAGATGGGCATGACAATAGGTATATTGTGGAGGAATTCATAATAATTTATTCTTGTGTAAATATCAATAACACTTACTTAATTTACTGTGAGCAGTGCAGGCCCCCTGGTTTGTAAATCAGACACCAATTGTCCTAAAAGTGCAAAGACAATTACTATATACACAAAGATGCCTGAACCTAGCCCCAAAATGCCCATGTTTAAGCTTAGAATGTTTCAATAACTCATACCTACTGGATAATTCTGTGCCACACACTTTACATGCCCACATTCCCAAAACTCTCATATCTGAAATTCAAAAAAAGAGAGAGAAAACAACAGATATCACACTTTTGCAAATAAATTAAACAAGTCAAGATTAATTTTATTACAAAGAAAAAAATACACATACCGTAATTGAGTGATTGTGCCAAACCGGAGCCAGAAATGTTGTAATTTTGTCGATGAGAACTCTGAAATAGCAAAGACATATAGCCTAGTTTATTTATTTTTTTAACTTTAATGAAATTACAACTCAGCATGAAAAATGAAAGCATGCTCTACTTAATGGAATCCTTTTAACCTTTGCATGTAGATAACTTTAATATAGACTACGGTCGATTAAGTATGTTTGTGCAACGTTTTGGCATTTTCAAAGGATTTTTAAAGCAATGTAAAAAGTAGGCCTAACGTTAATTAGATGACAAGTTGTTATACAAAAAATGACGCACATATAGTCAGTCGACCATCTTAAAATGATCAAAGTTACAAATATTTTTCAAGATATTTGTTTTAACGAGAAATCCTATACAATTGTAACGTTACCTACATAACCTTCAAATAGGCCTAACGTTACGTTCGTTCGATTGACTGATTGTGCAAGTTTGTAAATCGAGATCACGGAGCCGTTATCAAAAATCATACGTGTAATCTGCCTAAATGCAAAAATAATACACCTAGTCAGTCAACAATAAATCTTAATAAATAGCAGTTAACGTTAACTTACTGTTTATATAGGCTAACGTTAACTGGAAAGGCCGGAAAAGTTCATTCGTCTGAAGTGCAGTCACGGCGAAACTAAGATATTTATTTAATCAGATCGATTAAATTATACAAATAGTTGATGTTGAAGTCCAAATCATTTATAAATATAGAAAATATCTTACCTTTTCGAGTATTCCGCATGTTCACGCAAATCATTGGCGTCGAGTCTTGAAAATGCGCCTCCACCGACTTGCCGCCTTCAGAGTGTTTTTTTTTTTTTTTTTTTTTACTCTAATGCGCATGCGCACCATCTGAAATTGCCCCTTATGGCAACAAATCAAGTATAGTTTATGTAATTTGATCAATTTGGACTTGGATCCATTACATTCATGTTGTGTAAGAGTAATTCGCAACAATAATGGTTATTTTATACATATTTAAATATATTTTATTTAAATTGTTTGCTTAAATTCAATTAGTGGCCAGAATCATTTTTTTGAGTGTAGACATATTTCAGATATGTTTTGTTTTCTCAATTAAAAACAAATTAAGATTTTATTTTAATTATTTCTTTGCCATGCTTTTTTGGCATTATGAAAAATATTACCACTGACAAGTATTTTTCACTATAGCAATGTCAAAAAAGCAATGCAAAATAAATATAAATGTACATTTAAAGATGTCGTGGAAGCTTCTGTTTGAGAAGTTTAGATGCGAGCTCCACTGTAAACGAAGACACTAATGTGAACAGGCCTGTGGGTAAATTGCAGTAAGTACTGTACTTGTGAGTTGTCATAAATCATAGAGACTTGGTTATAGCTATGCAACTTGTTACATCCAGAGGTCTTAAGAAGTATCGTGTACCATGAGAGCCAGTGACCTGATTGACCAAATGACAGGCACAGTCGAGCCCTTTGCTCTGAGGGACTGTATGAATGTATGTGTGTGTGTGTGTGTTTTGGGGGTAGGCGGTGTGTGTAGTCGGTGGGGAGGGGTTGGAGAGATGGCTGAAGGCTTGAGCATGGTGGAGGGTGGTGAGAGGCTCGGTGGCCACCCAAGTGGCAGAAAACCTGCATGTTTTCTGCTGACCCCTACACATTAACAGAACACTTCCTCAATTTGTCTTCTGTGTTCTTGAGGCACAAACGAAATTTCCTCTCTTTTTCGCCTCCTTTTAAGACGCCGCATCCCCCACAAGCCTCCTGCAAACCCTCACGCCCACCTTCAGTGCACACACACTTAACAATTAGTACTTTCTTACTGCTGAACAAAGACAGTATGGAAGCTGTGTGGCCTGTAAAGGCCAATAACCTCTATGACATGTGAGGGACTGCGTGCTCTTTGAAATGAACATACTGGCTGCTTTACAACGCTCCCCAGGACGCTCGCTAAATAACATCGGAGCTTGTTTATCTCGCACGACCCCGGCGATGTTACACCCCTGTGACTGGTGGCTCTGTTCCTTCTGTAAGGAATCCATAGACTAATCAGAACACTTCTGATTCTCAAAGATGTAGTTAAAGCGCTTCTATGCAAAAGATTTGTAATGATCCAAAAACGGTTAAACCGTTGCGCTTATTGAGTCAAATTTGGAGCAGTATCAGAGAGCACTACTTTTGTGTCATGCACCTGTACCCAACTTTTTGGGTTGGATGTGCACAATTTCTGCAATTTAGTCATTGGATTGAGTATGTTTGTAGTTTTAGACGAGGCTTGATTCATTCTATTAAATACATACAGAATGTATACATGCACTCCAAAAGGGATTAAATAAGTAGAGAGATATCAGTAAGAAAACAAAGGGATCTGATTTCATCTTGCCACCTGCTAGTTTTGTCCCAACAATACCCCTGTTAAAGGGCCACAAACAAAGACGGCTGAAAAAGTTTTTTAAGCGAGCCATTCATTACGATGACAAAGGGCAAAGAAATACATTATCATAATTAATCTTATCTGTAGCTGTGGGTGGCGGGTCTTTTCCTTTTGAGACTGATGGACCCTTACAATGCCAACATGTACACATCAGTGTGTCACAAAGCACTTTGGGGGCTAAGAATATTTTAAGCTTTGTAAACATTCGCCAAACAAGTCCTGAATGTTAGCTGGAGGCTAGTGTCTCCCCATGCTTTTATCCACATCAAAACAGTCAGCCACTGGCAATCTGAATACAAAATTTGACTTCCTTTCTTAAGGATATTTCCAGAGCACAATGGCACAGGTTTCTAGTATCTCTAGTTGTGTGGGGGGGAAAAATCCACATTGCTTATTTAATGTGAATGGCTGTGGCTGAAACATTTAATATTATTGCTTTAATATCAAATATGATGTTGTTTTTTTCTTTTTCTTTTGGGATCATTTTCTAAATTAGTCAAGGTTCTGGTTTTGAAATATGATAATTGTCACTTACAAAACATGTATTTTTTTTCCCTAAATATTAGGTTCAGGCTTACAAAAATGCCATGTGAATTATAGCACTCTCATTGCGGTAGGTCTTTTCCCCTCTCTGTCCATGTGTATATTTATGTACGTATATGTATATTCTCTATATGTAATTATGCATTTTTTTATATATATAATGTATTATTACTTATTTATTATAACTATTAAAAATATATGCTTTTGCTTGGCAATATTGTAGTACAACTGTCATGCCAATTAAGGTGTGTGTGTGTGTGTGTGTGTGTGTGTGTGTGTGTGTGTGTGTGTGTGTGTGTGTGTGTATATATATAATGGTATTGACGCCAGTGAGCATCATTACTTTCTGATACCATATATCAGAAGGTAATGATGCTCACTGGCGTCAACTACCATTAGAAGCTACTTGTCTGGTAGTTTCAAAGCAATTCGTTCATGGTGCTGATGCCTTTATAAGATAAATAAATTCAGCCCTGAAGCTTTTGAGGAAAATAAACACGTCTTTGCCTGCGGAGCCTCTCAGCTGTCGTTTGATAGCCGTGCTTCGTTCTTTTGGAGCTTACCTTTACACAAGCAGAAACGGGCTTTGGCCGTTTATGTTTAGGGGCTGTGTGATGGCAGATTTCTGGACAGCGCATGGTCATCTCCCCAGTTTATTTATCCAAGGCCTCTAGACCTCGGCCCGGACCTCCCTCAGTTTGTTAGGCTTAAAGGGGCCCCCTACCGCATGGAGCAATTCCTCAGATTCCACATTAGCTCCCATTCCCAGCTGCCCTTACCCTCATCAAATTAAACAATTTCGAGAAATGCGCTCAGTGTTGCCATAGTATACACGCATACATGCCCTTGTGCTTTCCCTTATGTCAATAGTTCTGTATACTAAAACAATCTGTTTGAAGTAATATCCTGACTACAACCGTATTACATTAAATAATCATTAAATGACAGGTGGAACAGATTGCTCATACGGAGATTATAGTTTGCACAAAACCAAGGGCACTTGAACTCTGTACAACTTCTTATCAACTTCTGTATAACACATTTGAATATGAGACACTCACGTCTGTATATGATGAGTTTGCATATAATTTGTCTTTATTGTTATTTTTTTGCTGACAGAAATGAATAGAATTACTGTTGTTGCATCAGTGTGCTTAAATTTACCAAATCTGTGCATGGCTGTACAATTGAATTAATTGAATGATTTAATTGAATGAATGATCCATTCATAACTGAACCAATCATCTCAAACAATATTGATAAGTTTATCACTAATTGGAATGGACTTGACCCTGTCATTATGGAATATCTAAAACCCACTATCCTAGACCTTAGATCATGTACTAATGGTAGATATAAGAATGACAAGTTTAACTGCTGTCCTAAATATAGTCACAGTGGTAACAATGTGCATTGTTTGTTGTCGTTTTTTTACCATTTTGAATTGAATTAAAGAAAAACTCTTGAGCAGAAATATCAGAAATTTTGACAAGTTAAATGTTAACTTAAATAGAGCCAAGTCCTGAGTGTAGCTAGCACACAAGGAAAATGTGCATTTCTTTTGACATTGATTGATTTGTTTGACAGCTAAGCTTAGCAAAAGATACATTTACTACAAGTGAGTAATTTTTTATTCAAGCCATTTTACTCATCAAAATCCCAGAATCAGTGCATTTTGTTCATCTTTATTATTGTGTATTTATTGTTGCAATTTTGTTACAAATAATACTATTTTATTAACTTGTTCCTATTATTTTATTGGTTTTCCTACGTTTTTGAAAGTATCTATGAGGCCAGAGCAGATTAATTTGTAAAGTCTCCTTCTGCATCTGACTGTCAGTATAAAAGAAATGTGTGGCTGTAGTATCAATAGATGGCCTGTGTGATAGCGTGTTAAAATACGAGCTGAGGCTATTGGGAATGTGCAGAGCGGAGCAGCAGTGCAGTGAAAGAGCTCCTCTAGCACTTCCCCCTCCCGGCGCTGATGTGAGGGGCTGCCTGCCTGGGTGGTCTCCCTCTCTCGCCACTTTGGTGAGCTGTTGCTTAGCAGCTAATAATAGGAGATGTTTGCAAAGTAATTTGCCTCTTCCTCGGCCAATGAGAACCAGAGCACTTTTCCATCAAACCACCCTTTTCAGGCTTTGCAAAGGGGCTACCTCTCCAAGTGTTACTGCAACAGGATCAGAGGTAGACTGGCGGAATCCGCTCGCGACTTTCTTCTGCTTTAAAACGAGTTACGCGCTATAGCTGGACGAATGAAGACCGAAGGATCTATACGGATTCGAGCACATAATGTTGGGATGGAGTTGGAAGACTTTGGCTCAAGGAAAGACTAGAGAATATTTCTTCAAGCTGAACCCGGTGGATGCGCGTGTCGCGAATCTTGGATTATTACTATTATCGCCTCTGCCTAAAGCACCGCGTTTGTCTTTAACTTTCTTTTTCTGCCTCCCGTTTGGACTATGGCCTCGGATCCCAGAGACCCGGGACCGGCCGGTGGTGTTTTAGGAGATTTACCCCCAAGTTACACACGCTCTCTGCCGCCTGTGAACTCAGACCTCATCCGAAGAAGACCCAGTTACTGCCACGCCGCTTTTGCGTTAAAACAGATTTCTAAGGTGACAAACGCTTTTCTGTTGGAATAATTTACGTTGTTGTTGTTGTTGGCTATTCGTATTTAAGGGAGCCATGGAACTATTAATTACGTTCTTAAGCGTAGTTTTGGAAGTGTTGAAGGGAATTTACTTTTTAGGCGAGTGAGAAGAAAATTATCAAAAGGCAACATTTACATCTCAAAGCTTATTAAGAGGAAATCGTTTTAGAGGGCGAGTAAACGACGCTAAATATGAAAGTGTGAGTGCGGACAGCGACTTCTATGAATGAGAGTCGAGTCTCCATTCATTTAGCTCTTCAGTCCGCGCGTTTTTGAGTATTTTTCACGTTTAAAACTTCTCTAAGCTGCCTCAGAGTAGGCTACAGCCCGGTTGGTCTAGATACAATATAGCGTGTTTGTTTGACAATGCGCGCGTCCTGCTGAGGAATTCACTGATTAAGTTTGATCTGACAAAGCATCAGTGAAGCGCATGAACGCTTGGCTATGTGTCAAAACTCCCATGAGTGAAACCAAAACATGTCCAGTTATACTGCAGATAGGACTGCCAGTTACAGACACTTGTGAGGTTGTTGCAATATCTGGGTATACATGAATTACATTTCTGATCTTTTAAAATGTAGCCTAATATTAAATGTTAGATTATTTAATAGCCAGCTAGAAAATGCTTACAAAATCACTGTCTTTGTCACACGCTGCTGTGTTATAACAGATAGTTTTATTACAAACATTATAGTTATATTTTGAAATAGTTATACTTTATAGAAACACTTTGACAGCTTTTATTTGAGGTTACATGATCCTATATGTTTTAGCATTCCACCCTTTAAGGCTAAAGCTTTTAAGAAGCTTTTATATAGCTGTTATGTTGTATGATATATTGTTAAGTATTATAAAGTTCGCCATCTTTCTTAACAAAAAATAAATAAATAAATTTAAACCCACTAAACTTGAAAACAACAAGTTCATTGAATATTTTAATTTAATTGTGACAAATAAAATTGAAAAATGTACAAATGACAGAAATTATTGCAACAAGGACAGAATCATATATATATAACAAAATGACAAACATGTTTACAGGCCTATGAAGTTCTCCAACTCATGCCAGTTGCCATGTTATATAGGAACACACATTAAGTTGTTGAGATTTTAGTGTTTACTACAAGTTAGGGTGGATTAATGAGAAAACAGTACTGATATTGTCACACTGGTATTAAAACTGCA
The DNA here is from genome assembly GCF_949152265.1 of Phoxinus phoxinus. Classification (NCBI taxonomy): domain Eukaryota; kingdom Metazoa; phylum Chordata; class Actinopteri; order Cypriniformes; family Leuciscidae; genus Phoxinus; species Phoxinus phoxinus. The sequence continues at coordinate 30,054,082 of NC_136880.1, read as the reverse complement.
TTTTAAAGTAATTCACTTATTGTTTTCAGTTGGTTTGCTTTGTTTTTGTTGTCAAACATCTTTTACATTGTCTGCTTGACAACAAATAGACAGTGTCTCCTTAAGAAATGTCTTACAAGAAAAAAAAGACCTCTCTTCTAAATATTGATTTGTGTGTTGTCAGGACAGTTCACTATCCTGGCAGGGCACCGTGTGTTACAACTGATCTAAAATAGCATCACTGTACATGTGAATAAGTGTTCCTCTCTTGTGTCTCAGGGGAAAGCTGTGGGACAGAAAGCACCACTGTGGATTCGGGCGAGGTTCCAGGCTTTTCTCTTTTCTCTGGGCTGTCACATCCAGCGACACTGTGGAAAAGTCCTTTTCATTGGACTGCTTGTGTTCGGAGCCCTGTCTGTTGGTTTGCGGGTCGCTGCCATTGAAACGGACATTGAGAAACTATGGGTGGAAGGTGAGTCCAAGCATTCATGTTTCGCTGTGTGGGTGGGTTTTTGGGGCTGATCGGTGTGGAGATCTGCAGGATCAAGTTATTTGTGAGCTGTATGCTGTGACTTTTCACTTTGCAAAGTGCCTGTTTTACATAGTCCATTTTAGTGCAACTCAATTTTAGATCTCTCTCCCAAACAATTTGACTGTCTTTGCTTAGCTTAACAAAGCTTAACTGATTGAAAATGTGATTGTGGTGCTGTTGTCGGGCGATATAGACCTAGACCTTGTGTGGGCTTCTGATATGAAGTCTCGGGATCTTTGAGCGGACATAGACCGTGGCCTCTGGAATTCCATATCTCCTGTCACGCACACGTAGCATTCTTTTTCCAAGCGCATGCAAGCCTTCTCTTGTTCTCTCTCCATCAGCCTATATTGTTTGCGGTGGGAGCTGTGCTTGATGTTTTCTTTTTCTCCCCTTTCCCGTTTGACGTCCTTTCCGTGCACCTCACTTATCTGTGCATTTTCAGGCAGCTTTATTTGGTTTTCACACTGCCAAATTCCTTCTAAGCCCCCTAGGCTTTCGCCACACTGCTGATCCCCTGCACAGATGGGCTGTGTGTGAATCGTTAGCCATCTTTGAGGTGCTGACCCTCCCCCTCATGCTCGCTGTGTGGTCCTTCACTATTCTTGGATTCCATTCAACAATAAAGGCACCCCCCTTTACCAAAAAAAGTGAATACAGCTGAAGTTTACCCACCTGTTTCACACTCACACACACAACATGCACACGCACAAGGGAGTCGTTATTTTGTATTTTGTAGTTTCACTTGAAAATAAAACATGTTCATGCTCAGCATTGGTTTATTTTTAAATAAATGGTGGTACCTTATAATTGTTTTTGTTGTTGTTGTTTTTTACAACATCATAGTCAGAAAATAAGGCTTTCAGCAAGTCAGTTCAAGGCAAAAAGTTTATAATTACTGTTGAAATATTCAGAACTGTAAATGTCGAGATATATGAACTAATGCTCTCCGGTGGGAACGTTAGATGGAGTTTAAAGCAAAGGGAGTTGTCAGATGTTGGCAGTGAAATTTGTGTTTTAATGTAAAGCAGGCATAAAGCATGGGGCTCCTGGAGTGAAACGCCAAAGTGCTGAAAAGGAACGCTGTGCCTTTAAGAGGCAGTGCCTGTGTTTCTAAAGTTTCTGCCTGTGTTGTTTCCCCCAATAGCCCATTGACAAAGCTGCTCTGGGATGAATGGGGAGTAAGTGGTATGGTAACAAGGAGAGGTTAGTTCTCACACACAGGCACACACATTCACTTCTGCACACATACACATAAAAAGTCACAGGGACAAACAAAAGAGTTTTATAATAGGTCTTGTGATTGGGAATTGAATTTAGAAAGGTCTCTGGTGCTGTTAGCGATTGCTAAATAGTTGCATATATTAAGAGGACTTTCCAGTGACCTGCCAAGCCAAAACCTTTTATCATAAAATTAATATAGCAAAGGCATTGCTCCATTTCAAAGATTGAGGATAGATCAGTTACATTTTTAAATGTTACAACCTTTTTGTCACAAAAATTCAAATCTGTTGTGTTTGAGGGAGCTATAAAAAATAGTAAAGCAGCCAGGGCCTGTGGATCTCACACTTGCCCAGCTGTGCATTTTGGAGAATATGGCTCCTCATTACTTACCCCTGAGGCGGTGACTGTCCCTCTTTCACCTCTGCTCTAGCCCCCACCTAAATGACACACAGGCCACCAAGTGTCCATGTCCTCAGGGACCACCCGTAATAGCTTCCGCCTTCCATCAAATGATGTGCAAAAAGCAACAACCTTGTGTTTAGATGCCTTATAAAAATTAACCTACAGTTTAGTAATCAGGTTTTAGACATCCTCTGAAGAATACTGTGTGTTTTGTCTATAGAAATGTAGAGATATCCATCCAACCTGGCCTAAAATACATCAGAGTGAATATCTGACTGTGAACGTTGTATGCTAATAGATTTCTGGGTTTTCTTTGTACAATGAAAGACAGTTGAGACATTCTTCAGAATATCTTATTGTGTCCCAGTTAAAAATGCAAGACATAAAGGTTTTTGGGTGAGTTATCCTTTTAAATCATTGGATAATTCTTGGGAAAGTGTGATTTTTTGTTTGCAGTGTGAGGCGTGAGAAAGAGGTGATAAAATGAAATGTAGGGTGACGGTTTGGGGGCTGGTGAGAGAAGAAACATTCTAGAATCTACAGCCTTAAATTACTCATGTTTTCTTCTTATGTGCAGTGTCGGATTGCAGAGGGGAATTTGTTTGGAGAATTAAGAGAGGGAGAGAAAGGATTGAGAAAGTTGTGTTTTCAAAGGAGCTGAAGTTATTTCATTCGGTTTCTGACACCAAACTGAGAAGTTGTCCCACATCTTCTTTTAATTGTGCGGATTTTTATATTTTATTGAGTTTTTTAGAGCGAAGGATGAGGAAAGCTTTGGCAGTGACAAGTTGCCTATCGGTGTGAGGCGAAAAAAAGCACACTTTGATATGTGATTATATGCTTGAGTAAAGCTGGCCAAAAGGATTGTTGGCATTTAATGGTCATTGCCAAAATGTGTGTCGGGCTAAACAAACGGCAAACTTTTTCAAACAGACGGACATGTTTATGTACTCGTATACAGTCGTAACTTAATTTTTCTCATCCGCTTTGACACTATTTCGGTGTGCCTGACAGACGTGTACACACAGACAAGCTGTACAAACATTACTAAAAAAGTTTAAAAGTTTACCCAGATATCTGGGTAGCAGGCCCGCTTGAGTTTTATGAAGCCACCAGGCAGTAGAAGAGAGGAAAAAAGAACATACACATTCATTGCATGAATGACCTTGTCCACATACATGTATACTGGTGGAACCAGCACAAGCCCAGAATTTATACAGACACATGTGGACAGTTCAGTTTTAAGAGCAGTTATCTAAACAAAAAAGAAATGCGAGGTAAATGCAATAATTCATTAGAAAATACAGTCTTCCAGTCCTGGTGCCGGATTCAAGAGAAAGAAAGCTCTATGAAGCATTATTGGAGGTGAATGGCAAGCCACAGTACCCCAGCTACATAAATAAACTCTAACTGCTGAGACTTAGACCTCACCAGTAGAAAGTACAAACAAGGCCAGAGTCAACCTGGGTCAGTTGAAAATGTTTACTTCAACCCCCCACTCCACACAGGCCAGCCATCCAGCCCCCATTACTCAAGAACAGCCATAAGAACTGAATGCATCCCTTCTCAGAGTTTAGCAACTTTCTACCCTAAATCAGAGCGTTGCCAATTAAGGCTACAATCCCTCTGCCAGAGTTTTCATTCTCTCAACCTAATCAGTTCGTTTGGCATTGCATTTGTTTTTTAACCATTGGGTAGTTAAGAGCATGTTGCAGTTCCAAAGGTTGTCAGTGCAGCACCAGAACACATTTCATATCTAGGATAGAGAGGCAAATCGAGGTCTAGCTCCATGGCAGAAGTGCTAGGGTACACCTTTCAGTTTATATTTTTAAAATAATGTTACTAGAACAACGCCAGCGGAGGCAGGAGGAGTCCAGACCCCCAAGAAGATGCCCCTCTTGCTGCCTGATTCAGACAGTATTTCTTACATTCAGTCCAACAAGGGTCATTCTCTTTGATCCATGCTGGAAAAAAAAGAAACTGGTCACTTTTTTGGGGAAAAAAGTCTCCTTTTTGTCCTCCACAACACTTTGTCCTTTTGGTTAGGGTAAAAAAAAAACATTTTCTTGGTACGTGGTGGAAAAGAAATGGTTTCTGGGCTCAATAAATTCATTTCCAGTTTGAATGAAACCAGCAACGTGGAAAATTTTTGCCTTTCACCGTGGGATGAATGTATGTTTCAACCACACATTAAGCTGCATTAGCAGCCAGTGGAGTGCCTAATGTGGGTATTTTTCACAGCAGCCAACACTAGGGCTGATTAGCATAATTAGTACAGGGAAGGCTATACATATGGAAATGGCCAGGACCTAAATGCCAGAACCGGTGGAAATTTATGTCAATGCTGACAGAAGTATCAGGTCTGAATAGGTGTTAGCTCAAGCATAGGTTTAATATTCTTGATTTGTTTTTAATATTTTTACTTGAGTTACAGTGCATGATGTTTTATCATCAAGGCCAAAAAGTTCTGTCAGAGAGATGCACAAGATGACATGCATGCGTTTCACACACATAGACAAGCTATGAAGCCAGCTCTTCCTCCCTCTCTTTAGCATTATTTTATCTGCTGGGAAAAAACAAGGTCCAGCTGCTTTTGTAGTGAGTTTCTCTCTTAATTTTTTTCCGTGTTTGTTGGAAAACAACCGAACGTGACTAAAAATTAGGTTGACAAAGACCTGCATTGAGTCTCTTGGTGGCCTTGAGTTAGAGCTCATAGAGGCAGAGGTGGATCAGTCTCCATCTGCCACTGTATTGGGGCAAAATGGGGTGGTTCTCTCAGTCATGGTCAAGCCATTGAGACTCCTTGTGATTAAGAGTTGCAGTGAAGCTGAAATGTTTAAAAAGATTTGCACTTGAGCCAAATCTATCCTTCTTGTCTTTATAATGTGTCTGGAAAGAAGAGGAAGAAAAAATCAAACAAAGAGCTTGGAATGGACATTATGGGGGCTTGACGGGACCAAGGCGAAAGAGCTGGACCGGCTTGTTTTGTTCGTGGTGGTTTCATATACTAATGTGTGTGGAAGAAAAGGGGAAAACAGAAAGAGAGAATGAATGTGTGTATGAGAGTGTGTGTGCGTGGGCACGCACTGGCACCCGACTGTGTATCTGTGCTCTTGGATTTACTTGGGTGGTGAAAACAGGTAAAAATGTCTCTTTCAGCACTCTTCCTTGTGGGACTTCCTCCAGAACAGCGTGAGTCCTTTCAGAAGCCTCTTAATCCCTCTAATCTGGCCCACAACACTTTGAAGGTGGCCTGTCCTAATGGAGAAAGCACTGGGTTTTAGACCTTGTTGCGTATTGGTACTGCACCATATTCAAATGCTCAAATCTTGACAGTAAAGGCATATTTTTGCATAATCTTTCAGTTAATTTTAACATGATCGTTATTGTAACCAAGCGATTTTTGTTCTTAACCTTTTTTAGTCAAACCACATTTTCTTGCTCCCCTTTATGCATCAATATGGTAACCATAACTTTATTTTAGGTCAATGTAAGCATGCAGTTGTGGGTGATATGTTGCAGAGCATTGGATAGGCCGTGCCAGGGTGGACATGAGTGAGATTGGAGCTGACAGGGTCCACTGGCAGGGTGACACCGGGGAGCAAGGGGCTTCTTCTCCATAGTTAATTACATGTCACTTTCCATACTGCCCACTGGGAGGGAACCCCCTCACACCAGCTCATTTTGCTGGTTTGCTCCTGGGTGGGACCTTGAGACAAGCTAGCTGAAGCTTGCTACCATTGTGTCCCAGCCAGTTAGGGCAGACTGCAGATTAGCTCCAGCTTTTTATTTGCTAGATAATATTTACAGGATCCACTGTACAACTATCTAATCTGTGAGACATTGAGGCTGGTTTCCTTTCTGGCTATGTTGGGGAACATTGGTCGGACCCTCCTCATGGATAATTGGCCTGTGATGGTGATGTCACCCCCAAGGCTGTGAAAAATGAAAGTAACAAAGGAAGGAGGGGCTCTGCTTTGGAGACAGTAAGCTCTGCATGGGAGTATTGCTGCATCGATATCACACAACACCTTTATGCTTCACTTTGGTGTCTATTGACTTTTGGTTTTATTTTCATAACCATGGACTTCTCTACCCTGTTTCAGCCCCAGTAACTCAAAGCAAAGATGCTTTGAAATCCCCCTAGGTGTCTGTGATGTCTCAAATGTACTCAGATCAATCTTGTGCACAGTTCTTTTTTCCACTCTTTTTTTCTTTTTGTTGTGTTTCTGGCTGTGAAAGTATTTGCGTGCCTGTCTCTTTAAGTGTACAGCAGCAGTGAGCCGAGAGAACAGAGCAAAGCTCCCATCTGGAGGGTGGCTGAGTGGAGCGGTGACTGAGCGGCGGGGCCCACTCGGGCCTCTAGCTGGGTGGTCCAGATGGGAGGAACCAGACACAAATAGCTATAATTTACTTCAGGAGCCCCTGTAATTACAGGCCCAAGGATTGGAGCTCAATTCCTGCAGATGCCTGAATGCATTAAATATGAACATGCTGTCCGTATAACGACACAAATGCGTGTTTGCGTTTTGCAAATGGATACAGCCTTCAGATTTAGGCCGCCACATTTTTTGAAGTAATGTGTTTATGTAACCTGCATGTCAGATAGCTGCATGAATGGAACCAGGAGAGGGAATGTTTGCATTTTTAAAGTGGTAAGCTACAGGGCAAACCACATAGAATTTATATTTGTGGTGCAATTTCTTTGTTTCTGTTCAGCTCTAAGCCACTTTCAAAGCTGTGAGCTACCCTGACAACAACAGTACTATTCTCTTTCTCTCTTTCTGTTTTCTTCTGTTTCTCCATGTCTCTTTCTCTTCCACTCCCTCTCTCAATTAACTGAGGCAGGCAGCGAGATGTGCCGGGGAGAAAAAGTGGCTCGGTGGGCTCAGCCAGCCACTGCAGGCTTGTCATCATGTATTGGGAAGTGGAGGGGCAGACGGGCAGGCTCTGATCTGGGCCGGTGTGTTTCATGTGCATTTGGCATGGTCGCAGATACCCCGCGTCCTCTTTTTATCACCGCCTCCGTTAATTAGGAGGCTGGACTCGGGAGTTTCCTCTGCACTCTTTGATACTTTTCGTTCCGACTCAACATACCACATGAACAGCATTTCTGCTTGTACTCTTCTGCCTTGCTCCCTCCTTCAATTTACTGCTCAAATCTTGGATGTGACATGTAGATCAAGAAAGACCTAAAGTCTTAAGGGACCTTCCAATCAGGAACCACAGTCTGTGCTAAGTAGTGTAGAGTTAGCCATTAATTAAACTTTGTGTGAAATTGTGGGTCATGTCATAAGGAGTACTTCCACTCTTTAGGGTGCTAGAGACATAAATGTGATCCACACATCTGTTTTCTGGGGTTAGTTAGAGAGTACACAGGGGAATGAGAACTTGCATGTTTAATCTCAGTTTAATTTGGGTTTAATTATGACATTAACCTCTCACTGAAGATCATGGTTGTTTCTTTGTTTAAACAATTGTTGCAGTGAGACCATTAACATAGAACTATATTGTTCCTCTGGCTTGTTTTTATCCACAGTCAAAATTAATAAAAACATAATGACTGCAAATGTCCTTTCTGAATGTTTGAAAATAAACCATGTTGTCTGTCTGTTTCAGCTGGCAGTCGGGTAAGCAAGGAGCTACGCTACACAAAAGAGAAGCAGGGAGAGGAGTCAGTGTTCACCTCACAGATGCTCATACAGACACCCAAACAAGAGGGAACCAATATTCTTACCCAGGAGTCTTTGCTGCTCCACCTGGAGGCTGCTTTGTCAGCCAGCAAAGTTCAAGTGTCTCTTTATGGAAAGTGAGTGCAACCCCCTGAAGGATTACAGGAAATTTCAAACACTTACAGACATGAGGGCCAGTCTTTTAATATGTGGTTGTGTGATTTCTTCCCACAGATCCTGGGATCTTAATAAAATTTGCTTCAAATCTGGAGTCCCAATTATTGAAAATGTCATGATTGAGAGGGTAAGCATGTTTTTTTATGCGTTATTTGACTTTCTCCCAAATCAGTTTCTTATTTATTTTTGCTTAGTGCCTCAGACAGCTATTATAGGGCTCATTTTAATAACTTGCTATTTTTTCTGTGCCATAAAATACGCCTTACCAAAGATTATATGCTCTTTCTCCCAGATGATTGACAAGCTTTTCCCCTGTATGATCGTGACTCCTTTGGACTGCTTTTGGGAAGGCTCCAAGTTGCAGGGAGGCTCCGCCTACTTACCGTAAGCATTCTGCCTATTCTAAATTAATATATAATGACATCTCTAATTAAGTCATACACAGCTTGACTAGACTATCATTAATATATAAGCTCAAGCTTAACTGTAGCTCTGAAGCATCACCCCCCCCCCCCCCCCCCCCCCATCACCCCCCATCCCATATACCACACGCTCCTAACAATTGGGCTTTACCTTCAACCAAAACGGCGCTGGGTGTGACAAACTCTAACATCAAGCCCCTAGCAAAAGCTCTATTTAGTCTGTTGATAAGCTGAAGCCTGGTTCCGTCGTCACTGGGGCTTGAGTTGTCATCAGTGTGGTGAGGGGGCTTTACAGGACAATCTCTGATCCTGCACCCCTGTCCCACCACCCAATCCCCCCAGCCTGAAGAAGCCCTTATGGAAAGGGGAGAGAGGGAGATGACTGCTACTGGGTGGGTAGGAGGGAAGGTTGGGCGGGGGGGCGGGCAGGGGAGCTTTTGGGTCAGACAATGGTAAGCATTCTTTCAGTTTACGAGTGAGTGTCCATCAGTGAGGGGGCCCTGGAGGGGGCCCGGCTTTGTCAGCACTGGGTAACACTGTGCATTCTCATGGTAATCGCCCAGGCTTGGAGCTGTAAGTTGTCCAACAAATAAAATGGGCATTATTCAAGTCGTGGGCCCAGAGAGAAAAAAGAGGGACAGAAAAGTGGGAGAAATTTACTGTGGACATTAGATATTGTAGTTTACACTTCCACCCAAAATACCTCCTTAATATTTTGTTGAAGGAAAATTGATCAATTGTATTCTATAACAAATAAAATGGGCATTATTCAAGTTGTGGGCCCAGAGAGAAAAAAGAGGGACGGAACAGTGGGAGAAATTAACTGTGGACATTAGACATTGTAGTTTACACTTCCACCCAAAATACCTCCTTAATATTATGTTGAAGGAAAATGTCTAAATTGTACAGTATTCTATGCTGCCAGCCTTCCCCCCATAAATTGTATTCTAAATTCATGCTGGACAAAAAAAATGGCTATTTTTCAATTGGTTAAGACAGATTCTGTCAATTTTGCCGATCTTCCGAGAAGAATGAGTGGCCTTGAAAAATATTGTTATTCATTGTCTTAATTTATCTATTTGGCCATGTATGAAGAGGGCTTGCGTTAGCCACAGAGGCTAATGTCCTCTCAGGCTTCCGCTTCAGTTCAGCTGTTTTTTTTTTCTAAAGGAGAGAGAGAGAGAGAGAGAGAAAGAGAGAGAGAGAGAGAGAGAGAGAGAGAGAGAGAGAGAGAGAGAGAGAGAGAGAGAGAGAGAGAGAGAGAGAGAGAGAGAAAGGGAGGGAGGGAGAAAAAACTTGAGGGAACAAAGAGCAGCAATCTATGGAAAAACAAAAGGGCCCAGGCCGGTTCACTCAAGCAAAAAATAGGAGATAAAGGAGACTCTCTTTGCAAGCAGGAGCAAAGGCGCTTGGTATGTGGGAATGGGAGAGGACCAGCTTTATTTGAAGCTGCTCTTCATGAGTTATTAGAGTGAGATTGGTCCTGGAGTTAGGACACTATTCACTTTTATTCTTCTTTACCCACAAATACCCATCACAGTGAAAGGCCCCTCTCTCACTCAGGGGGTATCACTCTGGGTTCTGAGGCATTTTCTTAGCTACATAGGTGTTGACTGGGAGTGTTTTTTTATTTTTATTGTGATGTATAATAGTTTTAATTTTCAAGGCCTTGATAATGTAATATTGTTAAAATTTTGCAATCTTCTTGTTATTAGTGTTTCCCAGAAGAACCATCCCTACTGAAGACTTCCCTTGAAACAAATTAGAACGTTAAAAGAGTCCAACTGTAATTTAACTGCACCTAGAGAATTAGTCATTGGCACGTCAATAGACAACAGTTCACTCTCTCAATACCCACTGACTGAGAGAAGATAGATTAAAAACTGCAGACTGAGGGGTTGAGAACACTGAGCTCAAAGCAGCATTCAAGGTAGTCGGCACAGCCCTTCCCAGCATTCTCACTGCCCGCCTTTATCCTTATCAAGATGTTTTAGAGGCAGAGGTAATCGTTATGACTCGATGCACAAAGTTAAGAGACAGCAGCCTGTAGACCGCCGGCACATTATGCCCCTCCGTGTAACAGGATAATAAACGCTACTTTATGCGGCATCTGTAGTCCACTACCACCAGGGAGGGACTGGTGCCGGCAGGCTTGGAGAAGCAGCTGCAGGGAAAGAGGGATTCCTTGGAAAAAGCATGCTATCGTTTGAAATAGTTGTAGAAATAATTTAGCCTGCTTAAAATGTGTCTCAATTTTGTTGTCTGTTGTTGTAGGGGTATGCCTGACATTCAGTGGATGAATCTGGACCCCCTCAAGCTAATGGAAGAGTTGAGCCAGTTTACATCTTTAGAGGGCTTTCGAGAGATGCTGGATAAGGCTCAGGTTGGCCATGCCTATATGAACCGCCCATGCTTGGATCCTAACGACACAGACTGCCCTTACAGTGCCCCTAATAAGGACCCATGGCAGGTGGGAACAGTGTTGTAATGCAAATGACGATGTCTTAATATGAGTCTGTAGATTTTAAATGTGTGGTTTGTGTTTTATTTAGGTCCCCGACATTGCTGCTGAACTTCAGGGTGGTTGCCATGGTTTCTCCAAGAAGTTCATGCACTGGCAGGAGGAGTTGATCCTGGGTGAAAGAGTAAAGGACTCCCAGAATGCCTTGCAGAGGTGAGAAAGGGGGAAAGAAAGAAGGAGAGTCATGAGGAGGGGGTATGTGGGTGGGCCTCTCTTAGGAGGCCCTGACAAGAGAGAAAGTGAGAGAGAAAATCAGAAAGAGACAGAGGTGGAGAGAGAGGGAGGAATCGTTCTGACTCCTAATAACCTCACACATCCAAGGAATTCCTTACATGAAGAGGGATCAGTTTCCCCCTCTGACCCCAGTATAGGAAAGACCAATTAAACATGATGGACAGCCGCATAACCTATGGACGGATCTGAAATGCAGAGTGGAGGAAAATGAAAACACATTCAACAGAAAAAGAGCATATGATACAAAGTAAACAAACTGTGGGTAAACTAAAAGCAAAAGCAAATGTATTGGACACCTGTAATTTAATATCAAATGTGTATGTGTATGTTCAATGCAGAGTTTAATCTGCAATAAATGAAAGTATCTGCAGAGAGCGGGACATTGGCCTTCTGCCCAGCATTTGAGCATTGTTCTAATCTCAGTGGAAGTGTGATTTACAGCAGCCTGAGAGGGACCACACACATAATTTCAGCCTTTATTATAACATGTCTGCCTATTAACTCACCTTGCTACACAATGGTATTTGCACATGCATATTTGTACGTTCTGATCTCACACAGTCCTCTGTATTTCCAACCCTACAGTGCGGAGGCTCTTCAAACCATGTTCCTCCTCATGAGTCCCAAACAGCTCTATGAGCACTTTAAAGACGATTATGAGATCCATGACATCAATTGGAATGAGGACAAGGCCACTGCCATCTTGGAGTCCTGGCAGAGGAAGTTTGTTGAGGTAATTTCCTATTTCATAACAGATCCCAAAGGGTCACTTTGTGAGGTCTGAATGATTTCAGTGACCATGAAGGGTTCCCGGCTGGGGTGGAAAGGTAAAAAGAGTGTAGGAGGTCACAAGTGGTGCTAGAGGGTTGTTTTCTTTAGACCAGAGGATGGCATCGCCTGCCTGAATTCCACCAATCCTCAGCTGCCTAGTAAACGGAGTCTTCCTAGGAGGCCACTGACAAACTCCCAGTTATAGGAACAAGCTGTTTTTGTGATAACTGACACCCAGCATGCTGACTGAAAGAGAGAGAATTAGAGAGAGAGAAGAGCCTTCAATAATGGCTACTGCCTCAGAAAGAGAGCAAGAGAAGGGGAAGTGGAGTCAGGGGAGGTCGGGGGGATAGGGCACTGTAAAAACAAAGTGCAGGGGTATTCCTTTCCCCTTAAGTTTGTCGGCCATTCATGGTGCTGATGGAGTATCCTGAGAGACCATGTGATCTCAACTGATCCATCTGCCCTCTGCCCTCTGGCATCTGTGCTCATTATTTCTCGCTTGTCAAGCTTCATAGGGTCTCGTGCTATCTTGTTTGTGTGTTATTATGATAAAATAAGAGGTGGATGAGGGTATGGCCCACAGTAGAATTAATGTTTTTGATGCTTATCGGAAAAAGTAATTACATTTTTGTTTTGTGTTCTGCAATGTGTGCACAAGTTCGTTCAAAACAAAATGCTAGGTTAAGCAACTTTGCTAAAATGCTGAAATTGATTAAATTACAGTGAGTCACAAGAGGTATCTTTGATTTGACAGATACATATGCTCTTTCCAATACACATACTCAAAATCATGTAGTTGCATTCTCTGGATTGATGTTTAAAATTGTGATTTTTGTTTCTAGGTTGTCCATGGGAGCATTCCACAGAACTCTTCCTCCAGTGTTTACGCCTTCTCTACCACCACTCTTAATGACATCATGAAGTCTTTCTCCGACGTCAGCGTAATCAGGGTGGCAGGTGGTTATCTGCTCATGGTAAGACATCCATTACTGTGGAAACTCTAGTTAAGGCTAATGGAAATGTGATGAGTGTGTCTCCATATGTGTGGAGCTATTCCCTTACATGTTTCTTTCTATGCACAGCTGGCATACGCATGCGTGACCATGCTCCGCTGGGACTGTGCTAAATCTCAGGGTGCTGTAGGGCTGGCAGGAGTGCTGCTAGTCGCACTATCTGTTGCTGCAGGACTTGGACTGTGCTCACTGTTGGGGCTGTCCTTCAATGCCGCCACCACGCAGGTAAATACACACCTAAACGTCTTAAATTCACACTCACCCTCAGGGCTTGGCTGTAATTCAGAGCTTTGCGTTCCTCCACAGGTGCTGCCATTCCTGGCCCTGGGCATTGGAGTTGATGACATGTTCTTGCTGGCTCATTCTTTCACCGAGGCCAGATCTAGCATCCCATTTAAGGTATCTCATGAACACACTCTGAATTATGCCTTCTAGGGGATGAAAGTGTTGTGAAATGAAAGTGACTTTCTGTTGTTGTTGAAGATCACAACTCATTCCTTGCCATTTCTCTTCATAGGAGAGAACAGGTGACTGCCTGAGAAGAACTGGCACCAGTGTGGCTCTCACCTCCATCAATAACATGATTGCTTTCTTCATGGCTGCCCTAGTGCCTATTCCTGCTCTCAGGGCCTTCTCACTTCAGGTACGATTGTGTATTTTGAGTGTGAGTACATGTCATAAACCATTGCGCCCTGTGATGCCCATTCAGAAAAACTGGCAGGAGTGGTCACCAATAAGATTGGCAATGAAACGTGGCTTTAATAAATGATCAGTCAAAGTTAATTCAAAGTGAGGATAGCATTTGTTGTTTCTCTTTCTCACATTCTTTCTCTCTATTTTAAGGTCAAACCCCTACATCCAACTAATGTCATAGCCTGTTTTTCAGGTGGGGTGAAATGAGATGGAATATATATCACTATATCACCCAGCCATCAGACTGTGCTTCTCTGATCTCCCCAGGCTAACCCTGGGTGGTCTGTGCTGTAATGATACGGAATGTAATGTCTGTCTGAGGTTGGCGGAGTTGGGGGGTTGGTTCTGCTCAGACTCGCTGTGACCTTGGGAGTCCCCTTTCCTTGGATTGTTGACTATTTGTGGAGTGATGGGGGAGGGGGTTGCTGGTTGATTTAGGGTGCATATTTTACTTTCTGGGATTCAATCCGAGGCACTAAAACAGCGAGGGATCCTGAATGCAGAGTTTTTTTATCAAGTTCAGACAGCAGCTGTGGAGTCGGGTGGCAGCGTAGAACTCATGAACGAAAAGACTTGGCCTCTTTCCTAAAGTTTCTCTCTCACTCTTTTTTTCAGGCAGCAATTGTGGTGGTCTTTAACTTTGCCATGGTTCTGCTGATCTTCCCTGCCATTCTGAGCTTGGACCTACAGAGGCGGGAGGATAAAAGACTGGACATCCTGTGCTGTTTCTACAGGTAACTAAGATGCACTGTCCTCTTATTTAATCTCAGTCCATTTTACAATGCCAAAGCCTGTGGTACTCAAGATGTTTACTGAGATGTTTCTTTTCTCCAGTCCCTGTTCGTCTCGGGTGATCCAGATCCGGCCTCAGGAGTTCTCCGACGCTAACGACAACCACCAGCATGCTCCAGCCACCACCACCTACACTGGCTCAACTATAACCACCAGCACCCACATCACCACCACTGTGCAGGCCTTCACCCAGTGTGATGCAGCTGGCCAACATATTGTCACCATCCTGCCACCCACCTCCCAAATATCCACCAGTCCTCCATCCATGGTCATATCCACACCCACTCCCACCGCTGACCCTTACGGCTCCCAGCTGTTCACTACCTCCAGCTCCACCCGAGACCTTCTAGCTCAGGTGGAGGAGCCCAAAGAGGGACGAGAGTGTGTGCCTCTGCCCTTTTTTCGCTGGAATCTGTCAAGCTTTGCCCGGGAAAAGTATGCCCCTCTGTTGCTAAAGCCTGAAACTAAGACTGTAGTGGTTGTCGTTTTTGTGGCTCTTCTGAGCCTCAGCCTCTATGGTACCACAATGGTTCATGATGGACTTTACTTGACTGATATTGTCCCCAGGGATACAAAGGAGTACGACTTCATCACTGCCCAGTTTAAATACTTCTCCTTCTATAACATGTACCTGGTTACCATGGATGGCTTTGACTATGCACGTTCTCAAAGACAGCTACTACAACTTCACAATGCCTTCAACTCTGTAAAATACGTAGTTAAAGACAGCAATCACAGACTTCCCAGAATGTGGCTGCACTACTTCCAGGATTGGCTCAAAGGTAAGCCTTCGTTTCACAATGAGCTCTTTTTCCTTAGCGGTGCTTGCTAAGGCTACTGATTTTACTACTATTTTTAAAAATGCTAAATCTTAGTCTGAAAAATGTTAGACCATAACTTGTCAGTATTGCACTATTGTGTTAGTCATTGATTAGGATATATCAGCATCTACAAAATATTAGTAAATAAATTTGCATAGATTGCATAGATGAAAGAAAGATGCCACATAAAGTAGCATTTTCAGTTGTGTTCACTCGTTGTGTGGGAAATGCTCTTATCTCTGAAGGTGATAGAAAGAGTTCAGTGAAAGTTCACTTCTGTCATCGGCTTTTGTGTTCCTCCAACCTGGACATAGAAAGGATTATGGGAGGGTCAGGGGTTATCTCAGACTGTTTGTGACCCCTCTGCTCACATTAGTTTGTAGTGAGAGCGTTTGTACTAACCGTGAGGTGAATCCACAATAGTTATAACCCAACAAATTGAAAAGAAGCTATTTATTTTAAAAGGCTGTGGAAACTGAAGGTAGTTTAAAAACTCTCTATTTCTCCCCATTGCTATTTCCTTTTCTTGTGAGGAGATCTCTGTAATTACAGAATGGTTGTGGAAACTGTTTTTCAGCTGTTGCCAGACTTTGTAATTTGGAGAGCACGAAAGGCTTTCTCTGGTTAGTTTATTCAGCCCACACACATTTATTCAGCACCAGGCAGAAAAATGGAGAACCCAGCAAAGGGGGGGGGGGGGGGGGGCTTTTGGTTTATATGCCTGTTTGTGTGTGTGGATTGGCATTAAATCTGACCCAAGTTTTTTGTCCCCTATTTAAGGGAGGAGTGATTTTAACAATCTTTTGCCATACCTTACCGAGTTGTGAATAGAAAAGTAGGAAGGTTTGAACGTCTTTCTCACAGTTGGTCTAATTGTACATGTTCATGAACCATGTAGGTCTTCAAGCTACATTTGATGCTGATTGGGAAGCTGGCAGGATCACCTCAGACAGCTATCGCAATGGCACAGAGGATGGAGCACTGGCCTACAAGCTTCTCATACAAACGGGCTCTAAGAAAGACCCTTTCAACTACAGCCAGGTGTGTGGTCAACTATTGGTTCATTCAGTTTAAATACTGCTTCAAAACTGCTGTCTATCCCAAAACTTACATTTACACATTTTGTTTCTTTTAAAGCTTACATCCCGTCGCCTGGTGGATGAGGATGGTCTCATTCCACCAGAGGTTTTTTACATCTACCTGACGGTATGGGTCAGTAATGATCCGCTGGGCTATGCCGCCTCCCAAGCCAACTTTTACCCCCATCCTCGGGAGTGGATCCATGATAAGTACGACACCACTGGGGAGAACCTTCGCAGTAAGTAAACCCAGAAGCTGACATTGCACAGGTTGTCATACAGTATTTATGGATATGTTTCAGAAGTAGCATGTGTTTGTGTCTAAGAGCATTACTTCTCTTCTCTTTCAGTCCCTGCGGCAGAGCCTCTAGAATTTGCTCAGTTTCCTTTTTACCTAAATGGCCTCAGACAAGCCTCAGACTTTATTGAAGCCATTGAGAGTGTGCGCACAATCTGCGAGGAGTTCATGCGGCAGGGAATCCAGAACTATCCCAATGGCTACCCCTTTTTGTTTTGGGAACAGTACATTGGTCTGCGCCACTGGTTCTTGCTGTCCATCAGCGTAGTGCTTGCCTGCACCTTCCTGGTGTGCGCCATCCTCCTGCTCAACCCCTGGACTGCAGGCATCATTGTAAGTCTGCCTTCCTCTCACCCTAATCCATTTCTAACTCTCTTCTTTTCTAGCATTTTTCTCTATTCTCTTATTTCTCTTGTTTCTCTCTGATCCCCTCAACACAGCTCAATAACTTTGCCACCAGGGCAGTTTTCTGGGGAGGGTCTTTGCGGGTTGTCTAGAGGGTGCTGCTTGCATAGACACATATAAACACACAGTCACACATATACGTACTCTCCCCCTCATCTCTTTTGTCATTCAAATGAGGGCAGCAAGACTTTCTAAAGAAGAAATGCAAAGCTCTCCTGAAGGCTTTTACCTCCAACTGCCTTTGTCCAGAAATTTGGGGACAGGACAGATCTGCCCAGTCACGACCTTGGCCTGCTAAACCCATCCATCAGGGACTGGATGTAGTGGGGGTAGTGGGTGGGTTAGTTTAGGGGCTAGGAGGTGTTTCACACAGGCTGGTGGGGTCCTCAGATCAACATGAAGGATCAAGGAAACTAGAAGTAGCCATTGGCTTTGGTTGACATGTATTTCTGGCTTAGCTGCAATATGTCAAGCTCATTTGAGTGTAAATGCCTATTGCACTTATGCATTTATTTAAAAACTGTTTAGTGCACTTTTTTCTTTTTACTCAAAATCGGTTGTCATCTTCAGTTTCACAGCCTATATGGAGCCATAGTAAAATAGATTTTACCATCTCCAATTAAAGCATGACTAATTTGGGACCCCTGCCAACATCAAAGGTTTTCAGAGCAAAGACTTAACCAAGTTCCCTATTTATTGTATTAAAAAACAGTTTCTCATGAGTAGGAAAGCTCTTAGGACTACACTTCACCAGGAACGCAAGAGCAGAATGGTCCTTATGCTCTTTTATCATATAGTGTCACTAATTTCCGTACTCCTGAAAATGAGAAGACATGGGGAGTGGCAATGACATGGCCATTAAGTAATCTGATACTTGAGGCAGATGACAGTGAAATGTAGAGGATATTGGCCGAGTGATTTATTTCTGCATTGTGATTCATGTAGAGTTATTTCAATGCACATAGTTTCTTGTGCTTGTAGCTGCTAATGTGCAATTCTTTTTTTTTTCGCTCCCAGGTTTTTATTTTGGCCATGATGACAGTGGAACTTTTTGGCATCATGGGCCTAATTGGTATCAAGCTGAGTGCCATTCCTGTGGTCATCCTTATAGCCTCCGTTGGTATTGGAGTGGAGTTTACTGTGCACATTGCACTGGTAAGATCATCTTGCACAGTAATTCATCACTATTTTCTCTATTCGATTTAAATAGCAGAAATACATTTTCATTCTCTCTATTTTCTAACTGTTGTAGGGTTTCCTGACTGCCATTGGGGACAGGAACACACGTTCAGCCGTGGCTATGGAGCATATGTTCGCTCCTGTGATTGACGGCGCCATCTCCACTCTGCTGGGAGTGCTCATGCTTGCTGGCTCAGAGTTTGACTTCATTATGAGGTGAGTGATTGACACTTCTCCAGGCAGGTCTCTGAGGTCAGCCCATATGCTGCCTTTTAAAATGGTGGCAGGCCTTAGTCAGGGAGACAGTTGTCCATGTGGCTCTAGGGTACAGGTGGTAACGTTTGCCTCCCCATCACCTGGTGTTGTCAGTCTCTAACTGCCCTTAGACCACCACAGCACTCTTACAAACATCCATGAGCTTCTTGAATGCACAACAAATGGAGGAAACATCAATGGAGTGCAGCAGCTGCTTGTAAACATGTAAATATACAACCCACTGTCCCGTGACTCAACATGCACACACTTGCACCCTAAATGTGGGGAGAAGGTCAACTGTCCAATCATTTGGTTGTGAACTCCCTCTAGCCATTGCATTTGCGTAGCTTTTCCGCCTGGTTTAATGCAAAATAGTGGGGGTTTTTCAAATGGATTTGGGCTCCGCTGAAAGCAAACCACAACCTTGAGAGAGCCGCCAAAAACAGACCCATGACACAAAATTTACTTAGTTGAAGGACCCAGCACAACATAGCTGCATGTTGAAAATTTTAAATATCTCTTGATCATTTGTTTTCAAGCACCCACTTTTTGCACCAAAGAGTAACTTGGATATGAGGAAGAGGTTTGGGTCTTCAGGTAACTGCAGGAGGGTGTTAGAGCAGATTGTTTTAGGACAGTGCTAAAGCTGGAGGAAAGATTGGGGGTTGGGGATTGGAGCAAACCATTTGGTGCAAGTGGTGTGCCAGCACTGGGGCATTCACAGTGGGAGGTCCTGTTTAGATGTAGAGAGAGAGAGGTCTGGCCCTCTAGCTGGGGAGTAGCATAAATACATTGCTGTAAACATCTCCTGGCTATGGGACACTGAATAAACAGGAGAACAAGCTCAGCGGCCCCTCTTAGAACGAGCCACCCTTTCCAACCCCTGACTTGGAATGGAAAAGATTACAGTTTATATAAACAACAGAATTCCTAACACTAGGTCTACTCTGGAGGTCTAACCCAGGCGGGGCCCGTGGATGGTTTAGTCTTCCCCCCCCCCATTTTTTTCTTTTTCTTTTTTACTCCTTAAATAAATCATGCTCCACTTTCGGAATGTTGACTTATTAAAATAAACATGCACCCCTTTTCCAATCTTTTCATGTATACATGACTGTCAGACAGAATGAGCGCCTTTAACTAACAAAAGGTGGACATAAGTGCAGCCAAAGATGGTTGGCTGCTTTGTCTGATTTTTTCCATTCTTAAACAGCCTTCATGTTTTCAATGAACATGACAAACTGTGATGAAAGGATGATTGTGCCTTTCTCAAACTCCTATCAAAATGTCACTCAAACTATGTGATTCTTCTAATTGTTTTCAGCCATCACCTTAGAGAGAGATGACTGAAAAAGAAAACGGTTCACACTCAAGCTGTCTGATTCATCTATGTTAATGAATCAGACATGAAAGAATTGGGAGGAAGAAGTGGAGGGAATGAAAGCAGACTTGCTTGTCTCCATCTGAGAAACCCATAGCATAGACTGGTCTAAAAATGGCATATAATTCTGACCAGAGTCTCTGTTAGTGGCACGTTGTATGCACAGACCCAGACGGGCCACCTTGGAAATTTGGGTTTTAGAGGTCAATTTAAATAATACCTCTTCCTGACTGTGCATAATGACTGAAAATAGGTAATTATAGTATTTTAAAACCAGAGGTTCTGTGATACAGTACAGGTCTCAGTTCCTTAGGGAGCCGTGATAGAGACAAAACCAAAATAGATCCAAAATGGAGGTTCAATGGTGTGATGACCGTCAGACTTGTAATCTTTTTAACAGGGTTTTTTTATTCATTTGTTTGACGATTCTCAGACAGCCAAAGTAAACACAAGGCTTCATTGGAGGACACGGGTCAGTGGACAGCAGTTTCCACTGTATGTCTGGAATGCTCCAAGCAGATATGCCAAAGATGAACTTTTCCCCCTCTGTCTTTCTTTCTTAAACCCAAGGTTCTTGTAGATGCGACAGAAGCAAAAATGGTCAGAGGGTGGGAGGTTAAAGAACATTCCAGATTTTTTTCCAGATTTTGTTCCTCTTTTTCTTACCTCCAGAATTCTGAACCACAGCTAAAACAGCTGAATTGTCTCTTTTTTGTGTAACCATTTAACTGGAGTGCTCTCTAATTTTCTCATGCACTGTCTTTCTTGTGGTGAATCAGAGCCCTCCCTCAATGCTCTGAGCTGGAGCACAGAGGCGCAGACACCCTCACAGCCCTGCAGCCTATTAGTGAGCCCTACATGTTAACACGCAAGCCTGTATACAGTGCAAAACTAATAATGGTCTTCTCAGCTTTATATCTTTAGCCTATACTTCTCAGCCTTATATCTTTAGTCTCTACTGCTAACCTCTAGCACTCACCCAAGAGCTAAAGCCTGGGAAACCTCATTCACCACCCTCTCCCTAGGCCCCTTCGTTCAAACATACGTTTTCAGTCTTAAGCAACTCTGCACCCCTTTACACTGCTCTACCAGACCCGCTAGTGCCTGTGCCAACCAGACCTCCAGGTTCTTGGCTTTGGAGTTGGAGGGTGGTGTTTCCTGCTTGTCTTCAGCACTGGATTAATGTTCCTGCATTAGTCACCTCCACTGAGAAAATAACTAGTTTTAGTATTAGTCTTACTCAGAACGGTTTGGACTAATGAGAGAGATATTTGTCAGAACAAATCCCCTTCGCACTCAGAATACTTGTTGAATACAGGAACTCTTGTTGATGGACTCTAGGGTCCGTTTTACAGGTTTTACGCAGAACATTTTATTGCACATGTGAAAGAAATACCTTTTAGCAGATATCCATGATTGTGTTGCGTGATTAGCTCATGAACCAACATGGCTGTTGAGGGCCTGGAGGAGGGAGAGAGTAAGAGGAAGAAAAATGTAGAAAGCAAAGGTCTGGCCTGTCCTTCCCAGTGTAAACAGAAAGGTGGCATGCCCTGGCCAGGGTGAAATAGGATCTTAATAAGAGAGGGTATTAAGTTGCCGAGGAGAAAATTGCATTAACAGCAGTGGCAGCTTTTAGCCAGAGGGAGGGAAGCAAAGGGGGAAAAGCAATGGAGAGGGGTGACTGTTTCTGACGCGTAGAATCTGCTCACTAATGTAAACACATCTCCTCAGGAAGTGGCAGGGCAGTGGTGATAGATGAGGGCTCCCAGAGGGAGAGAGAGTGAGCACTAGCTACAAAGATGGAACCCAGGAATTTCTCTCCGGCTTTGTTAGGTCGCCAGGCCAGAGGAAGCAAGGAGAGGGAATGTAGGGAATAAACTATGAATAAGAGCATCCTACAAGAAGTCTTGTAAATTACCTTCCTCTCTTGGATGATGACTACATTGTCTCATATCTTGTTTGAATATGCTGTGGATGTTTGATGGCTGCTTTAGCTTTAATATTCTCTCAATTTGTGTTCTCTTTTGCAGATACTTCTTTGCAGTGTTGGCTATACTAACATTGTTGGGGATCCTGAACGGTTTGGTGCTACTTCCGGTACTGCTTTCGCTTATGGGCCCACCAGCTGAGGTCATACCCGCTAACAACGGCAATCATTTGCAAAGTCCCTCTCCTGAGCCCATGCCTCCTCCTATGAACCACCATGGGTACTATGCTGGGCACATCCCCAAAGGACCACGTCAGGCGTTCTCTGAGACCTCTGACTCTGAATACTATTCTGAAACTACGACAACGTCTGGCATCGGTGAGGAGGAGTATAAGTACTGTGACAGGAGCACATACATCACACCACCAGCTCAACCGCCAACCTCTCATATTCTGCTTGAAGCAAGCAAGAACCCCAGCTTCCCTAAGCTCACAGTAAGTCGACCTGACATAAAACATTAGGAATCAAACTGCTTACGATGTAGCTGCCATTGAACACTTTTGTAATGTGTTTTGCGCTTGTTTTTGCCTCCAAGGTGGTGAAGCCTTTTGATGAAAGCAGCTCTAAAGGACAAAACAGCGAGTCAACGCAGAATGCGGTCAACTCTGTCAGTTCGCAGATCACACGATGGGACAACAAACACGAGTACCAAGGGCAGAGGAGACAACATTTACCTAGCGACAGGGCCCACTGTCCTCGTAGGACTACTCAGTGTGGCCCAGGGCCACAACCAGGGAGAGGGCAGCAGCAAAACAGGACTACAGCCCCAGCACACAGCCCTGGGGCATTGCAGCGCTCTAACAATGCCATCACCATGGTTACAGCAACAGCCTCTGTGACAGTGGCAGTGCACCCCAGTTTGCCGGGGTCGTACCAGGGTTACATGCACGAGGGTTTTGAGGATAACGAGTCAGACTCTTTTGATGACTCTAAGAGGACTTCTCAAACATATGGGAAAGCTACACATTATAAGAGGGACTCTTTAGAACTTCAAGATCTGGAATCCACAGAAAAAAGCCAGCATCAAGCTAACCAGACACAAGGTAAAGATTTTAACCTTTTTATGGCTTAATATTTCATATCCCAATACTAGAGATTTGTGTATTTTAGATTATTTTTAAAAAGCAGGCATCTGTCCGTACTGATCGTGACCATGTTCTATCTTTTACGCATGTTACAGGTGGTGCATGGATTCAAGCAGCCAAAGATTGCTAGACTGCTCCCAGCCCCCACATCCCTTTGTCTGGAATCTGTTTTTGGGAAGTTCCCAACCCCAGCCCAGTGTCTTTTATCTCTTTGAACTGTACATAGACCTCACACAGACAAGAGGATTTATTTTAAAATTATTAAAAAGGTCTTCTTAGACATTTATAAATATATATATTTTAATACTAAAAAGAGGGAAACTATTTTAAAATGTGCTGTATAACTGGTGTATTCTCTTGTGTAAATGTCAGATGTATAGATTGTAAAATGAGCTATATGTAAAAATAAGTGAAATGATATTGGTTATTGAAATGCAAGGTCAGTGTTCTTTTTTTTTTTTTTGCTGCTACTCTTCAAATTTAAGATGACGTGTCTTGAAAATATGCAGTACCCCTTTCCCCAACATAAGCCAAGATTTAACTTTATATTAACAAGTTCTTAAACAGCAGCCAATAGGAAGCTTATCTGTTTTGTTCAAAGATGTTGACTTATATTTGTTTGCACTGTACAAAATCAAAACCTATATAGATAACAGTTTTTCTCAGTTGAAATTTCCAGGTTTTTTTCCTGTATTTATTGAACTTTTTTACTGACAGCAACCATTGTGCCTTCTTAATTTTTAATCTTACAAAAATTAATTTGTCAAACTGTTGCATCACTATACTGTTCAGGATCAGCATTGTCATTGATATGGTCTCATTGTCTCTCTCATGGTTTTACACATCGTTGTTAGCATGAAATGCTCTGTCTATACAATGTGCAGTGAACAGCAGAACTATGGGTCTAATGTTTTCTGTTCCATTATTCCGTTATATGCTCATTTGCAGGCTACATTTATATACTTGAAGTGGTGGTTAAATGACACTTTTTTTTGTTGCTTTTCCTCTATGGTTATTTTAGCCATACATGAGTAAGCTTCAGTTTGTCACTATATATGCCCCAGCAAAGGTTTGGGAGACATCAGGCAAACGTGTAGTTTACCCAAATATCGTTCAGAAAGGGAATTGTGTGTGAGTGCAAAAGGATATTTTTATTTTGCTTGTTTGTTTTCTCTTTTTTTGTCATCTTGTTGGCTGCTTTGTACATAGCAAAAACCCTGCGCAATAGTTTACCTGGTAGTTGCCCTCTGGGCTTCTCCCATAAGGCCAGTGTAGGGACAGATAAATAGCTATGGTGCTAGTCTTAGTATTCTGTCTGCAATGCAGTTCTTTCTTAGGTCCAATTTCAGCCAAAAGCTCATTCAGTATTGGTCAAGTCACTGCCAGAATAAATGCAGGGAAAAGTGTTAATGTAAGTGGCAGCTTCTCTCACTCTCTATCTCTTTATTTAACAAAGTATGTTTTAACAGAAACAAACCAAGTAGCTACTGTATCTGGAAGACAACGCAAAATAAGCAATCTAAAGCACATGTAAAGCTTAAGGACAGGAGTGGCTTGGGCAGACAGGAGACAAGGGTAGGGGATGGGGGTCCTGCATAGGGGTTTTGTTTCAAATGTATGTCATGCCATATAAATTATTTATATTAAATTTTTATTTTTGTAGTTTGTACAGATGTTAGTCACTAGACTGAAGTTATATTTTTAAAGAGTAAATATATTATAAATATAAATATATAATTATATCTATTTGTTTCTGAGATTTTTTTTGTGGGGGGAGTATGGGTGGAGCAGGCTTTGAAATGTTCATATTGCTGTTGGAAATAATGAAGGAAAGGTGTGGCTACAGTTGTCCACCTTCTGTAGACTCTTTGCCTTTCCTTCTTTATGTAAAGATTTGAAGTTTCTGGTTTTGTTGTTGTCTAAATCACTGTGACTTCAGAAAACTTTGTGGGGAAAAAAGAAAAGAAAAACCTTTTGTGACCATCATTTCCTTCACCCTTTATAGGAATTCAACTAACAAAATAAATGGAAAAAAAACCTGACTTTTTTCTTCTATTGCCTCTTTTTTTTTTAACTGTCATATTTTGAAGTTATTTATAAATTTTATCACTTAAAAAAGCCTCACTATTTTGGGCGACTAAATGCTGTTATGATGTGTGAGGTGATTAGGTGAGGGGGGAGGGCAGTTTAGATGTATCAGCTCCACACTTCCTGTTTTATTGTTATGACTCCCCAGGCTAGTGTCGTCAGTACAATAAGCCCACCAATGGAGATGAAAGGCGTGTGCTGTAAATTCCTCGGCTTCCCACAACACGGGCTCATCTGTCAGCTTCCTCGGGCCTGTCTGAATCTGATACACCTCTGGCTTTTGAAGTTACTGTCGAGGCCCCTCAGTATCAGGACAGACAGTGAGCGGGTCAAGGGTTTTGCCTCATGGAGTCGGAGAGTAACAACTGAGGCCGTGGGGCATGATCTCGTTCTACATGTTAGAGTTTCAGTTTATCAAAAGGAACATGTTGAAAGCTTCTGCTTTGTCAAAATTGCTGATGTAAAATGAGAATTCCTTACTATACATTTTCAAAAGCTAGGTTTACATGCACCCAAATAATCTGTTAGTAATGGCGCAATGGCTTTGAAAAGCCTTCATGTAAGCACATTAATCGATCAGAATTAAATATTGATTGTATTGGTGTAGACCTGAAATAATCTGATCAATAGTGGGGAAGAATAATTGAACTGAATCTTCTCAACCAGATTCAAAAATACCTTGTGCATATTTTTTTATGTAAACGGAAGTTTCAGAATCTGAAATCGGATTGGGTTCATTCAAACTGAAAAAAAGTTGTGTATGTAAACATACGTATTGAGAAATGCATATAAAATGGAAGTGTATGGGCCAACAAGCAAATCAATTAAAACACATTATCAATTTTCATTTAAATGCCCATTCTTAAGTCAATTATGTTTTCCTAAATCATGCATGAAAAGTTTAGGCAACCTCCACGTTAAAGTATATGATGAAAATGTATTGTGACTTTAAACCGTATCTCCGGCACTCAAGTTTATAACCACTAAATCAAGGCAGGAAAAACCTTGATCTGCCAAGACGCAGAGAGCTTGTGACCATGAATTATATATATATATAAATATATATAGCTAGCACCAAAATCTTCATATATTATTCATATATATATATATATATATTAAACAAACAGTTTCCAGATAAACTCCTGAAGAAGCACCAAATATCTTCACTGGAGGTCCAGAGCTATCAAGGGCTTCCGCTGGGAAACACTGAGATTAGGACAGCTGACGTAGTTTAACTACATCTTCCTGAAGAGTGAGCTGCTCTGTGACGTACTGAACATGCTCCGAGTGAGGAAACTAGAGTGAGAGAGATGATCGCAGGAGAGATAGGGCTGTCTCTCATTCATGTCTGGCTTTGGCAGCGTATCGTGAGCTGCGGGAGCCAAACGACACTGGCATTGTGCAAAACAAAATGGGGGGTCTGACTCTGCCTCCCATTCAGTTCTATAAACTTTATAATAGCAGATTGAGAATGAGATTTAAAGAGAAAGATAGAGCTGTGTGTGTGTGTGTGTGTGTGTGCGTGTGTGTGCGTGTGAGTGAACTGGCAGATATGGAGGGCAGAAGCTGGCACAAACTGAAAGAATCTTTGAAATAGTCTGTAATATATGGGTGAGATAACAGCTGACACCTTTAACAACAGATAGCTGCGTCTGGATGGCAACAATCGGAGCAAAGCAGTGTCTATATGGGGCAGGCAAAAAGGAGGAGGGAAAAAAATTGGCTGAGAACAAAAGAAGGAACACATGATCTGCTGTGCTACTTGGGTGGCCAGAGGATGAGCGCTCATTGTTGCTTGAATTCAATAGGGCTGATTAGTTAAAAGTGTGTGTGTGTGTGTGCTTTACATTTATGGTGACTGGCACGGGTCTCTCCCTCTCGGCATGACTGAAAATGGGTAAAAAGATTACATTTCTATTCACTGTTTATCTCTTTTAGCCAATATTATGGTTTTTGGAGGGTTGATATGGCTGGAAAGGGGTGGTGAGGAACATTTCATAACAAAGCTGGCATGTAAAATAGTAAATGCTATTCTTTCTTTAGATATGGAGCAAAAAACAACTCGCACAAGTTTACCTCCACATTGAAATTAATGAGAGATGATGAAAATACTGTGCAAACACAGTATTGTAAATAATAATAATACTTGTATTCCGCAAGGATGCATTAAATTCGTCAAAAGTCACAGTAAAGACTTGCACATTGTTACAAAAATTTCAATTTCACATCAAACTCTAATAAATAAATATTTAACATGTTCACAATCACATGTGATAATCATCATTTTAGCATTTTACATAATCCTTTTAAAACAATTTGAACATTTATGAAAACATATAAAAATCAGATGTTATGTTATGAGTCCGTGTCCATCGATAGGTCTTGTTTACCTATCCTCATTATAGTTCACTGACCTCATTATACAGAGCACAGATCAATATTTACAGAAATCACTTCAAACTAACAAATGTGTTTGCAATTTCTAGGTCCTATTCCAGTGCAGAAAACAATATGAATTTTCAGGCCGGCCCCTGCAGTGTAAACATGTTTTAAATAAACAGGAACTAACGTAATGCTCTTTTAATTGATTCATTCTGCCCAGCGATGTTTACAGAAGGGCCTAAATACGAACTTGTAATGCAAACCCAGTGTTTAGAAGTGGTTTGTTTGGTTAAAACAATAACAGTTTGAATGCCAGCCATGTTAGAGTTGCATTGTGTGCTTCAAGGGCTTTATTTGGGGATGTAAATCTTTCTAGACTGCATGCTCTCTACAAATTGTACTACAATTCGCAGGGCAGAGCTGTCTACGTTGGAAATAGGAGAGGGAATAATCATAAAGCTGTTGTGCGCAGTATGGCACTCTGGGTAAAAGAACATCAGATTATAATTAAACACATGCGAGAGGTAATAAAACGTAATGAACGTAGTGAGGAGACAGGCAGAGCCATTTTATGTGGCCAGCACAACATGTTGTGTAGCGCTGAAAGCCGCGCCATATGTGTCCTCGGGTGCTCTGGGTTTAAATGTCTGTCCATATATGGTATCTGTAGAACTTTTTTGAAACACATTCATAGTACTGACATGGAAGTGGCCTTGTGGGTAGTGAAGACAATCCAAAGATCTGTGTTGAAGCTTTTTTTGGAGAGCAAGTTAGAAGTGTTTTTTTTTTTTTATTAAATTTGATTTTACATGCAACATTGGAGAAATGTTCATTCATGTTCACTCATTAGTACCAAGTTTAATATGAAAAACTTACTGTAAACTACAGGTTTGGAGGCATTTTCTGCTAATGCAAGACGGACAGTTTTGGTAAAAGAGACTCTTTGTAGCTGCTTACAGCTTAACACAAAGTTAAGCAATTTTGAGTGATTAAAAAACAAACTGTTTGATTTAAAAACAGATTTTTACCAGTAATTGGAATGATCAATTTACTGACGATTAGTATTGAACAATGTACTTTCTGTAATTGCAGTGTAGACGTATCGCGCCTCTCTGGTCAGTAAGATTTTAAGTGTAATGTTTAAGAGGATCTAAAAAAAGTTCATTATTTAGTGCAAAAAGTGCAAGAATTTACAAGCTTATGCATCAACTTGCAAGTGGAGGTTTCAAATCTGGAGTTATGAAGGTGCTTGATCACTAGGTGGTGCTGTTCAGACTATAATAAAGACTGCAAAATAAAAAACAGCAACCCACAACAGTCAGTTCCAGCTTTCATACAGTTTGAAGAATGCACTTGTGTTTTAAGCTTTATTTATAGACATGTTAATTGTTAAATTGAATAAACACACTGAAAAGTACATGTAAATGAAGAGACTTGTAAGCTAGCTAACAAAGTAAGACACTTGTAAATGTAAATGGCACCATAATATCTGATAAACCTTTGAAGCTGAATAAAGACACTAGACTACGTAACCACAAGTTCCTCAATCAATTTCATTACGTATTGTTCAAAAATAAGGATGTTCAAGATTAAGACAAAACATGCGTCAAGTTCTTAGAAATCATGTAATGTTTCTATTCATGTTGGATTCATATTATTTGAAATGTGTTGAAATGACTCACCATCATGTTGCTCCATAGCCATTTATTTTTCCTGTTCAACATTAAAGAATTATTTCTTCTATCCATGTCAAGTTGTAAAAACGTGTCAAGTTTCTATACGTCAAGTTGCAAAAATGACTAAATAAACCCACTAAAGCACCATTAAAGTATGATTTGTTGAGTGTATTCTCAAGCCAAACTATATTTGTGTGAGGAACAGTCAGATTGAAAACTACGTCATTTTTAACTGATTTAGCAAGCTGAAATCGTGAACAAATCATTCTTTTGAACCGGTTCTTTGAAATGAACCGAATTAAGACACTGTCAGTGGTTTTCGATAAACAGCTCACTGAAGGGAAAGTTAAACAACACCGTAATATTCGGTTGTTCTTTTACAAAAGTTATAGGGATAAATTGGATAAACACTAAAAAAGTACTTGTACTGTAAATGAAGACACTTGTAAAGCTAGATAACATAGTAAGACTCTTTAAATGGTGTTCTCATAGGCTGCAAGGGAATTCTTGCCCTCATTCAGAGCTATGTATTCAGTCTGGCATGTTCGGCCCAAATGGATGGGGCCAAGGCACGAGGAGGCCCAATATTCCAAACAAAATGCCTCTCATCGCCTAAATCCATCATTGCAGCGGAGACAGGCAAGCCCCTCTTTCTCTGGATGTTTAAATGAGAGAGTGTGTAAGCATATATGTGTTGACTGGTCCTGAACTGGCTCAGTGAAAGTCCAGCAGACCTTTCTGGCCTCTGGGATGATCCACAAGAGACCCTATTGAATCATTAACATTAATTAGGATTAAGTATTCCAGAGTGCCATGCAATAAAAATACATATTGGCCATTAAACTACAAAACTGATCTGTAGTGCAGAGAGACTAAAGCAGATGTCGCACACATCGTATACTTAACCTGTTAACTGCCACCTGCTTTTTTTAGCTTATAGATATGAACTTAAATGGTTGCAATTCATGAATGCTTTGCAATACAGATCTAAGGTTGGTCTCTTTAAAAGAAAAATACTCTAAAGCAAATGCACTGAAGTAAACATATTTTACAATATAATTTGGACTCTAATATCTGGAATTACAGACAAGGCTAAAGCCTAGTCCCAGACACACATCAGACCATGTACTGCCTAAACTGTGCTAATGAAATCACTCTAATTTAATAACGTATAAAATAGCACAGGTCATTTTTTTGTTTAGCATATTATATTGCTTTATACTGCCATTACAAATTTTAACACATTCAAATGTTTGCCGCTTTACTAAATTGGCTTTTTTTTTTGTGGCATATAGCAAGTCAAGTCAAGTCATTTTGTATAGCGCTGTTACAAAACATGTTCTTTTAAAGCAGCAATACAGAAAATCATTCATTAATGTCTTAAACCTTAAAAGCCCCAACAGGAATTCAAGAAATAGCCTTAATTTAGAGTACTAAATTTGGGTAATTCGGGTAAAAAGACATAGACATTTTTCAGGATGCTGACAGTTAAGAGTAAAAGATTATAGAACATCTAATAACAGTTACAATTTCTACTCCTTGCAGAGTTTATTTATATAAAGGCCTAAAAGACGAACGTCTGCGTGAGTTTTAATAATACACCCTCTTTGTTAGACTCTGTGGTTTGCACACCTGTGTTGACGGGCACGATGTCCTCTAGACGCCTTGAAATGGAAGCATAAACAGGCATACCCAGCTGGGGAAACCCAGACTCACCACAGCCCAGCAGACAGAGCATAGGCCTGCCGCCAGCGCCTGCATCTTTTCACACAGACATGCGCATTTGATCATTCCACCTGGAAAAGAATAGCACAAGTATCACAAAAGACATAGGGAACGTCCTAAATTACCGTTAGGAATATTCAACAATTCCTTTGAAACAGTGTAGCATTCATGAACAAAATCAAATATTAAAACACCTCTGTGAATACATTAAATTTAGAGACTCACTACCGGTGCCAATGAGCATGGCAGGCGATGCCAAACTGCATGCAAAATAAGCAAGCGCCAATGTGGCTGACTCTGAAGCTATTCAAGATGCTGGGAATTTCCTGGTGTGTCTCACTCACATTGATTTTTAAATGAGTAAACATGCTAAAACAAATAAATAAAAGTGCACATGAATTCCTCAACACTATTACAACGGCAGGAAATGTTATTTCTATAAATCACATGCGAGTTCAGTAAAAGGTCTGTATGCATAGTTGGACTGCCCTCTATTGGTAGGAAATTATCATGTGCAGGACAACAAATTCAGCATTGAAACACTGCACCCTGAACTGCATATGAAAATATCTAAGTATAGAACAGTTAACAGCTTAAGTTATTAACTATAGGCTAAGCTAGCACAATGGTATCTGCTTAAGTTTTAAAATGAAGACAAAACGTGCGTCAGGTTCTTACACTCATGAAATGTTCATTCATGTTGCATTCAAATTATTTTAAATGTGTTGAAGAAATGACACCATGAAGTCGCTCCAAACCCATTTATTTTTCCTGTTCAACAATTAAAGAATGATTTCTGAAGGATCTTGCAGATCTTTTCTATACAGGCCTAGCCTACGTATCAAACTGCAAAAATAAAAATAAAAATCCCACCAAAGCACCATTAAGGTACGATTTGTTAAGTGTATTCTCCAGCCAAACTATGTATGTGTGTGAGGAACATTTAGATTGAAAATTAAGTAATTTTTCTCTGATTTGGTAAGATGAAATTGTGCACGAATCATTCTTTTGAACCGGTTCTTTGCAATGAACCGAATTAAGACACTGTCTCAGTGGTTTTCGATTAACGGCTCACTGAAGGGAAAGTTAAACAACACCGTAACATTTGGTTGTACAAAGTACACACATATCCTGTATCATATTAGACTGTTTGTCTGGGGGGGGTGGTGTAATATGTGTGGATGACTGCATGTGTTTATGGAAAGGCTCATCTCCAAGCACCATAACACATTTAGGCAGCCTTGCCACAGGCCTGGCAACATTGATGGACACTTTCCCCATCCAGATCCATTCACAGACAATCCAGAGCCACAGAATGACAGAGAAGAAAGAAAGGGGTCAGGAGGAAAAGAAAAACAGAGGTTGTTCTGCATGGCCCTCCGATAGGCTCGCTGGGTGGTTTGTCTGTTTATTTAGTCTGTGGAGGTGATGGGAACTGAGCATCAGCCACTGCCAATTTTCTCCACATTGAGAAAATATTCATGTGGACAGCTGGAATCCAGAGAGCAGAGTCAAACAGACTCAGGGCCAACAGATACAAGACTCAGCCTCGCATGAAACACATTTCCAAATCAAAAATCCCAGCTAAAGCTCCTTTGAATCTCTGGTCTTTTTTAAAATGCATGGTGGATAACCGAACCGAAGGAACCATGTTTGTAACAAGCCAGTGGTCTTTTTGCTATTCTAAGCATGTTGTTTCAGAAGCTGGCTAGATGCAGCCAAAGACTCAATGCAAAACTATTTCAGTCTGTTAAAACCAGTGAAGGATCCAATTATAATCAAGGTCTCAGGTAGTTTTTCCTGGGGTGAACCTCCAAGTCCCTAGTCATGCAAGAGTGTGGGTAATATTAATACAGACTAAAAAGGTTTGAACAAAAATATTTAATCCATATAAAATATTCCAACCATGTCATTAGTTCACAATATCACTATAGTTGACATGTTAATACATTCAGAACAATTATTTTCTACATTTGTTGAAACATGTTTTACACGTGCACACATAACACCCCAAAAGCTGAACAGAAATGATACACTGATAATTAGATATAGAGAATGACAATCATTTATTAAGCATTAAACAATGAACAGTCTTGTAAAAGAGTGCAACAGGAGGTCTACATCAAATGTAGCGATTGAACAAGATACACATTTAACTTGTATTCACAATTTTGGTGCAATATATGGAAGCACAGATATATGCATTTACACAGTATGGGGGTAAATAGTTTGGGAGGGGGTGGGAAATACCACCCAAAGAGCTCAGAGGAAGCTGTTGAGCTTCTAGGCCTCACACAGAGATGTGGGGCCACCCACTCACAGGCGATTTTGTTTATTTTCATCCTTTGAGGTAAACTGTTCAGTGTGAGCTGTTTATTAGGCCTTTGATTTGTCATGTGTCAGCTTGTGCTTGCAGGGCAAGTGTATACACTGTTTGTGGCTTGTATATAGTGGCGATTTGGAGGTCAAGGCCGGGGGTGGTGGTTTGGGGATGATGAGAAGGGTCTCATTTTGGTGATCAGAAAAAAAAAAGAAAAAAAAGTTTCAATGTGATGTGGAAGTTAGAATCCAAATGCGCACACTAAAAAAGCACAAGAGCTGATGATTCATGAAGATTGTTTGAAAAACCAAGACAGCATTCAAAATGTGATTTACAAAAGATCCAAGACGAGGGAACCTTTATTCAGTACACAAAAACAATTAAAGCATACACAAAAAACAAACACTTGATATATCTCTAGCCAGATAACAGATAAGATTATTAAAAGAACAAATTGAAATTGCATTAGCTTTTCTAAGAGGTTTCTTTGCAGCTGAATCTCATCTCAGATTAGGTTGGTGACATCCTGACCCTCTGTTCTGCTTCAATAGCTGATCTCAAAGCCTGGTAAGACTCTACAAGAAAAAAAAAACAAATTCAATGTTATAATTATAACCGTTTTATTCTGTGCGGAGTGTGCGCTGGTGTAGAATGCTCTAGTGACCTTCATAGAAAATTATTTTTCCTTAAATAAAACACTTCCGTTCACAGAAGTTTGGAATGGTATTAAAATAAGAAAATAATTTAACACTTATTTAGCAAGGAAGCAGTCAATTGTTCCAGTGACAGTAAAGACATTTATAATGTCTCTATAATGAAAGATTTCAACCTCAAAGAATGCTGCTAAAATTTTTTTTTATATATTATATATATATATATATATATATATATATATAAATCAGCACAACTATTTATAAGTAGTATTTCTTGAGCACCAAATCAGCATATTAGAATGATTTCTGAAAGATTATGGGACATTGAAGACAGGAATAATGGCTTCTAGAAATTAGGCTTTGCCATCACAAGAATAAATAACATTAAATTAGAAAACAGCTGGAACATCATTACACAATGTTTCTGTTTTTACTGAAATTAAGAATAAAAGGCAGCCTTGGTTAGCATGAGAGACTTTGAAAAACCTTATTGACCCAAAACTTGAAGAATGGTAATGCAGGTCTCGGTTTGGATTAAAATAAAATACCTTGCAGTTTCCTCATAAATGCATCAATCTCTGGTAAATTTGCTAAAATATCAAACGAGGGATATTCCATGGATCTGGCAATCTCATTGCACCCCTGGAAAAAAGAAATGAGAAACAGAAATGACTCAAAGGTCTCAGAGCAGTTAAAATAACTCATGTCTGAAGAAATGCATTCAGGGGTTGTTATCTCACTGCTATGGGGAGTTTTGTAACTTTTTGAGTGATAGTGAGGTTTAAAACAAAGCCACCCACTCAGAGAAGGTGCGTTTACACAATAGACATCCGGAAAGCCAGAAAGCTACAAACCTTCAATTCTTCATAAAACCTCTCCTCCATATTAGACACTTGTGATATAGCCTCAAAGGCTGGGACGACCAACTCCTGAAAAATAAGTACATTTGGGAATTTAGTAATTTTTGCACATGCATGTATATACACATGAATGTCAAGCTGTGACATGTTATACTAAATCTAAATAGAAACATGCATTAGAGGAGTCTCAAAACCATTAAACTCGGCATGAAATTCACCTTTTTCTAAATGCATCTTACTAATCTTATTGTGAACGATTCATCCATGCATAAGTTTCTTTTTTATATACCTTAAATAAGAAACATGGAGCCATAACATGATATTTTCTGATGATGTACATCTGTCTTTCAATTAGTTTTCTCTGCCACTTTCGTACATTTGACCGCACTCACATTCAGATCTGCCTCCTACCAATCAAGAACCAAAGGATAGAGCCAAGTTCTCATCCTACATTTTTTTTTTTTTTTTACAATAATCCTTTTCACTCAGAAGTAGTCACAATATTTGCCTTCCATTTCATCACAACTTCACGACTACCGTATTTTCTGGACTATAAGTCGCACTTTTTTTCCCCCCATTGTTTGGCTGGTCCTGCGATTTAGTCTGGTGCGACTTATATCAAAATTAATTCATACTGACTGAGATGAACCAAGAGAAAACGCTACCGTCTACAGCCGCGAGAGGGCGCTCTAGTTAGCGGAGTTGTTCAGAAGACAGTTTAATTGGTTTGATTTATAAACAAAAGAAATAGGAAATTATGACTTGCTGAAATACAATTAACTGGTTCAAAATCGTTAAATTCAGTGACTTGGCATTCAACTAAAAGCTCCATTCAACCACATAAGCAAAACAAAAACATCAAATTCAATATGCTTTGTAGATGAAATGAAAGTCCTGACACTTAAAATGAATATGCACGGTGTGATTCACTCACCTCCTCTGAGGAGTCTCCCTCCTCAGAAATCTCTAGGTGTGTAGTACCATTCTCCACTGAAGCTCCCTTGGACATGCCATTCAATTCCTTTGCCCTGTCAGAAAAAACAAAACTGACTGTAATAACTAAATCACACCACCAGAGGTCAGCCAGAAGCAACAAATTCAAACACATGAAGATAAAAAAGCACCTGTTTGCATAACGTAGTGTATTCAGAGTGTATTCACAAGAGCCCATACCAGGTGATATCATTGCAATCTATAACAGGCAAAATGGAAAAACAAGGAGAGATTAATGTTACAATAAATAACAGTATTACAGAATAAGCGAGCTCTAAAAAGAGAGTTAATGAAAGAAAAAGAATAATAAATCACTTACCATACAGGTCCTAGAATTTTCTCCAATGAAGGAGTCCCGAAGCACCTGGGTGAGTTTGCTCATCCTGAATGGGATGTGCTCACTGTTTTGACCCAGAGAGCGGATACATTCCTGAATAGTCAGGTAAGACATGAAAAAGTTCATTCAAATTATGTAACTGACAATTACTTTTGTGTTTGTATGAATGGTGGAACAACTGGAAACAAACTAGTTTCTTGCAATATAATGGAGCAGCAAACAAAAGCTATAAATCACCAAAGGCTTGTTGCTTGAAGCCAGATTCAGTTGCTACCCAGAAGAGTTTGAGATTAGTTCGAGCAAACCGCTTTTTGGGGTTTAAGGTGGATTGGTTTTTAGCGGTGTTCATCGACATTGAAACTTGGGGTACAAGGCTAATCTGCCCTGGAGCAGGTTTTATTCATTGCAAACCAAAACTGGACCAATCAGTTGTAAGCACAGTGACATATCTGAAGCAAAGTCACTTGCTCAAAAATAAAGCGGTTTATAGTGAAAGCATTTTTAGAGACAATTACCTGTCGTTTGCAGCTAAATTCATTTAATTCATTCATATAATATGAATACAATAATGAATGATAATTATGTACAATAGGCCCTTTTCACATTTCTGGGTTTCTCAGAAGCGGAAGTCATCATAGTCGGGTAAACTTCTATAGTGGTGAACATTGTGTTCCAATTTGCTCAAATAGCAAAAGAAAACAGCACAATATTGTTTCCACAACTTTCAAAAAGAGGAAAAATAAATAAATAGTGATTGATAACAGTCAGAAGATAGAAATACTTCAATTTTACCATCACTCCCACAGCCGCTGTATTAGAAACAAACCTCACAACAGCGTTAACTAGTTTCTTGTAATTTAACGCAAAGGAATTAATACAAAGTACAGGTGAAACTCAAAATTAGAATATCGTGCAAAAGTATTATATAATATTATATAAACTCATTACATGCAAAGTGAGATATTTCAAGCCTTTGTTATAATTTGGATGATTATGGCTTACAGCTTATGAAAACCCCAAATTCAAAATTAGAATATTGTGAAAAGGTTTTTATAGCTGTAAGCCAATCAAAATTATAACAAATAAAGGCTTGAAATATCTCACTTTGCATGTAATGAGTCTATATAATATTAGGTTCACCTTTTAAGTTAATACATAAATGAACTTTTGCACGATATTCTAATTTTTCGAGTTTCAGCATAAGCCTGGTTTCACAGACAGGGCTTAGATTAAGCCAGGATTAGGCCTTACTTCAATCAGGAAATTGAAGTAGCTTTTATAAACGTGTCTTAGAAAAACACATTACTGGTGTGCATCTTGAGACAAAAATGGCACTGACATGTATGCAAAATGCTTTCAGTTAAAACCGCTCAAACATGCATTTTAGCCTGGGAATAGGCGTAAGCCTTGCCTGTGAAACCGGGGCATAGTATTATAAATGTTGTTGTGCATTTGCGATGCTGATGACCGGTAAAACCCACCACAGTCTGTGAAAAGAGTCTATTCATAACACAATCAAATAATTATATGAATTGACAAATATTAAACTTTATACATTTAATCTTGTATTTATGTTTTTTAAATTTTTTTAAAAGATTTTAGATGGATTAAGTTTACATGTTTTCTTTTGAGCTCTTTGCAAACCTATATAAATGAATTCAATTCAGTTGAATTATAGTCATTGATAGTCAGATTTTTTATTTCAGTTGCCTTGTTCCTGCCTTGTAAATGCACTTAAATTCTTTTTTTTTTTATCTCAATCTTCAGCAGATAAATTGCGGTGGATCTCTAGCGAGAAGTTAAACTGACACAATGTTCTGTGTGATTGGCTGTTCGCTGCACAAGTCATACTTTCAGGTGCACACGCTCTAGAGTTAATGACAAACTCTGGATCAAACCCGGAGTTGACAATGTTTATACCAAGCGTTGTGTGCCCGATCAACACCAGGTTTGATTAGTTTGTTCAACTAGCTTCATGCCACAGGCCTCGGTTGTATGAACATCTCAGATGGTTTACACCGTTTAAAAGTGTTTGAACTTTTTTTTTAAATAATGTAATTTGATAAAGAATTCAAAATTGACCCATTCACATTGACAAATAGAATATAAATGTGTATTAAAAGGAACCTATTTGGTCGATCAGTCTGAAGTAGACAAAGCACCTTCAAAGCCAGCAGGCTGCGGTTGATCTCCGCAGTCTCCACTATGGTGTGCCGATCATTACTGCTGACATCAGTGCCACGTTCGTTCCCAGCAAGGTCCACTAGAGAGAACTTCCCATGGAGGAAATTTCGCCGCCTTAGGATTACTTGCAAAACCGCATGTGAACGTGATGAGCTGGCATTTGCAAACGTTTGGCCAGATGTTCTGGTATAGAGAGAGAGAGAGAGAGATAGTGTTATTGTTGAACCAATTATCTGAAACTGAAATAGATGCATTGTATTGACGTCACTTTCCAATCATAACACCGAAAATGTGAGTAAAACAAAAGGAATTCTTCTTGAAGGAAGTTGGACTCGACAGTGTTCCTTACAATTTACCAAAGAACCAGTGGTCCATGGACATTGACGTGGCCAGAAATCAGGTTTCCTGACATTTATCCTCCGGATGAGACCAAGGCCCTGACTCTGTGGTCATTAAAAATCCCACGGAAGAATAGCGGTGTAACCCCAGCATCCTGGCCAAATTTGCCCAGTGGCCTCCTAATCATCCCCATATATATAGAATAGGGATGATTAGGAGGCCACTGGTCATATATATATATACATACTAATTGGCTTCTTTTCCTCTCCACCAGTAAGCTGGTGTGTGGTGGGCATTCTGGCGCAATATGGCTGCCGTCGCATCATCCAGGTGGATGCTGGACAATGGTGGTGGTTGAGGAGATTCCCCCTTCTATGTAAATCGCTTTGAGTGCAGCTCAAAAAAGCGCTATATAAATGTAATGAATTATTTATCGACGTCGTAGAAATGTATAAAAGCAAAGCCTGTAACCAGCTAGACAACACTACATAGGTACATCTATATCCAGATGATCGATTATATATCATTGTTATACATTAGGCAGCCCTAAAACTCTTAAGGCATTATAAACCTAACATTATAGTATTTCTGTAAAGCTGCTTGGAAACGGTGTGTATTGTGAAGCACTAATACATTTGACTTGACGCTTGGTCATACTTCAGGATGGGATAAAATCACAAGGACATCGATTGATATTCTGGTATTTTAAATATTTCGTAGGAACTTTAAAGTTATCTGGATAGCGGTCTGTCTGCTATTACCAGAGATACCAGCAGAGATTGCAGACATACAGAGTTCCGTGTTGTAAGCTGACTCTTTAAGAACTCTTTTATGCTCCTATCCATTTATCTGTCTAGACTAGTCCTGTCAAACATTCCTCTTTATAGAACACAAGATCATCAATTGATTTTGTTGATTTTTTTTATACGGACAAAAACTTGAGTAACGTAGAGTATAAGATGCTAAATATTTAAGTAGTGTTGTCAATACAATATATAACCACAGACACAGTGGGTGTAACCACAGCTTAACACATTGATATTAAAAATAACACTGGTGAGATGAGCGCTGCAGCATAAACGTGACCATTTAAGAAATCATGAAACTTAAAGGGTTTTCTTTAATATTTACCTGCATGCACTTCCCTTCTCAATCATCTTGATGACGTCATCAACAGATGACACGGGAACTTCGTGCAGGCCAACAACGTTGACCTGCTGCTTCTCATCCTCCAAAACACGCAACTTTGCTTTCTTATTCAGCAAGTCAAACACCTGCAGTGCACACAGAATGTTCATCATCATGCCTGAACAAGTACTTGAGGATTGCAACCACAATCTAAAAATCAAATAATAATACCCCACTTGTTTAATTGAGCATAAAGAGTACATTAATCATTTGGAAATTTGAGGTTTATTTGCACTAGCAAACACGATCAGCCATCCGTTTGACAAGACATCACAGAAATGTTTTGGAAGCATGTAATACAATGTGCAAACCTTGCCATTGTAGATCTCAAAAAAGGTGACATATGGGCAAAGGTCCATATCAGCATATCGCTTCTGCTTTAGGAGGGTAAATACATCCTGTGCTGTGAAGTATGCAGACAGATTAATACCAGAGTGAACATGGATAAACGTAACAGGCCACTATGTAAAGTACATTTGACAGTTACAATCACCTGCCAGGGCGTAAATCCCTTTAGAGCTGTTTTGGCTCTTTCCAGTGAAGTCTCCACCCATAGTCTGTAAAGAATGTTTCAAGATCAACAAACATGGTTTTGGATAAATTTTTTTAAAAGCACAAACAACTTACATGAGTTTTCCCACTGCCTGTTTGGCCATATGCAAAGCATGTCGCCATACCACCTTCGAAAATGGTCTTAACCAGAGGTTTAGCGGTGAACCTAAAAGTTGAATTCATAAAATTTAATATTTTGTAGGTTAAACATTGTTAAAATTGGCATATCCCTAAATTCTGCCATTATTTCTGGGAAATACAAAGTTTTAACTAGTAATTCTATTCATGTAAATAAAAAGCATGTTTCATGTTTCTTGGAAGACATACATGTTTGGAACACGGATGTGAACTAGTTATTGAAAAAACAATGCCTGTCATGTTCACACATGGTAATTAACATGATAATAAATACCAAACAGAAACTCAAAAGTCAGCTACCTGTAAATCAAGTCATTAGTGGCGTTTTCATCGAACGAGTAATCAAA
Organism: Phoxinus phoxinus; assembly: GCF_949152265.1. Classification (NCBI taxonomy): domain Eukaryota; kingdom Metazoa; phylum Chordata; class Actinopteri; order Cypriniformes; family Leuciscidae; genus Phoxinus; species Phoxinus phoxinus. The sequence continues at coordinate 30,013,378 of NC_136880.1, read as the reverse complement.
ATGGAAGGTCTGATTCTCCAGGTACTTGGTCAGATCCACTTTCTGCTTGGGCTCGTGCAACAGCAGGGCTCCATTACCAGGTATTGTGACCACATCAATCTCTTTCTTTGCCAACTCTGAACACAAATAAATGAGAAATAGATAAAAATTACCCAAACAACTCAATTAAGAGTCAATTGGAGATGTTAGCCGATATCAGCAACCTACCCTTTTTATTCAGAGGACGTTTGCGAACGCAGACACATATTCTGTGAGGTTTGACCTAAAAAAAAAAGCACTGTGTGTTAAAATATGAATGAATAGATGATATTAATATTATGCTCATTAACTCACAGGATCAGACAAGGACAGGGGTACTTTCTCCAGGGTCTCTCTGTATTCTTCAATCATCTGGTAAAACTGCTTATTAGGGCGACTTGTATCTCCAAACTAAAAACAAAATTGTGAAAAGAGAAATTAAAATAAATGTTTGCACATTTCCACCTCAAGACTATAAGTCTGTGACCAAAACAATAGAAAAAAAGTTAGACAAAGTAAATTGATAATACCAATAAATACATTTAAAATTACTCTTAATGTCTAAAAATAAAATAATTGAAAGTCGAACATAAAGTTATATATTCTGAAGTAAATAAGCAAAAAAAAGTGTTTTTAATTGCCAATTATAACTAATAAATCATTAATTGTTATACTATTCACAATGAAAGTCCAATGCAGAGAAAAAAATCATATCTGAATGGCTCAGTAATGAAGTAATAAAAAATAAAAAAAACTATTTGAAAAGGACTTAAAACTATAGGCGTGATATCTGGATCAAATACGGTACCTTTCCTCTCTTTTGTACTTCAGGATTTTTAGCAAGCGACAACCGTTTGTTTGCCACCTTGTTCATTTCCGACATTTGAGACATGCGATTGCCTAAAAGATTACAATTACAACAGTGCGGTGCTATAAGTGCTGTGAATGTTAATAGCCACCATACCCATGATGTTTGACATGCATGCATGACAAATTCAAAACAGTACATACTTTGTGGACCCATGGGGGCACATTTGGAAGCCTCACTCTCACATATAGCCTCAATGGTTGGTAGCAGAGGAGAAGCTGGCTTTGAAACAAGTCTCCTCTGGTAGCCTGCCAATCCAGATGGTGACATTTTTTGTAAAAGATGTTTTAACAATGATTTTTTGAGTCTCCAATCAATATAATTTCATGCCAATCCAACACTACATCAACATGATATTAAGATATGTAGTCAAGTTTCAGGTAGAGACAGACCTGAAGGTTTAGGGATCGTAGATGTGGGAAGATCCTGAGATATAACTACTTCTGCAGCCGTTGCCGAGACCACAGGTGGAGGGGCAGGCATTCGAAACAAACACGTCTGACGTGTGGTCATTCTTCTAGAGGCTGAAAGGGACAAAAAAAATATGTTATATGATATCTCTGCAATTCAGTATAATTTATTTATGTTGTTTAGTCACATCAAGTCAGAAATAGAGATTTCCAAAGAGCTTCACATTATCAACACTGCCACTAAATCCAAAGGCAATCTATGGACAATACCTGAATCTCCAAAACCATTGGTCATGAATCATGATTGCATTTACCAGCAATAAAATTGACCCTTCGCTAAGCCACGCCCAAAAACTACCACTGGCCAATCGTGGCTTAGCAACTGTAACTAGGCGCGGGAGGTCTGACAAGCTTACGAGCGAGGGAAACATGCCGAAGCGTTGTGCGTATGGATTGTGCAAATCTGATACCCGGTATCCTAAAAGTTTGGACGGTAGGGTGGAATTTTTTCCCTTCCCGAAACCTAAAAGCCAAGGGGAGAAATGCTGGGCGTGGATCAAGCAGTGTGGGAGACCCCATTCACAACTAAATGTCGACAGGATTAACAAAAACACCCATTTCTTGTAAATAATGACAGTTCTTGGTTTATAATGCATATATTTGAACGTAAAATAAGACGGAGGCTCACTGACATGCTTTAAAATACATTTCAGCATTTTGTTAATCGATGGCCTACCACCCCGAGTAACTTCACCCCAATCCGGTCGCAGCTCTCCCGGTGTTAGTGTTATTCCACAAGATTTATGGATAAGCTGTTTGATTTGTAATTATTAGATTGTTTTATTAGATTGAATTATTAATTATCAGCTGCTTGCACTGGGACCTATAGGCTTTAGCTTCAATTTTGATGAAATGATTCTCTAATCGGTTGCATATTATGTCGTGGATTTATCCCTCGAATGCATACTGCAGTCCCTTTTGTCTTGCTCTCTCAGATATTTCACCTGTTCGCCAAAAATTACTAATTATCTCCTTGGGAATGTCTGACACCGGTGCACACATACATACTGTAATAGACGTGCCAGGCGCGAAAGCTTGTCAGGTGTAGCAACAGTAACTAAGTAGGGCGGGGCTTAGCGAAGGGTCAATTGGACAACAGTTTGGACGATGTCTTCACCCTCATAGTATCTGACAATGTGCAGACATATTAGAAAGAAACTTAAATTATTAAAAGAACAGTCATTGCTATATGAAACCCAAAAGTGAAAAGCCATCAGCCACAGTGTATTGATCGCTGCTAGAACTAAATGACCATATCTGCCATATGTGATCTTTCTGGACTGACAGAGACAGGAATTTATAGCATGTCCTATTTTTGATAAGTAGATAATTTGTAGAAAAGACCATGTGGACAGAAGTGGGAAGAGACAGCCTGATTAAGTCTAATGAGAAGTTCAATTCAGCCTTGAGTGAGTGTGATTGGAGGACAAAAAGAGAGCATGCACTTGATGCAAACCTGACTCTTCAGATGGACAATCCTGAGGAGCAGCTTCAAATAGGAAACACACCATAAGATTACACTGGTGCAGGTCAGGAGACCAACTATGAATTGGAGTAAACCTACTGGAAACAATGAATAATATAACTTACGTTCTGAAGTAGGTATTCTTGATGACCTTGAAAGAACCTCTGATGCTCTGATGTTCTGAAGCATACATAAAGAACTGTGTGAATGACCAAGCAGTCAATTGTGCATAGAAAAATGAATGCGTGTAAAAAAAAGTAATGCTTATGTTGTCCCATATGCATAGAATTTGAGAATAAGAATACAGAACTCACTTTTGCCATTTTTGTCTCGTGTGCAGCGATAGGGGCCGCGGTGGGCTCTGGTTCCTCTTGACGACATGGTTGAAGGTGTTGCATAAGGTCAGAATTGAGTTGCTTGAGTTCATCCATGTCAACCTAGAGTACAATCGATTTAATAGTCTAGTTAACAAAGACATCCTAGAGCATTGGCTGTACAAGTGCAAATAACTAACTGTTCTATACAGTGAAAAAAGTTGTGACAAATTAAGTACCAACCTCTTTTCCTTTAGTTATGCCTTTCTCAGCCCATTCCACATTGACTGTGGCTTTAGTGACGTTGACGGTTTTCACAGTGGCGCTGTGTATTCTTCCTGCATTGATGGAAAACAGTGCCATTAACGAACAGCATTTTCTTGGTTGAACTTTGAGACTTTCCTCATTGGTGCAAAAAAAGGTGTTCACTTTTATTGCATTTTTTTTTCCATACAATAAATTGCGACAGGATGTCATTTAGCAGAACATCTAATTTTGTTTAACAAAAGAACCTAAGTAATTTAGGTTAAGGTTTGGAATAACATGAGTTATAACAACAAGAGTAATTAAATTACAGAATTTTTGGTGAATTAACAGTAGTTTAAAAAACAATCTCAGCCAACTAAAATGTGTATGTTTTCGTGGCAATCTTATCCTACATGACAAGGGAGCACAGTAAAAAAAAGTACAGGTTGTTGTTTGCATTATTTACAAATTGATTGTTACAAAAATATTTCTTTTATTTTTTTATATTAATATTTTTAATCGTTAGAAACCTCTCGCTGGAATCAATATTGCATCGCTAAGCATTATGTTAACTTTAATCAGATTTTAGCTGCTAAATTACTTGGTTTGACATTAATTTTGTTTTATGCAGTTCGTGCTTGTAACAGATTAGCAGCTAGCAAACAAGCATCTTACCATCACTACGACTTATATTGACTGCGAGCCCAAGTAGTAGTTTCCCCAATGAAGGATCCATCTCAGGATATGGTTTGTTATTTTCTAAAGCTCAGATTTTAATTTAGTATTTTTCTGCCACTTTGCCCTTGCGTGTCGTAAACCAACATTAACCGCTCTGCATTCAAAATTCGTCAGCGGAAGTTATTGGATTATTTATGTAGGTGGTGCTTCGTTTGGACCTATCAGAGCACGAAAAAACAAAGACTGGCATTTCAATGCACCAATAAGATCTTAGAGTAGTCTCACACTCTGGCTGCTGGCACCACATGGGAACCTGGTACATTCAAAAAAACGTCAAATTTTACAGCAAACCTGAATTTATTGGTAAAGTCATGGAAATGAGACGTTAAACGCCAGTGTCTTGGAATATGTGTCAAGTAAGTAATCAAAATACACAAACGTCACTTAGTAAAGTCATGGAATTAATAACAAATCACACAAACAGATTATTTTAAAAGCTATAAGATTATATTAGGTCAAGTAACTTACAGCTGTAATGGAACAATGGACCATAAACATTTTTTTTTTTGTGGTGTTGTCAATGAATATTATAGGCTAACATTTAGCCTAATTTCCTATGTTCTCAAGTTTTTGCTGTAGTTGGAAAAACAATACGTTATTTACTGTAGTATAACTTAATATTAAGCTCAATATTCTTTGAAGATAATTAGTTACTTTTTTCTGTGGTAATTTTAAATCTGTGGTAAATCTTAATTTCTCATTAAAAGTTTACTTATGAAAAACTTATACACACACACATATATATATATATATATATATATATATATATATATATATATATATATATATATATAAATACTTTTGAAAAGAATGTACAACAATGTAGCATTTCTACAGTGGCTCTGGTAACGTTTGCTTTTGCCAAAATTAGATAAAATAAAATACTGAGCCAACCAAACGCAAGTGAAATTTTTTTTCTTTAAACCACAGTTTCGACATTATTTGTATTATTTTAATTATTGTAAAATAAATTAAATTTTGAGGTTTCAATTTTGAAAACACTTTACTGCTTACAGGTGACAGTTGTGATTGTGAATGGACACAGGACAACACACAGTCTTGTCTGGGTTTGTTGCTGAGCCACCGTGAGTATTTTTACCATTACCTCACATTGAAGTCTTCTAGATGTTCACTTTTTTGGCTGATATTCTTGATTCCTTCATATAATTGTTGTTTAACTGTTTGTAGCTAAGACTATCACTATAGATTTGTAAATACATTCTGATTGTTAGAGTTCATAAAATAATATTGCCTCACAAAGAGGTAGGAAACTAAAAGTGCATGATCAAACACAATCTGTGACAGGAAAGGGTTTACGAAATAGACACATTCATCGTATACATGTATATATGAAAAGAAAATGTCACAAATTTTGCCATTATGCCACCTATTTTTTCATATTGTGGTAGTCCTTTTGAAATCGTGATCGTCTATTAAGCCATGGCTTATCTGGTAATATTCCTTTAGAAGTAAAAAAAACAGTTATTGAATCTTTTTTCTCTTTACTACTTTTTTTCTACTTGCTGAATTTTTCCACTTACTTTAATGTAGGCTACATATATTTGAACTTGATTTACTTGGAAGGTGCTTTTTATTAAGCATTATTGGGGGATTTTGGTTTAATGTAGTAGATTATAATTATTCAGCGTTTAATGCATTTAGAACTACCTAACATTGTTGTATGTTTGGTGTTAGCATTGTTGTTTCAATATATTTAGAACTAATATTTAAGTGTTTAAATAGCACACACTGATCACAAAAAGTACATACAACTGCAGGTTTGAGAAAACATATTACCGGTATTTACATTTACATGTTCAATTATCCTCATTTACTTGCAAATGATTAGAAAATTGCAATATTTACTCAAATAAAACCTGATAGGAGAGGGCATGTAAGAATGAAATGTTAAAATAAAACTAATTAACAGAAAGCTACTGAATATTATTCAGATTTAATGAGAATGATGTTTAACTCTTAAATTAATCAGTTTCTAAAAAAATATGGTACAGTATTTTAAAAAAAAACTATTATATATATATATGTGTGTGTGTGTGTGTGTGTGTGTGTGTGTGTGTGTGTGTGTGTAATATGTATGTATTACTCAAGTATATTATTTATGTAAATAATGCATATATATTTTAATTATAGAATAAATAAATAAATAAATTGAAAATATATATTTTTATAAAATAAATGTATAAAAATATAGTAAAAGTAATAAAAGTATATTTCTTTTTTTTTTTTATATTTTGATAGATGTTCATCTACAGACAAATGTAGATAATTATGTCCTTTCAAATGTATTGTATATATTTTAAAACTTAATACCAATAAATACCACTAGAGGGACTATTGAGCTAAACAGAAACTTTTTACAAATTTTCTGTAAAAGAAAGTGACCGTTAAACCAACCCATGCCATTGCTGTATACCCTTTCCAGAAAATTCCCGGACTGGGAGGGAAGATGATGTTCTAACCACACACAAAAGAATAAGGATCTGTTCCTCTTGGATTTGCATATTGTATTCAGGTGTATTCACAACCCATCCCTGATGAGATCATGGCAAACACTCAAAGTGATTAATCCTTCCCTTATTCCTGTGATCACAGTTTCAAGACTGCTCACGTTAAATTTTATGTAGCACGGATAAAAAAGCCTGGCCGTGCCCTTTTACATAATCCCAAGCCACGGAGGAAATCAGGTTGTTCTTTCTTATTGATTTCACATCATTATACGAGTTTTCATCTAGTGAAATGACTGCACTTGTCCTTGTACACATCCTCTGCGTAATTCTCTGCGTAAGACAATCAGTATCAGTAATTTCCTTAAATTAAAAATGTCTCCCCATATTTTATAAATATAATGTTCCCTTAATTTTGTCTCTTTATTTCCATGCACATAGCATCTGCTGCAAGAACTGAGCCTTCGGGTAAGTTGTTCTTCTGTTTTGTTCCACACCGATGGCCCCGTCTCTGTGTTTGGCGTAACGTTTTAAAGAAAAAGCTATTATTAGTTTTGTGTATGTTTTGGGAAATCACATACATTTGCATATATCTCAACTAACAAGCTGCTAAAACAAGCACGGTACAAAATTGCAGTAAGTAAAGCATTTTTAACAATTAAAATAAAAGCAACATACATGGAGGACTTTGCAGATTTGAACATTTATGAACTGTAGGCAAAAAGTTTCTGCCACATTAAAATCGATGAAGTAGAAACCGCACAGGATTCTGGCCTTCCCTCCTCTAGGGGATGGGAAAAGAACATTCGCAATCTACTGTGATAGTAAAAACAGGTATATTTATCATAAAGCAAATTTTGCTGCATAAAACATCAAGGTTACCAAGGCTGTCGTCAAGCTAATGAAATCTGAGAGACGTATACAATATCATATGAACAGTTTATTTGACACTGCAGATATAGTGACCCTCACAACACTGAGTGTGGTTCTTACATCATACCAGACATTTATGACGGATAGCTCCTGTATTCTGCTCCATCATGCTTCTAGACAAAGGGTGGTTCCCAGCGGCTGGAACTCACAGCTCATTTTGTAATATTACTGTATGTGCCTCAGACGTGATTTGTTTAGAAGGAATTTCCAGTTCAGCAGCACAGTTTGATTGATATGTGAACAAAATACTTTAAAGTAGGTCAAGTGTAACTAAAAGTCTAAAATGACTTTTGTTTAGTTTTTTTTAAATAGACACTTGTATGGAATCTCATCAAATTGTTGAAACAACTTCTTGAAATTTTGTTGTAATTTTATGTGTAGGCCTATTACTTAATAAGATAAAATGAATAAATTAACACTTGTACAAACTACGGTAATTCCCATTTTCTCTTGTTGTATATATATATATATATCAGGATTATCCATAAAGGTTAAAATACTGTTTTAATAGTGTAGCTACAAGATTTAGACAATATGTGTACATGATTTTAGTTTGGAACAAAATCCCCTATTAACCTAAGTTATATCCAACTTTTACAACTTTGTTACCATGGCATTGAAACCCCTTAAACAACTGAAAAATAGACGTTTTAACAGAAAAAATGATGTAGCGATAAATTAATTTAATTAAGCTTCTCACTTTTGCTTTTAAATCCTCAAAAAAAATGCCTCACCAAAACCTTTTTTTTAAATGTAAATTAGGGACAAGTCAAAACAGATTTTGGTGGTAATTAACATACAAATGCTGTCGATTTAAGCTTAGTTTGTATTGAAGCTCATTTCCCTTTAACTACACATTAAACTATGCAGTAAGTGAATATATCGTCAATATGAAAACAATCCTTTGAATTGCAGTTCCCATTTCATAATTGCTCTACTTATGTGCAATGTCTGTCACTGGAATCACATTTATGCAAGAAAAAAACCTATATACTTTGCAGACATTGCCAGAACATTGTGAAAACTAAATTGCGTCCACAGAAGAGCCATTTGCTCACACAGATGAGAAACAGATGATTTTTTTTTCTTTTTTTTTACATTTGCAAGTAGAGGCAGTGACTGCAATAAAGATACTAAAGATAGAACAGACATTTGGAGATGTGGGGTGAGGGCATTGATATAAAAATGCCAATGTAGCATAACTATCGTGGAATCTGTGAATGAATAAGAAGAGATGTTTTATCGCTGTTGCCAACATAAATCTTGCTTAGAATTTCCATTTGTGGGGTGGGTGGTTACAGGACCATATGCTGCTCATATTACATTAGGACGGTGGCACGGGATAAGAAGTTGTGGGCCCCTGTGGAGATTGCATGTGAACATTGATGAAAAGAGAACATACGCTCATGCAGACGAAATAAACAAATGCATAAATTACTAACACAGACTGATGGATCTCCATAATCAGCAAGGAGAACGTCTTTGAAGTCATTTCAGTGCTTATGCAGTAGTAGCTATTTCTCGAAATCTTACCATAAATAAAAAGGGTAACAGTTTCTTCTCTTTCCTTCATTAAGAGATGTCTGGCTCCAAGTGTCAATGTTGATTCCAGAAGTTGGTTTGGTCCCCATTTGTTTTGATGACAGCAGCAATTGAGCTACATGAACTGCATTGTGTAAAACTTGATGATCATGGTTTCCAGCATGATTTGAGAATGATCCAAAGTGTGCTTTAATGTTCACATTGTCACCTTTGATTAGTAACCTAAAAATAGTGGACATTTTTTTACGCCACTTTTTTCCCCCTAAATACATTTTCAAGACGTTTGGACCCCTGTATGTCTGAACTGTTCTTTAAATGTATATCTTCTGCAGTGTTCACAGGACGGCTGTACATTCTCATGATTCATAAATCAGAGGAAAATAACAGGCATGCTCTGAGCTTGGAAAAACTTCATCAAGCTCGAAAGAAACAGCATCTTGTTATTTGAGGTTTCACCTCTGCGATTGCCCATCCGCTGTGCTCGCCTATTTTGAGATGACAATGAGGTAACTTAAAACGTAGACGTACCGCCTGATTACAAGGCAACATTCGAGCCGTTCCACCCTTCTTCACCACAGAATGCGTGCTTACAGGATAATTACCCTCGCCTCTCACACACAATAACGTCACATACACACTCACACGCTGTGTGCTGATACAAACACACACAGCTTGGGATGTGCATGGTTTTCATTATAGTGTCAATGGTTTCTGTTGCTTATTCAGAAGTCTAACTCAGTGTCAAAGCATAGGTGTCATCACAAAAATTGTTAACCCTCTGGGGTCTGAGGGGTTTTCTGGGTCCTGGAGGTGTTCTGACATGCTCTAACATTTGCGCTTATTTCTGTTACTTGTGACATTTTCATGGCTAAAGTCTTATTACACTGTATTCAGCACAAACTATGCTACAATAATATGTCAGCAGCATGTATGTAAAATTTATAATAACATTTTTGCGTGGTTTGTGAAAATGACAAAAAAAAGTCACTGAAATAAGGTCATGAAACCCAAACTGATTATTTCTTCACAAGACTTTTGAAAATTGTATCACGTAGCCTAGAATATTTGTTCCAAAACTATGTGAAAATCATCCTGAATACTCATTCAGATAAGACAATATATTGATTTAAAATTTGTAAGACATGTCTTGTGTAAGAAAGCTTTATGCGAGTAGGCGAGTAGGAACCAAAGACAGAGACTTAACCAGTCACACACCTTTGTGCCATTCCTGAAACATAGTGCATACCTGTCATTTCCAAGGTGTTTGATTTTTTACTTTACCTCCTCATGCTCATGTTAAAGTCAGCAGGACTGGTACCTAAAAAAAACAAAACCAAAAAAACAACCTGTGAACATGCTGATATCAAGAGAAACTAGGGCTGCATGATTTTGAGAATACATTTTAGATTTGTTTTGGATAAAATTGCTTTTTAAAATTTACAAAATACACACACACACACACACACACACACACACACACACACACACACACACACACACACACACACACACACACACATATATATATATATATATATATATATATATATATATATATATATATATATATATATAATGAACACCAGGTTTGTTGTGCCTTGTAGGCATATACGTGCAGGGCTGCATAAAATAATAATAACAATAGTATAGCAGGCATCGTTTAAAAGGAACACTTCAGTAACACTACACTAGAGAAAAATATATTGATTATCATATGTTACTTCAAATGTTTACAATCGATATGACGTTATGAAATGAGATTGGAGTAAAAACGTTTTGCTTTTCAAACGCACGTCGCGCGACTGACTCAAACTCTCACAGCGCGTGCAGGGAACATTTACTGAAGTATCGAGCAACATTTCAATGGTAATGTTGTGAAGTTTATGCAACAATAACACTAACTAAAATAAGTTATTTCTTACCTTAAAATCTTTCTTGTCTTCAAATCACGTTCTTCTTCTTCTGATGTAAATCCAATAATCTCACAGCGTGTCTTCCAAACTCGACGACAGCAGAGGACTGATAAAGTTTGGCGGTGCTTTGTTTTTGAGGTAATGAGTGCGTTCGCGCGACGCATGGACGATTTGCATCTCTATATGTTTTGCGCGTGTGGGTGTGGTCACATTAAAACTAATGAGCAAGGGTTAGAGAAACTGGATATCTTGTTGGTTTTATACAAATTACTTAAACAGAGAATATTTGTTTTCGTTTTGAATCAGATCATTTAAAACTACACACTTAAATGTTTATAAAGATGTAGAGCTCACAAATGTGTGACAAGTATTCGCTGAGTTTTGTTTATGTTTAGAGACGTGCTCAAGAAAAAAAAGTTCACAAGACGGAGAGGCAGAAAGAACACCCTGTTTCATTTCTTTATTTTACAAAAGCACAACGTTTTGTTTTGATTGTAAGTGGACACATACAAAAGTAGACATCTCACAGATTCTTTTTTCATATTTATTAAGTCTGTATGACCATACATGACGGAGTATTTTAAGTCTATTCAGCTGCTATGTGAAAAAAATCGCGCAAATCACGCCGACGTGATTGCCGACCCCAGAGGGTTAAAGGGCTCATTAACTGAGAAATCAAATTTTCCTTGATGTTTGACATATAAGAGGTCATCATATTATAAGAATAGCCTATCCTGAAAGTTTCAGAACTGAAAACTTCCTTGTTAGTCCAAAATCAGCTTTTATTGTTTCTAGGCCCCGCGAAAGGACTCATCCTGGAATGTGCCTCTTTATGACGTAATAAGGTAGTCAAAGACTGCCTCTGCAAAAGAAAATAAACTTAGGCCCCGCCCACTGGCGTTAGTGAGATGGGGAAGAGAGAAGAACACAGGGTCACTCACTGGACTAAAAATAACATTACCTTTAGAAGGATACTAATGCTAGGAATGTGGATATTTATTTTCAACAATGTGAATGTCTCAGTTGAACATTATTTATTCGTATTCGGTGCATTTCACTTGATTCTTTAGTAAATTAGCCCGCAAACTCGGTACAGACTTTGCAGACTTTTACGATATAGGCTCGACAGTAATGCCACAACATGTAAGTGACCATGTTCATTCTAATGCCTGATGTGCGACCAGTGATTTCTGATGGAATGATTCATGTAGTAGCTACAGTCAGATGTTCTCCTGTCAGTAAATCAAACCAGTGATGAAACGGTCAACTTCACATTGTTTCTCTTAGTAGGGTGTAAATAATCCGTTTTTTTAAACCAATTGAATTATATATAGAAAGCGATCAAAGAACACTCCGTTTACAATACCTGTAGCGCGCTGGAGCTGTAAATCAAACAGCGCGTTTATCACAGAGTTTTGAACTTGCGCCAGAACTCCCGTATAATAATCAACAAATCTTTTTTACATTGTGTTTGCACTGTTAGTTATGATTAAAGCATTAGTTGGTTAGTGTGCAGAAATCGAGTTGCAATGACAAGATTGCTGCATAGCCTACATGTCTGTAATCGGCTATATGCTCATCACTGCAACCTTTCATGCCACGATCTTGGCATAGTATATAATATAGTAATAATGCCATAGATCTAATTCCATTGCTATAATTATATAGTTAACATTGAGAGCATTAATAGTAAAAAAAAATGCAAAAAGTTTTCGAGAGTGTTCCTCATGTAATATAGCTATTTCATATGCAAAGCTGTTAGCCAATCACAGCAGTGGGTGTTTACACTGAAGTCTCTCAGCAGACACGCCCCTTCAAACAGAGTGTTCAAATCAGAGGGGTGAAATCAGGCTAGAAAAATCTCTAAATTTATGGGGGGGAAAAAAAGTAAAAATCATAATAACATTATAAGTGCACTTCAGGAAACATTATGAAACAATAAAACAATGCAGTTCATGACCCTTAGGTTTTCTATATTTGATTTTAGAATAATTTATTTGTCAAGCTTGAGGTTGGTAATTGAACTGGATGGAGGTGGGAGTGAGTCACCAATAGTTTTATTCTTTATTTAGGAATAGTTCTGTGTTGGCCTGCATGGTTCTAAAGTTTTTACTTCATACAAAGATCACGATTGATTCTCCCATGTTTGTGAACAGACAACTAAACAAAACAACATGTCATTTACTAGAGGCTCTGACAAAAAGTGAATTGCTACAGTCTATTTAAAATGTTTAATTAATCTAATTAAAAAAAAATGGTTTGAATGAATGAATGATTCACTCATCACTTGGATGAATCAGCGTTTTTGTTATGTGTGTGTGTGTGTGTGTGTGTGTGTATTCTCTATAGTTTAAGTCATCATGTTTATTTAAATTGTAATGTATAGCTGTAATGTGAAGTCATTTGTTTTACAAAATGGTGCATTGGTGTAAGCTTAGCAGCAGGAGGCCTGGAATCGTTTGTGGTGTGTATGGTAGTTATCCATCTGAGTTTTGTCAAATCAAACATTGTTCATGAGATGACATTGCCGTCTCCTCCACCCACTCATCAGTCTGAGTTCAGTGAAAATCACTGGGGCTTGAGCCAGAGCTGCTCATGAACATAGACGTACACTCTCCTTAACTGCTGGACTGAATCGAGTGATGTAATGCATCTTAATCTCGTCTTAGTCCCTTTCTGTAATCATGAAAGGCCACATTTGTTTTCCAATTTTTTTGTTGTTGAAAAAATGGGAACCACACTGACAGATGAAACAGAGGTTTTGTCACAGTGTTGTTTGAAACATTCAAAAGAAACATTCTGTGAAGACAACTGGTGGGTGGCAAAGGAAAGTTGGCAAACAAAAAGAAAGAAGTGCAAGCTAATCATTTCCTTAAATTTACCGGATCAAAACTGCCTACTTTGTCCTTGACTAACATAAATGTGTGGTAGCGAGCCATGTGAATTTTTGCATTTATAATTACACATTGTCACTCTTCAGCTACAGTAACAGATTTCTAATAATATTTTCTCCCTTCTAATGTCTGGGAACAAAAAAACAGCAGAGTGATTTAAGCAGTCCAAATGTCAATGTGTTTGTGCAACAGTGATGACTAAATAAAATTCAAAATTATTGCATTGTCTTCTCACTCAGTGAAGCATGCAGGGATTGTTTCTCCTTGCTATTTTAGTGACTGAGATTTAGTGTGTGTTTTAGTCCTCCTATCTGCAGAGCACTCTTTATTGAATTGGAAAAACAAAGGAGTCTCTGCATTGTGCATTGATCCAAAAGTTAATTCAATAGCATTCATAGTTCAGTTAGTTAAGCCCCATGCACAAGTCATTCTCATAAATACAACCTTGCACCATGGCTTCTTGTTCTTACCTACTTTTAGTGCCGTAAGGCATTGGAAGACTTAGATGGATGAGTGGGCTGGAGTACTCCAAATATATTACATATACCACCCACCACCAAAACCACCTGAAGGAAACCCAGCATGAAAACATAATTTAATGGATTGTTCATAATGGCTTACAAAAGATCACAATAATCTAGACGCTCATAAATTTGTGCGGCAAAGTCTACTGCAGAATGTTTCAGGGTTATCTGACAGATTTAAAACAGTACTGTCCTTGTTCGCCATTTAGTTCCCTCACTGATGTGCTTAATATATGGGCTGTCTACATGACAGTAGTTAAGTGGCATGGAATTAAAAAAATCATCTTAAAAAGCTAAACATCTGCTCTTATGAGAGAAATACAGAGAAAATGGAAATTAATTATTATCTACATGCTGACATAATGTTAATTGTTTTTAACTCTTTTCATTGTTAGTCCCTTCAATTGCATTAGATTGCATTGAATCACACTAATGTTTTCCTCATTTTTCGTTTAATATGTTCTACATTAAATTGTCATTTTCTGTGGAAAAGGGATCTTTGTACAGTCATATTCTTCCCTGGAAGTGTTCGAGTCACTGGCAAAACTGAGAGAAACGACATGTGTTTTCATTTTATTTCTAGGTGAAACCTGTAAACTGTATGTGCTAATCATCATGACTTTAAGGAACAATTCACCCAAAAATTAAAATGGACATTTTTGTTAGTGAGTTGAACATATTATTATGGTTTCCAAAGAAACTACTTCACAAGTTTTAATTTATGGATGAAATGTTTGCTTAATGTGCTTGACGTTGGTAAATATTTTGGTATTAAGTAATTGTTATTTTATTTAAAGAAATGAATACTTTGATTCAAAAGTGGCAATAAAGACATTTGAAATTTACTATATATATATATATATATATATATATATATATATATATTTATTTATTTATTTTACAAAAAAATCTAATTCAAATAGATATTGTTCTATTGAAATTTTTATTCATCATTAAAAAAAATCATGGTTTCCACATGTTTTTTGAGCATCAAATCATCATATTAGAATGATTTCTGAAGAAACTGACACTGAAGACTGGAGCAATGGTTGCAATATTACTGTTTTTATTGTATTTTTTATTCTTTTTTAATTAGCTTTGGTGAGACTTTTAAACAGAGTCAGTATGTGTTGTTGGGTTGTTTGTTAACAGGTCTCATCTTATGTATATTCACGTTGCCTCATTTTAAATGACATATCTTAGAAACTGTCCAGATTCATTTATTTGTCTCATTTAGTCTACTCCATGAGAATAACAGCATGTCACTGCTATTAAATTATACAGGGCCTCTGGTTTTTGTTTTCTACATTATTGACCAGGACCCTGTTTCCAGCCAGATAATCTCATAGCTAATAGAACATCAACTGTTTTTATTTCAGTAAAACAGAAAGCCAAACAGTTCCTGTTTTGGCCTATAGCTTTATGACATTGTTTAGAGGTTCAGTTTTAAGTGTTAGCTTGCCTAGAATGTTCTGCTAACGAAACAAAACCTTTTTCAGTTTCATTAATAGCATCCTTGTTATGCTATATCGAAATAGCATACTTTGTCGATATAGCATAACAAGCACAGCTGTTGAATTCACAGTATGAATTCCTACCTTCCCTCTGATCTGGCAACTCTCTGTCCTGCGCTAGTGTTGTGTATCTGAATCCAATTTCATCTTGTAACACGGCGCACAGCCTACCGCAACCCCTCGACAGCCAGTTAATTGACTTCAGGCATGGTGAGATGCTTAGAGCAGGGAAAAAGCAACAAATAGATTTACATTTCAGGGAACAGCTGCGGATATGTGACAGCCTTTTACCTCATTCTGACAGAAAGTTTTGCTTAAACTTACAAACCATATATCTCTAACAAAGTGCCATCTGAGCCATCATGAGAGGATAAAGAGAAGATGATCTCGTCACACGCGAGCCGCCGAAACGCTTATTATGTAACTGTGGAGGGTCCACAGCTGCAATGAATCTGTGTGCTTTGTAAACCTGAATGTCCCTCTTCATGTCTCATCAGTTGACCTGTTTTGAAACTTTGGAAATAGAGCTTTTCTGTGTGATGTTTTTCTTATTTGGCACCTTTTGCATGTAGGGCCTATATACAAAAATGAATGAATACACAAAAAAAAAGAGGCGGCAGCGAATAGCAGTTTAAAATGTTTTTTTTTTATTGATACTCTTTCCCTTGTGGAAGTGAAACATGAGCTGAGTAAGATTGACATGTTAGGAGTCAATAAGCTGAATTATTACATTTCGCCTTTCACAGATGATCCAGTTGGAAATGTATCTGGAAAAACTCTGCTCCTATTATTTGTTTAAACCTCAAATTACAGGAGCAGCCTTCCTCCATGGTCTTTAGATCTTGCCAGATAACGTCGAAACCGTTCTTAGGAGTATGAACCGTACAGATGACTGAATTTTCTGTAAGCCGCAGAGTCTTCGAAAACGCTCTTGGTCTTAAGGGGCTTAACTCCGGTTCCTGCTGAACTGAGCCAGTGCTAAATACATCAACTGTTATCAGCTCAGTAGGCACAGGAGGTTGAACCCAGTGTTGTACCTCACACTGGCCTCTGTCAGTTACAAGGCTCTTTACAAGGCTCCATTTTTTCCCTTCTGATTGATCATAAGGCTGTATCATGATGGCAATCAGAGCTGGATAGCAGCTGGATGGTGGATTTATTAAGGATATAAAACATAAGAGTATTGCATCAGAGTTAAGTATTCACAATAAAGCATATATAAAAAAATCTGCCTGAACATATAAAACATCAAATATAAATCACTTATTTGTCTCTTTGTCCGTCCGTCCATCCAAATTTCACGTTTCAAAGCCCAAAAAGAGCTAGTGGACGGTGGGGTCCAAAAGTTTGAGATCAGTTAGAATGCTTCTATTTTTTTTAATTCATTGCTACTTTTTCCTTTATAAATTATATTATCATAGCTGAATTGAAAAAAGAATGGATAAATAAACAAATAAATAAGTATTTTTTATATAAAAGGGACTTGAGGGAAGTTCATTACTCTCTCTGCTCCAGTCCTATGTTGAATAGTGCTCTGGCTTAATGCCAACTTGAGCAGACCACCCTGTCTGACAGGGCGGGTGGGACTGAGGATTACACTCTGACTTCTTTCCCTGGCGGGTCATTTCCCGTAATTCCTCTGGAACAGGTTTGTGTCCTTTATCCGGTTTGTTATAGCATGGCCAGCCGTCATGTTTGTCTTCTCACCTCTTGGCTGATTTTGAGTGTTGGCCTCAGAGGAGCGGAACTTAGCCACTGTGAACATAGGATATCCGAGATCTGTTCACAGAGTGAGCTAAGTCCTGCACCTCACGAAACTTCATCAGACATAAAAATCCAGATGCTCTCCAAAACTTTGCCTAAAATATCATTGAATTCAATAACAAAAGTCATTGTGTGTAAACATTATAAAGTACAATAGTTCAGCTCTCAGTAATGTAATGTTTTTAAGAGATAAATTACTTATATATTTATTTTTTGTAAATTCTCAGATATGTATTCTATTTAGCAGAATATCTCAACATACACAAAGATATATGGGTGTTTCCTCAACTTTGGGCACTTTTGAATCCATGTCGTTTATTTTTAAAGCGTATTTTTTTCTTTTTGTGAAGAACACAGTTAAACTGCCTTGAAAACTTTTTTGTCATGTCTTCTGCTTTTTAAATGTTGTGTAGATTTTATTTTTAACATTATTTTAAAAGTGTGAAAATGTTACTAGCTAAACGATGACAAAGAAGTCAAAAATCTTTTTTTCTAAAAATATTGAAAATGTAATTTCTATCACCGTGATTTTCATCAAAGAATACTACCTTAATACAATATATAGTTTGTGATGTTGTGAGAAAAAAAAAAAAACATTCTTCTTTGAGCCAATATACATGCTTTCTGATCTGTTTATGTTGTTGCACTGAATTGATAACTTGTTATTAATAGAAATTTTTATTAATGAGAGTGTAAGAGTGTATTTTATTATTTTAAGTAACTATCGACAAAAATGCCCATAGTTGAAGAAACGCCTATAAAAATATTTTCAGTATAAATAATATAAATTATATTACATAACTGTATAAACCAGAAAACATTGGGTTACACCAATGAAAGTAGTTGTAAGGTTAATTACACATCAGTGTGTACAGGCGCTAAGGATTTGTTTCTATCATCCCCTACTAAAAATAGAAATAAATAAAGTACAAAGTTTTGTTGTTGTGTTGACCCATGTAATAATCTATTCTAATAAACAAGCCACCAAAATTTTAGATACCAATTTCAATACCACAGAAAAAACTACTAAACTACTACTAAAATAAAGTTCAAACATGATTGAAGACAAATGAGTATTCAGTAATAAAACAAGAACTAAACAATTACAGGCACCAGCTCAAATAAACACAACAGAACAAAGATACAAGTGAAATAAACAGTGCTTTAAGTTTTTCAGGTATCTCTAACAGTATTCATTTCAGGTACAGAAATGGAATAGTCAAATGGAAAATAACAATGTAAAAGTTGTTCAGTCAAAATCAGTGAGTGATTTTCTCTTTGTCTTTTATTGTTTGATAAACATTAATGGCACAGATGGCATCAGGAATATTAGGCTGCTGTCACTTTAAGACTGAATGCACAGATCCAATATACTGTTATACATGTGTTTTCTCTCTCATCTATTTACGTTCAGTTAAGACATAACCGAAAAGTGTTTACGTGAATACTCACCAAGACGGGCATTTTTACATAATTTTGTTGTGTGTATTTTTAAATGAATGTTTAAATTGACAAGACTTAAAAACACATGCAAATGACAAACTTTCGTGATGAGGCAGCACTGTTTCAATTGGGCAAGTGACAATTCGGTCAACTGTCTCGAGGAACTTTCAGGCTGGCCCCGGCCCATCGGGCAGTCCTTGTTGTCGAGGCCTGATATATATGAAACACAAGTAAATTGTTTAGCTCTAAGATTCTCAATGCTTTCTTGAATACTTCTTATCATGTTAGATAAATGTTCATATAAAACACCACATCTTTTACTAAATAAACCCATTATCACATTTTTCCTCACATGTCAAGTTATTTAACAAAGCAGTGTGGCGCCATTTCAAAGACAGCTTTTTCTATGAACATATGTTGGGCCACATATGTCAGTATGGCATGATAGCCTAGTATCATGTTTCTAGTTTCCCAAAACCACAGTCATAAATTGAGAGCCAGTGTTTATGCAATGAACACAAAGTGGTGAGCAACACATACGTGGGGCTTACAGATATGAGCTTTCTCTTTCAGTGTATTTCAGCCCTCAGTTATGGTTCATTCTGAGGGTAGATTATTCATTCCATGGGGCATGGCGGGAAAAAAGTTTTGGTTCGTTCTCTTCGATACGGATTTGACGGCTTCATCAATCAGGGTGTAAGCAGGGTCGACTCACATAGACTTTCCTGGAGTAAACAGTTCACAGCTGGTTGGAAATCCCTGGCAATGTGATTTTATGATATAATCCCAAATCACTCTGCCAGGAATCCCTCCAGCCGGCCCATTGATGATATGACCAGGAGAAAGTGAGGAAGAAAACCAGCAACTGACATAATAGCCTGCCAGTAAGCGTTGGGGACACACGTTGTTCCTCAACGCTGTGGTATCGCACATCTCCTGTTTCACACTCCGCTCACGGGGATAATTTGCCCAGGCTCACGCATACTCTTGAGAAAACAGGCTTTGAATGGAGCCATAGTGTCTTCTGTTTACATGACCCTGGGTTCTCTCTCTCTCTCTCTCTCTCTCTCTCTCTCTCTCTCTCTCTCTCTCTCTCTCTCTCTCTCTCTCTCTGTGTGTGTATTCACCTTGCCATTAGATTCTGATGACAAGATTTGTCCTCTCACCAGCAAATTGTTACCATCTTTAGCCAAGTATGATCCACACATCAAAGAGTTTAGCCCGTTAAATTGTGCTCATCATGTGGAATGAGTGTATCATATCAAGTGACTGACATAATGAGAAACATAAAATTGTCAGGGTCACTGCAACAGCTAAATAATGGAGTTAATTTTCCGCATGAATCATCAGGGCTGTTGTTTCGTGCGGTGGCTCACGATATGGGGCCATGATTGCGATCGGCCTCTGCTCCTCCTCTCACGTCCATGGAGATGTTGTGATTTTTCATCACTGTGACTGTAGCCAGAAACTAATTGCATTAGAGGCCACATTAAAAGCCAGTTGTCTGAACTAAATGCAAATGGATGTTTTTACAAATATTTGTTTTCTCTTGTAGTCCGGAGCCTTTATTACTGGGTTATGGGTTTCTATTATGAAGGGTGCGTGTCATATTGACAACTGCGTGTGAGATTCACTGGGTGACATAAAATGAAAGGATGTGTTGCATTGTCCTTAGACAGTTTCCTTTTGAAATCTTTTTATATGAACATGTCTGTGAGTTATAAGCATGACATTTTCTCATGACGGTAAACGCACCCAAGTCTGTCTATTTGAGATTATCTCCAGACAGGCATTATGGAAAGGATCTGAAAAAAAGAGAAAGAGAGTCTTTTTGTTCATTTTGAAAGCAGTTTGAATTTCCTTCATTATCTCTGAATGATACATAGTGTGAATTAGTCTGTGAAAAACATCTCTTGTGCTACGTGCACAGATCCCCTTTCACGTGGTTTTATAGACTGATATGCTATAGTGCCCTTCATCAGATTATTCGTTTGAACAGCTAGATTAAATTTATTGTTTGAGTTTATTTATTCATAAAGCTAATTTTTGATAGATCTAGCGCATGCCAAAGTGCTGTACAATGGCCAGACATGACCAAAACAAAACAAAACTATAATAAAAAATAAAAAAAACAGAATGCAGTTGAACATGTTGAATATATCATAGTCATTACCCTGCTTGACGGTGCTTCAAGTATCCTACTGATTTATATATACATATGTGTGTATCACATAAATGAGTTTGAACTTTCTGTTTTACCGTCAATATGTGTGACTGTACTTGTTAAACTCTGAAAATAATGCATTGAGCTATGTCTCTTATGCGGGAGACAAAATATGGCTTGAATCTGGAAATTGAACATAAAAAAGGAACACATATATATACACACAAGCATGTTATTCTTAACAGATTACGCTGAATTGATTACTCGTTATTATGATTTAAAAAAAAGTTTTGCTATGTGCATGCATATGTGTGTTTGTATTTTATTTTCAATTAATATTTTAAAATGCATATAAATAAACTTTTTCCTTTGAGTTCATGTTTGTCATTTTAACATTTGTTTGTCAAGTTAACATTTTTCATTCTTTAATTAAAAAATAAATAATTTAAATAATTTATACATAATTTAGTCCTTATCGTGATCCACAGTTGACTTCATTAGATGTATCTACAGCCCTAAATTGTCTCATTTGTCAGTCAAGCGAGATCTATAAGTCAGACTAAATTTAGTTGAGCCTTGTTACTGATTTAGTATTTCATTGGTTGCAAGTGGTGAAACTGTGTTTTCCATTTCTCATTGGCAGCTTAATGTGTTACTTGGTTTTTACTGAGCTTTCTCTGTAATTGAACTAAGTAATTGTCACATCACATTTGAAATGACTTAAGCACCTTTCAGAAGCCTCATCAGATCCAGAAAATTAAAGACTTGTTCAATTCAAGCTTAACAGTCTATTCTAAGAAAATAGTAAGTGCTATTAAATAAAAAAGGTGAATAAAACAAAAACTCTGTGAAGGAATAAATTTCAGTATGATAAATCTATGATTTCAAGCTGTAAAATAGTTAACTTTGAACAAGACAATTTCAGTATACTGTCACTGGAAGTGGACTTGTTTGATACGATGACTCATGGTTTCATCAATGGCCATGTGAACAAAAGTCGCATTGCAAAGTTTGAAAAAAATCTTGGCAAGCTTTTTGCTTTAAAATGCTTGGAAGATACATGCACACAATATTTCTTGTGCTTTTAGTATGCCAAGTGTAAAAAAACAACAACAAAAAACATTGTTTTGCTATCTTTTTCCCATCGTCCCCCAGGAGCATGAATTAAGATATCAATTTCAGCAATGTTGTTGAAAAAACATGCTTTTGGGTTTTAGTGACAGGTTCCCTTGCTCTCATAATGTCTATCATCTACTCGCCTTGAGCTGCTGCAGCATGCCTACGAAATTATGGCAATTGAGGCCAGCTCTGGCACCTTGTACTTTCTGCCTGCATCTATTTGACACTCTGTTATGCCCCTGGCAGACAATCACAGGACTTGTGCTGCATGTCTGAAATAACGCCAGCACCCCTCTCCCCATGATTACACATGATTTTAACAGTCTCAGCTGTTATGGCTAGACGGCCTCAGGGGCAGCCCAGGACACACGTGATTGGTCTGGCTGCTCTGACGCCATTGCCTTGTCCTGGCGGGGAGGAAACACTTATGTGGACAAAGGGAGGCATTGCATGCTGGGAAGTGGGTGGGCGGGCTTCCCAAGCTGATGTTGCAGATAAAGTTGACTGTGTGCCCGGTGCGTATGGAAAAGGCCCTTTGGCAGGGGGCTGGGGTTTGAGAAAGGAGTTGAGAAACTGAAGGCAAAGGTGTAGGACTCATGATAAAAGCAACCTATTGATACTCATGATAATCAATAAGCACACATAATATGCTTGCAGGAAAAAAAAAAAACATTCAGGAAGAGATTAAATGTCTCCTGAAGATTTGGACATGAAATCTTTTATTGAATTCTTCTGTAAATATGCCTTTTTCGGTAAATTATTAACATAGTCCCTGGAAATAATCAGGAATATCAGTGATTACACATCCAAAATGAGATGCCGGTTTCTAGAGGGTCCCCCCTCCCTTCCAGGATTTTGTTACCACAGAGATTTCACATGGCAATTACTTCAAATGTACTTGAAGTACTTGTTTGTGACTTTAAGCAAACTGTAACTGATTTGTGGTGTCATTAACCATCATTTTAATATAAAACAGAAAAGGTCAAGGTTTTGATTTGCAGTATATAAAACCATTTTTAAAAAAATCAAGTATTTGTGCAATAAACAAATATTATTTAGCGTTATTGAATTGTTAATTCGCACAACATTACTCCTTAACATTTTTATTTGTAAATCTTAAAAACACTGATCCAGTTTATTTCCTATTTAGTCATATGGAATCAAATGGTCCCCTTGGAAACTTGGAATAACATGCTCAGAGGAATTTATCACAGTCTGTCTTGGATGGTTTACATTTTCCTCTTGAGGGACCACATCCAAAAAAACAAAAACCTCCACATCGAGGTTAAACCACATTTGCAAAAGTACTGTCAAAGACACTCTTCATTAACTAAATATCTAACTGGCCTTCAGCTGAAGGAGCTGTCTGGTGGTATAATAACTTTGATAATTATTTACTACATAGCAGAGAGTGTATGCTCCATAACTTCAAAAACACTCTCGAGAACACAAGAGGATGAGCTTAATCAGATTCAACTAAATGAAAACGTGGTTGCATAAGCCTATACAGGCCCTTAAATAAATGTACAATGGCATATTAAAGGACAGCAGAACAGTAAATGTTTCAATAGACTTGCTAAACACTACAAGAGACAGTACGATTCTGCTTTCAACTATAATGTGTTCCAGCATGGCTTTGAAAACGGAACATTCTAAAATACGGTGTCCTGTGGAAAAAAAAAAAAGAACACTTCAATTATTAAAATAATAGCTAATAGCTGATTTTTGGCCAATTAACCTGTCTCACTCTTGCCAACCGCACTCGCTGATTACTAGCGGCGCTGAGACAAGTAGCTTCAGCACTGCTTTCCCACGCATAAATGAAGGTAGGGAAAATTTGGGGACTTTATTGGACTTGGAAAAATGCAATAAAATCTCTCTCTCTGAATGCACCCATCTGTTGGACCTTAGAAGACTTCCTGTAAACAAGTCGTAGAGAACAAAACCTCTCACACCAGGTCTTTGCCCATAATTACCCTTTCATCTTTATTTTCCTCTTTTCTTTTTTGCCTGCTGTCTGCCTGCTGTCTTCATGCTCTTACTCACATTATCACTGTGACACTTAGCAGGGCCCTTGACACTGTGAAGAATTATTATGATGTTTAATTCCATGGATTTATTTTGAACACTGCTATTTTCCATGTCAAATCTTCAAATATAAGCGATTAGTCACTTGATATCTCGGAAGGGTCTGAAAAGATGGAGCTTTTATATAAAATACGATAAAGTATTTTGCTTTTCTCCCACTCGAACAATGCAATCATTGTGATTTTTTTTTTTTGAGTAACGTCTCAGTTAAGTGGATCATTTCTACGTTCCTTATGTTTTGTTTCTTACATTTTGCAACTAATTAACATTGTTACTTTCTTAGGCTGCCATTGTTGAGGAAATTAGTAATGAATCCTAATTTGATTTGTTCAGATATGGGCCGTTATGATGTAATTTCCCTTCCCCCTCCTCATAATTTGTTTGCGTGCATCATGTGCCATTTCCTTTCCCCTGCTCTACTCTAGTAGCCTTTCAGCTGCCAGGAAGGGGCATTTTTCATACAGCTACCCATTTACTGGTAGCAACACAACACAGTTTTGTATAACTTGAAATCTTCCAGATTACCCCTGTTGCTTGTAATTTACATCAGTGAATTGTAGCTGCAGGATTACAGGATTTACATCCCAATTTAATTTGACTTTCTGTTAGGTTTAATTATTCTGAAAATGAAGAATAAAACCCAATCATTGAAGTGCACGACTCAAGCTATTTTGCTAGGGACGCTCAGATCGATTACAGTCATTTAAGCCAGTGCTCTGAAATAAGGTAGACCTCCTTGGATAGAACATAAACATGAATGTGGCTTTTTTTAAATGCATTCAGTATGGTATTAAAATGAAACTCAGCTCACACGGGCATACTGTAATAATAATATACAAGCTCACAAAGCTTAATTTGTAAGCTCACAAAGCTTTAGAAATGTATTTACTGAATTTATTCCTTTTTCATTTCATCCTTGTTTAGATTGATATCATCTTGTGCAGTCATTATTTAAAAGGCTTTTTTATAATTATTTAAAAACAATTCATAGGTATATATTTAAATCTGTTTATAACATTAAATATATATTTATAAATATGTATAGATTTTTGTCAAATCAACTGTGGTTCAGATAGCATAATATTTTGAGTTTCTGTTGATTAAACCAATCTCCTTCATTGTATCAACTAAATTTTTTTATTTCAATGAACTTAACATTTGAAGGCAACAAGGTTACTTTCTTTTTTAGTTAAACCAACAATATTTAAATAAAATAGTAACTACAAATTTTTTTTTTTGATTTTATACCTTTTCCCTAATATCAGGAATAAAAATAAAAAAAGTATTGGAAAAAAATAAAAGTCCATACAATCTTAAACTCATCTTTTAGCATACACACAAATTTAAATTAATTAAATAATGTGCTATATATTTACAATCTTTAAATATGCTCCAGTTCTGTTTGATTTACTGGCTGTACATTGATGCTCATTGACGTTTGTAAGCAGAGGCAGTGTGCAGCTTTAGGCCACACTGTTGTTCTAATCACGTCAGTGATGTCAGGTGGAAAAGATGGCTTACTTCCTCTCTCTCTGCCAGGATCCAATTGAGAGAGGCAAAAGTAGCAAGACAAAGCACATGCTCAGACTCTCTTAATCGTGACTGTTGAGGGTCCCGGGAATTAAATTACATATACATTTCTTCCAATGTCTTTATATTTCTGTAAACACCGTGAATGGAAATCTTTTGGGATCTTTTTAATGACTATAAACACACACATTTTCTTTTTATGTATGTACGGTTTATTTATTTATTTGTTCACTTCGAAACACTGTTTTTAGATATTTTCTCGCTGACAATATTTTTGGTTAAACTGCTGCTTTATAATGTATAAAACCATGAAGCCTCAACGAATTGTTAGGAGTATCACTAAAATCTGGCGGCTATTAAACCCAATATAAATCCAGTTTCCCAGTGGGAATCTAAATAGAGGAATATAAATGCATTGCTAAACTATGAATTGTTACTGCAGATTAAATTCTGTTTATTATTTTCACTTTAAAGCTTTTTTGATGTCTGTTTACAGTGAAACTTTATGTCGGAACTGTGGTTTTTAGCAATATGTGGTGTTAAATACAGGTTCCAGCATTAAAATCTCATTTCAAGCACGATAAACACAGGCCCATAAACGTCTCCCGCCACATTATAATGAGCGGCAATTTTTTATATTTAAACAGCAATTTATGGGGGAGGGGATGGAGGAAAAATGCCATATTAATGCTTATTCTTTTTAAAACAAATGAATTAAAAAACATGTAAAAGCGAAATCATACATTTAAGTTATTCGGCATGAATAATACCGTATTTAAAAAAGAAGCATTTTATCTGATCCTTATTTTCAAATATATATATATATTAGAGATTTTAGTTAGCAATTTTCATGCCCTTTAAATCTAACAATAAATGCCACCGTTTAACAATAGAGGACTTCTATTACAAAATTGGCGAGTTGTAGCACTTGCACTTATTCTTTCTTTTTCATTTATTTATTCGTATGTATCCCAAGCGTTCATGCGTTCAACAGGTGAAGAATCACAGACACAATACCGTATGCAGACAAAAGGGAAAAAAACTGCATCAAGGTTCGCCTGTAGTGTATAATCCATAAGTTTGGGTCAAGCAAACCCAGTGGCAAATTAATGTGTTAATTTGACAAAATGATAAGTTACCAAACTGCTGGATCCCAAAATGAAGTTTTTACTCACAATTAAGTCCAGGTGACTCGCACTCTCAGAGTTGAAATAAACCAAGACTGGCAGTGTTGTGGCCTTGGCCGTGGTGATCCTCACAGCCAATCATGGATGGAACTAGGGCCATACAGAGCGTCCATACATGCGGAGACTGGTCTCCACTGTAAGAGTCCCGAGCAAAGCTCTGCCCTACACTCCTCCTCTAGTCAGACTCAGGAACTGAAACGGAGGCGTACACATCATTCAGAAGTTTGTCTTTGAAAACCACACCCATCCCAGAGCAGAGAGAGGAGGGGAGAGGCTGTCTTTTCCTTAAATAACACCAGAGAGGGGAGGAAACTTGTTTTCAGCCTCAAAACAAGCCTCAAAGGATCAGGCAGGAGGATGAGTTTGGAAAATAAAAAGGAAACAGAAAGTTAGTGATATCTGAGGTCATAGCCTACAGGATTTTCTTTGACTCTATACGTGTCATAGATTTTGATTTTATTGTCATTTTACGTGCAGTAGTTCTCAAGTCATCAACCTCACAGCATTATGATAATCTTTAATTATTCTGTCTTAAATCATGCCCTGTTATCAACACGCATGAGCAATGTTCTGTATGCTAAATGACCGACTTGTGTTTACAGAATAACTGTTTGTGTTGCTAGGTAACTGGCTTCTATATTATCATCTTAATCCAATCAGGCTCTATCACAGCCCACTTGCCCTGAAACTAGATACCACATATCCACTTCCATCAATACTTGTTGTTCTGCTGTGTAAATGATGGCTCAAGTCATCTATAGTGGCGGTTCACAACTGGACCTAGTTTTTAGACATCATGTGGCGACCCAACATACTAACAAAATTGAATTTCAATGGTTTTATTCCCTTGGCAATAATTAACTGCTTAAAATTCATTGTGGGCGGCACAAACCATGGCTTTGTTGCAAATGAACCCATGTTTTATGTGTTCTGGGTCATATTTTCTTTTACCTGGCCAGTTTTGTTTATAGTTTGAGGATGAGAGCATGCCACACAACCTGCATGCCCATGTTGACATCTGCCTAATTTGACTAGTGACAGATGAATTTGGACAAATACAGTAGTTTGACTGGATACTCAACAAAAATTTTGTGAATGTGCATATTTATTTCCTTATTTCGATTTGCTATGTGGTTTATTCAGGGAGTCATTTGCAAACTCAGCAACTGCTCTGAACTATTCTGATTTTGACTGACCGAGTCTGATTTAAGCCTGAAATTTTGAAATTTTAAGCCTTTAAATTATACATTAAAAAGAGCTGGTTCATTAGACACGTTTGCAGCTCAATCTATTTTCTTTTCTCATTGTTGCGTAAAGGACTGGTGCATATTCTCTATTATTGTGCACAATTATTGTTGAAAATCCATATGTTTTTTTCTCTACCATTTTCGTCATATTTTTGACCATTGTAAATACTGTCTAGAATCTTACTAGGGACCTTTTCGGGGCGGCCTTCAAACGTTACTGCAGGTTATGGCTTTGACTAATCAGAGGACTACTGTGGAAGAGGAAATGACACAATTAACAGCCCTGTGAGGACCTGCTTACAAAGGAGAGGTCTAGAAACAAAGTATAAAAGTCTTATTTGGTCTGGCTGGTTGCCTGGACAGCAAGTGAAAACAAAGTTTGCTCACACACTCCCTATCGGGGACTTCAGACAGCCAGACAGCCAGACTTTCATGAACACTTTCACCTGTAACTCCCTGAAAGGGGGAAACTGTGCATGCCTGTGTGTGGGTGTGCGTGTGTGTGTGTGCAGTGTATGCATGTATTAGGTTTGTGTATGTATGAGTCATGCTGTATGGGAGACTCCACCCTGCGTAGGAGGGCAATTGAGCCTGTCACTTACTCTGTCCTGGGAAGAACTGCCCAGACAACAGCTCTCTTTGTTCAAATGTCAGTTAAACTCGGGTAATGATGAGATCTTTCCAGCTGTCCAATCCCAAAGCTATTTTGCTTGCTTTATACAAATTAACCAATGCCGTACAAGTAGGCCTACAGCACGATCAGAAAAAATGTGTATCCCGTATGTTTTTTTTTCTTTTTCTTCGTCGTCTTTTTTTTTTTTTTTTAAGAAGCTAATTTGTTTAAATAATATAATTCTACAATTTCTTAGATTAAAACTGCTCTTTAAAATGTTTCTTTAATTCTTACCCGTAGCTTCTCTATTTTAGTGCATTTTCCCTTTAGTCATGCAACCTTAAATTGCACTTGTAATGCACTTAAGTATTCTGGTTTGTGAATGTGTATTTGTGTGTGTTGCCTAATTTAGAAGAATATGGCTGCTTATTCAAAGGCTCAGTCTGGAGTAAAAGGGAATCCGGGACATGGACATTTTCTGGGATCACAATTCTGCCTGATTGGGTCTGAGGGCAAGGCAAAGTTTACCAGAGCACTACTTCACCAGCCAAATGTAACTTGGAAATGTGTGACACTGATAATTCCTTTGTACAAAAGTTCAGATGTTTTTTCTTCCATTGAACAACGGAAAGCTCTTTGGATGATTCTCTAATCAATAACATGAATGTGAGGTTTTGCACAAATGTTATTTAAGATAATCTAACTTGTAATAAATTTAAAATTAAAGCTACACTGTGTAATTTTTTAAGTTGATTCTTAGCAAAAAAAACACTTTGTTCTTTCAACTTTTTTTTTTTTTTTTTGTCACTTCTGGTCTTCATCCAGGTACAGTGGCATATATTTCAGCATGTCATATGAATATAATTTCATGGGTTTTATTTTTTTTCAAACGACAAATGATCGTGATGCTCACGTTTACAAGCCAGCGTCATTATAGTAGCCTAGTCTATTGGTTACCGTTTTACTGAATCTATATGATACTTCAATGCAATGTTTGAGTGGTAGATATAATAACCATATATCGTCAATATTATAATATCAAGCTACCATAGATGAATCTGCAAATTTTACAAATCGATTTATTATAGCTTGAGGCAAGACAAATAAACAAATATCACAGACATGTTAGGTATCCTAAAATATTATTTTGTACATCTTATATATTTACTTGAAAGAATGTAGCCCCTACCAAACTTGTACACGCCCTTTAGACATAGGCTTTCATTTGATATTTGAAAGTCCGCATCGGTCGAGCATAGGGTTGCCACCTTTGAAGTGTGAAAAACCGAGACACAGATTATTATTATTTTTTGTGGTCTGAGTCTGAGTTGTAGGTTGTAAATAGTATTTTCTTTGACACTGGTGGCTCATCCGACTTTGTTGTGTTATCCTCATAGACAGTGGTTATCCTCCTCGTCCGTCTCTCTCCCCATTTCACACAATAGATGTAAATAGACATATTTTAAAAAGCTATCTAGCAACTAAACTCACACTGTATCATCTTGGATGTGTGTTGATGCGCGCGCGCGACCGACCGACAGCACAGGCAGTTGCTAGGCGATAATTTGAGCTTCCAATCAAATAAAAGTAAACGCCAGGCATTTGCCAATCCACTGTTTTACCCGTTTTTACCATGTTTTTTTACCCGTTTACGGACACAGGATTGGATGTACTGTACACAACTATGAAAAAAACACAGTAACAGTAGACGGAAACGGTTTAATTTGAAACCAGGAAATTCTACTTTAGAAGTACATTTTCACAAAAAAATGGGACAATTCGTGTCCCGGGAAAGAATATGAATTTTCTGGGACTGTCGCTCAAAAAAGAGAATAATCCCTGGAAAACCGGGACGGGTGGCATCGGGCACCCCTCCTCCTCCTTCAGCTCACGCCAGCGAGGAAACGCTGGCTCAATGTTGATCCTCGTTCTGCCTTTAATACGATCACTTTCTCGTTTCCTCTTTTTGCTTTCCTCTGACAAAACCTTTGCTTTCTTGCTTTTCTGTGCTGCTTCGGCCATGACTATAACATTTGGCAAACAAACGCTAGTTTGGCTCGCACGTCCGATTTTAAGGAAGTGGGGGTGGTGGTGGTGGAAGTGACGTATATGCCGTAAAGCAGTCGAATTTTGTAGTTCTCTTTGTTCGCCGGTTACTACCCGAAACCCGAAGTTTAAAAGTACGATTAAAAACGCTATAGACCCCGTCAGGCTATGGCAGACGTGTCATTCAACCTATTGTAAGTCGATGTACCATCACAAGAGACTTGGAAATATATTACTAGGGAAATAATATTCTGATATTTGCTTTGAAGTCTCTAAACGCTGGGTAACTTTAGGCCTGAGCTGCAGCGGAAGAAAATTAGGCCCATGTGGTCATGTGTGCCACTTAATAAGGGACATAGGGTTTCGCTCTGAAATAATCTGCCAGCTGGCTGAGTAGCCAGAATCAGATATTTGCTTGCTGCTCAGTCCAAATAAAGCACGTCTTCCTCTTGTCTGTGGCGGGTTTGTTTTCACCAATTAAGAATCATTCATGTTGAAATCTGCTCGCTGCTTTAGCCAATGTAGATCTTGGGACTTTCTTCCTGTAAGGGTGCACACTTTTGAAACGTATAATTCATGCAGCATATAATACAAGACTATTTATGCATTTCCTTTTATTAGTCGATGATTGACATTTCACCTCACTGATATATTACAGTTGGTTGTAGGAACAAGGGGGTTTTGTTTTGAAGGGAACTGTAAAGTCGGATTGGTTTCTGGAAACACTTATCCGGGGGCCTGACTGATTATGCCGGGTAAAGACTGCATGCACACTCTAGTTTTATTTAGCAGACTGCATGGCAGTTAACTAATCACTCCGGCCTAGAAGCAGGTGATTATGCCACATCTCATTCAAACATGCCGTTCATACACTCTGAACGTTGTTTTGTCTTGTTTAAGGTGGAATCCTCAAACGTATTCATATTCAGGAGCGTTTGAAGTGCTGATTTTGTTGCTTTATTTTGTATAGCCATCATTTTATTTCTATCGAAGAGTGATTCATTCTTAATAGTCCGTTAGAATTAGTATCTGAATAAAGCTAACTATTTCTTAAAGCTTGCTTATCACCACCTGTATTAGCGTATAAAACGATCCACTTTTATAGAATGTTTTTTCCCTCGTACATGCAAAACTAGCACCTAGAGGCATCCATTAAGGGATTTTATTCCTTTATTTAACAAGATATGATTGTACGAATTCTTCATATAATAGGCATGTACATTGCTATCTGTGGCAAGTTCTGACAGTCTGTCAATGAAATGTAGGTTCAGATGGATTGGGACACACCCAACGTAAGTCTCTTTATCTGCTCGGTGACCTGTTTTTCTTTCATTCAGTGCATGGGAGAAAAAAACTGCTTCGGAAATGTGCAAACAGTACATGTCATGCTGCTAAAGAAAAAGAAAGGCAAGTCAAATGAACTCCAGCAAAGGTCAGCAGCAGTGAGCCATTTGGACTTGTCTAGTTGATAAAATGCCTGCATTGTAATTTAATATGTGTGCCACAGTAGTGCATCAAAGACATCCTCCAGGGGAAGCGACTCAGAGCAAAAAGGTATCTGTGCTAATGCATGTTAGCTTCTCTGCACATCATCCGACACTATAGCTGCATCTCTGTTCATGGTATTGCGCCATATTGATTTTGATTATACTGATATAATGCCTGCAACAGCTGACACTGAATTGGCCCTTTGACCTAATGGGTTTTAAGCACCTTGCACACGTGCCTCTGCTCAACATTGACACCCAGAAAAGTGTGCATCATAATTAAGACCATAAGACTTGAAGAAATTTTTGTCTTTTATGCATAGTTGTGGTTGATTGGGAAAGCAGAGGTTTTGGGCGTATGCATATTTTGTGAGTGTGTGTGTGTGTGTGTGTGTGTGTGTGTGTGTGTGTATGTGTATATATATATATATATATATGTGTGTGTGTGTGTGTGTGTGTGTGTGTGTGTGTGTGTGTGTGTGTGTGTGTGTGTGTGTGTGTGTGTGTGTGTGTGTGTGTGTGTGTCAAGTCAAGTCACCTTTATTTATATAGCGCTTTTTACAATACAGATTGTATCAAAGCAGCTTCATAGTGATAACATGAAAATAATACAAAAAACAATTTCATCATCATCCACCTTTAAGGCAGATCTATAATATTGTTGAATATTAAATGTCCCCAACTAAGCAAGCCAGAAGGTAAGGCAACAGTGGCAAGGAACCAAAACTCCATCAGTTGACAGAAGGGAGAAAAAAACCTTGGGAGAACCCAGGCTCAGTCGGGGGCCAGTTCTCCTCTGGCCAACGAGCGAACAGTGTATGATTATGATTCAGGAGCATTACAGGTCAGAAGTTCAGAATGAATCAGAGTATTTGTCCAGTTCCTGTTTGTTGAAGTCGGAGTGGAGAGGAGGAGAGACTGGTTGACACTTCAGGTCAGCGGCGTCGTCGTGTCCTGGCGCTGGTCCTTCATCAGATCTGGATACGGCCTGGTTCCGGTGGACAGCGGTAAACCTCGGGATAGACAGAGAGACTAATATTAGCGTAGACGCCATCCTTCTTATGATGTACCAAGTACATCAGGATTTATGGGAAGTGTTCCCGGTCCCGGCTGTTCTAAACTATGCAGCCTAACATTGAATTATAGAAGTCTATAATGTGTTATGTGTATGCTAGGCCGAAGAGATGTGTTTTTAGTCTAGATTTGAACTGACAGAGTGTGTCTGCTTCCCGGACAATGTTAGGAAGACTGTTCCAAAGTTTTGGTGCTAAATAGGAAAAGGATCTACCGCCAGCAGTCGATTTTGATATTCTAGGTATTATTAACTGGCCGGAGTTTTGAGATTGCAGTAGACGTGAAGGACTATAATGTGTTAAGAGCCCGCTCAAGTACTGCGGAGCTAAACCATTTAGTGCTTTGTAAGTGATCAGCAATATTTTAAAATTTATACGATGTTTAATAGGCAGCCAATGCAGTGTTGACAGAACGGGGCTAATATGGTCATACTTCCTGGTTCTAGTAAGAACTCGAGCTGCTGCGTTTTGAACTAGCTGTAGTTTGTTTATTAAGCGTGCAGGGCAACCACCCAGTAGAGCATTACAATAATCTAGCCTTGAGGTCATAAACGCATGAACTAATTGTTCT
The DNA here is from genome assembly GCF_949152265.1 of Phoxinus phoxinus. Classification (NCBI taxonomy): domain Eukaryota; kingdom Metazoa; phylum Chordata; class Actinopteri; order Cypriniformes; family Leuciscidae; genus Phoxinus; species Phoxinus phoxinus. Next base: position 29,979,142 of record NC_136880.1, on the reverse strand, counting down.
GCATTATTCATTGAGAGCATATGACGTAATTTAGATATATTTTTAAGATGGAAGAAAGCGGTTTTACAGATACTAGACACATGACTTTCAAATGAAAGATTGGTATCAAAGAGCACACCCAGGTTCCTAACCGACGACGAAGACTTAACAGAGCAGCCATCAAGTGTTAGACAGTACTCTAGGTTATTACGTGTGGAAGTTTTTTGTCCAATAATTAGAATCTCTGTTTTTTTCTGAATTTAGTTGTAGGAAATTACTAGTCATCCAATTTTTTATATCAGCTATGCATTCCGTTAATTTTGTGAATTGGTAGGTTTCGTTAGGTTTTGAAGAAATATACAGCTGAGTATCATCAGCATAACAGTGAAAACTAATTCCATGTTTCCTAATGATATCTCCTAATGGTAGCATATACAGAGTGAACAGCAGCGGTCCTAGTACTGAGCCTTGTGGTACGCCATACTGAAGTTGTGATTGATAAGACATCTCTTCATTTACTGCTACAAACTGATAACGGTCAGATAAGTATGATTTAAACCATGCTAGTGCAATTCCGCTAATGCCAACATAATGTTCGAGTCTATTTAAAAGGATGTTGTGGTCAATGGTGTCAAATGCAGCACTAAGATCAAGTAATACTAATAGAGAGATACAACCACGATCGGATGATAAGAGCAAATCACTTGTGACTCTAACGAGAGCTGTCTCGGTACTATGATACGGTCTAAAACTGGACTGAAAATCCACACAGATATCATGTGTGTGTGTGCGTGTGTGCGCGCGTGTGTGTGAGTTAATTAAATACATTTTTAGAATAAGGATGAGACTGATATACGACCAATATTACGGCCAGACCTGTTCGTTTTGATATTGCTTAAATCATATTTCAGTGTTCCATAATCAGTTTAGACCCGATCCCCAGATGAACTTGATGACAAGATCCCCTGGTTCTAATTTCAGGGAGAAAGACAGGAAGTTAGAGCAGACTTCATTTGTAATGATACTGCAATCTCATGAACACTCCAGAGTTCAAATGATCTTGATCTTGATTTTCTTCCCCCAACACCCACATGTGCTACTTACAATGTCACAAGAAAAATACGGCATGATAAATATTCCTGTTTAACGTCAATTTAAAAATGAAACCAATTCAATTAGTAAACATATTTTTATATATATAATGAATGAATGGACGTTTATCAGGCAGTCCTTTGTTGTGAGCAAATCTACATTAAGTACATACAAAATTATATATATTATCTATAATTATATTAGAACAAATACTGTGTATATATTGTGAATAACAATTCATTCATTATTAAAAAAAAAATAATGACACTGAATATAAGTACTTTTGTACTGAATATAAGTAAATAAATGTAATAATCTGTATAATATAATAATCTGAGTGGCTTTACAAAGATAAACAGTCTCATTTGTCACTGGATATGATAATTCATTTAGCTGTGTTTAAGAAATATTGTATTAAATGCAGATTAAATTTAGGACACAAAAATAATTTTGTGCTGAACAGTAGAGGACATTATCAAATGGAATTACAAAAGCATCTCCGTTAGCTTTGTCCTGATTCACTGCAAAAAGTTCAGCTCTTAAGACTATTTCGTTCAGCCTAAATTGTTACTTGTTTTGGTGGAGAGCCATGCTGTCTATTCAATTCTAACATGCATTACACTCCTTTACTGTGTTTTACCAGTGAGGACATGCCACCTAGCTTTAGTATCAGAGAGCCTCTTGATGAAATATGCCTTTAATCTTAGTACAAGGACACCTTGTGTTCTCAGGAGCACTGCAGTGCTTTTACAAGGTGACACTTTTCCCCCTTTTGTCTCATGGTGACATGTTTTTCATGATCTACTTTTACGGTTCATGCACTTTGTTTCTCTGACATAAAAAGATTAGTGTGAAAATCTTATTTGTCTTCTAGTTATTCCTTGTTCTAGTTTGTAAAACTTTAAGTAAATATATAATATTTAAATATAAGTAAATATTAGTGCATATTTTATTATCAGCATTGTTTTTCAAATACCAACCTAACCTACTTACTACAACAACCATGTACAGTGAGGTTCAGAAAAATTCAAAATCTTGAAAATGGAAATTAAAAAATGTATATGAATTTCAGGATATTTTACTATTTTGTGTTTTCCCTCTTTTGACTTAGTGACAGCAACCCTCAAGTTTGTGCAAATCCTGATAATCATGTTATCCAGCATGATTTGAGATAAACCTTGTGTTTCCATGAAAGAAAATCAGACATTTTATACAAAGGAGTTCATGCTCAGTGTCACAAATTTACTTATTCGAACTGTGACCAAGAAACAGTGCAGAATATCTTTTCATTACTTTTTTTGTTTTAAAACCCTAAAACCCTGGTTATTTCCACGTTTAAATTAGATTTAGATTGTTTTTTCATTGTGGACTTCTGAACTTGTACGTGGTTGTTGCAGTGAGCAGGTTCAATGTTGATGTTTGAAAAACAATGCTCTCAACACAACAAGGATATGGATTGCTTTTCTTGTTCTCACATTCAGCAACTATTTGAATACTCGTTTCAGCATCAAACGTTTTTTCTTTTAATTTGTTGATGTTCAAGCAAGTTTTTCAGGTCTTGTTAAGCTAATCAAGTTATCTCAGAGTCAAGTTGACACTTCCAAATCCACTACAAATGGATTTGTCTGGTTCAGACCCTGATCGGGGAACAGTCAACATGAGTGCCATCAAACCATGTGTTTCTGGCTATCTTGCGGCATCTGGATCCAATTTCCGCCTTTCGTTCTGTCGCAGAGCGAAGGGAAGCTTATGCCATGAGTCACTGCCCTGGGGCACTTTGTTCGGTGGCTAGCCGTGTACACGGGAACCAGTTGTAAAGCCAGCCATTGTAATCTAGTCTCTTCTGAACACAAGCAAGAAGGTTGCAGGGCCGAGTCTCTTTCCCACACTTGCACCACCATTAAACTCCTCAGTCTGGCTTGGGTGAGACAGACAGCTCTCTCTCTCTCTCTCTCTCTCTCTCTCTCTCTCTCTCTCTCTCTCTCTCTCTCTCTCTCTCTCTCTCTCTCTCTCTCTCTCTCTCTCTCTCTCTCTCTCTCTCTCTCTCTCTCTCTCTCTCTCTCTCTGTCTCTGTCTCTCTGTCTCTCTCTCTCGCTCGCTCGCTCGTTCTCTTGAGCTGATAATCACCAGTTGGTCGATAGTGGTTGTAGGATCCACTCTTGTCTTTACCTTATATGACCTCAGGTGCTCTGATATTTTAAAGTCTGAGCACCGAGAACTCTTTTCAGAGGCCACTTATATATGAATGGAAGGCATTTATTAAGCGGTCTGTCTTTACATGTGTTATAAGGAAGGTCACTGAATTGCGATTCATATATTAACGATTCATACTGAATATTAGCTCATAATTTCTTAACGGAATAGTTTTTCTTTTATGTTCCAAAGAAGAAATAGATTCATGGTTTAGAACAACATAAGTAAATAATGACAGAATTTATTAACATTTATTTCATATTTTAATCACTTTAACATCCATGAATATATCCAGTAAAACCTATTTTAACCTATTGTGGTAACATATAAATGAAATGGTTTTAAACAAAAAAAGTATTGAATATTACTAACCCTGAATAAGGTCACAAAAATTAATTTTACTTTATGACTTTTTTAAATTAAAAATATACAAAAGGAGTTTTGTCTATAATGCTGTTGGAGAAATTTCCACCAACTCACATGTCTAAATTTGGTCAGTCCAGTTAAGTCCTTCCACAGATCATTTGCTTCGAACTGAAAATTCTGTCAACATTTACCCTCCCTTATGTTGAGTGAAACTTTCCCCATGGAACACAAGAGGATTCAACATGTTGATCTTTTCCATAATGAAAATGCATTGTGATCATTGGCTGACAAGTTCAGTGCCATTTTTATTTATTTAAAAACTTGTTTTTACAGTTTTTTATTATTATTTAACTATCAGGATTAAAGTATAAACTAGTGATTTAAAAAAGGTAATATCTAATTAAATGTTTTATCCAAACTATGTCATTACCCACATTTAGTACTCTAAATTATTTCTTGAATTCCTGTTGGGGCTTTAAGGTTGAATGAATTATTAATTAATTATTTTCTGTATTGCTGCTTTGAAATTACATGTTTTGTGAAAGCGCTACAAAATGACTTGACTTGACTTGTTATATGCCAAAAAAGAATTCAAGAAAGATAGAAAAAAAAAGCCATTTTGGTAGAACGCCAACATTTTTAATGTGTTAAAATATATAATGTCAATATGTAGCAATATAATATGATGTAAAAAAAAAAAAAACTGTGCTATTTTATACATTATTAAATGAGAGTGAATTCATCAGCTCAGTTTAGGCAGCAGGGCACGTGGTTTGATGTGTGTGGGCGATCCGAGTCTAAATCGTTCTCATTTTCATTGCATAATTACTAAATTAACTAAATGATTTCAAGTTAGTACATCAATTTGAACTAATTTTTCCAAACGTATTATTTTAGTTGAAAAGGCTTCATTTTAATTGTGTAAAAGAATGCATCTCAATTTAATTTAGTTTCTTCCATTAAAAAAAGAAAGCAAGTCATGCAGGTTTGGAACACCATGATGGTGTGTAAATGAAGACATCATTTTTATTTTTGGGTGAACGATCCCTGTCAGGTAACAATTGCAAATGTTCACTTTTTACAGTGCAGTTTTCATGATAACTCCCTTTCTCTCCCTTTACATAATGGTTTCCACTTTTGAAACTACATTTAAATAATCAAATAATCCGAATTTCACTCTTTAACATTTAATGAAAGTTTCGACTGGATCCTAGCGCCCTTGCTGTTATGTTTCAGTTGTGTTTGTGTTCTCTCTCTCACACCCCAGTAGCGATGTGCTGAGGGACTATATGTAGCTGTAAGACCTAAGTGTGAAAACAGCTCCATTTTCATTGCCTGTCTGTTTTCCTCTCTTTCTTTTGTAATAATGGCTGCCTGGCTGGTGTTGAAAACTTGTGGTGTGTTCAGAGTAACAGTGTGTTCAGCCCTTAGACTGGCTCTCTGCAGCTCTGTCCACAGCTCTGGAAATGACCTCATTAGTTTTCACATCCTATGCATTGTGAGTGATGGAGAGGGTAATGATTGAGATTATGGATTTAGCTCACATGGAGGGTGATGGGGTTTCTCCATTTCCTGTTTGGATGTTTAGTGATGTGGGATTTTGATAGTCGCTAATAACAATGAGTCATTTCAAAACAAACCTAAAGACTGTGATTCACTAAAAATCTTCTGTGTCACAAAGGCGCTCGGTAGACTGAGATATGCAACAGCATCTCCTGTTCTTGAATGTTGTATTATACATGCTGATTTATTAAATCATTTTAACTGATTGATATCCATATTTTGACTATTATTAAAAAGGCCAATTACCATGAATGTAACACTTTTTATGAAGTCCATGTTTATAATAAATTATATAGCCCTATTTATACTTATTTATAAGAAAGTATTACTATTCTATAAATATACAAAGAGTCATTAAGACCTATACTGCATTATAAAAACACTTAGTTACATTTATATATATATTTTTATAATTACTTTTATAAATAAGTTATGCATTTGCTTTTTCAATATTCATAATCCATTATACACTGATATAATGTCTATATATTGAATAGTTCCAGAGACATGTTTGCTGTAGTTATCAATTATGTCTTTAATGGCTAATGTTTGCATTAGAGGTGATGAATGAATGGTCATTTTCTGTGTTTTCCCCCTATTATTTTTTTATTTCAGGAATTATTGTTCATTAGTTACATTTACATGAAACAACTTAAAATAATTAATGAGCAAATCTTCATGATTTCTTAACATTTGCTTTTGGAAAATTGCATCCTATGTATTCCCTTTACTTAAAACCATCAGTGATGCATTTATAGAGGTTAGTAACTGTATTATCACTCAAAATACGTATTTATAAGAATACGACACGGCTATTAATGTATGCACTTATCAATGTATGCAATCAATGTTTGCACTTATTTGACAGAAATAAATCTGCATTACTAAAAAGTCATAATATAATGTAATAATAATAATATATTTAACATTATTATATATAATTATATAATAACATTATAGCAATGCAAGTTGCATTTTATAATTGCATTCATGTATCCATATGACTGTAATAATGTAACTATAACTGTTCTTATAATGCAGTATCGGTCTTAATGAGTCTTTTTAAATAGTTATAGAATAGTAATACTTATAAATAAGTATAAAGGGGTATATAAGCATGGACTTCATAGAAAGTGTTATCAGAATGATTAATAAAAAGTACATTTAGCCTCATGTGCAGCGCTCTGACATATAACACGGTTGCGCTTCAGATGACCCGAGTTTGAGTCCCGGCACTGCCAATTCCTATTGAGCTAAAATAGTAGCACAAAAGTCGCATAGACTTGTCTTATGTATTATTTTACTTTAATGGTGCCTTAAAGCTTCACCTTTGAAGCTTGACAGCTCCTATTCACATTTACTTTCATTATATTGATATATTTCATTATATTCATCAAAAATTAATCTTTTGTGTTCCACAATAGAACGAAAGTCAAAGTCATACAGGTTTTGAAACGACATGAAAGTAAGTAAATACTGACAGGATTTGAATTTCTGGGTGAAGGGATCCTTTTAGCAAGGGGAAAAAGCAACATTAAAAAGACAAGTTCAGTCAGACCACCGTGCACATTTAACAACGGTGCTCAGTTTATTATTTCAGTCCTTCTGATTCCCTCCTCCCTTCACTTCATTTGGGTTAATGTCCTCCTCTCATTTCCATATGAGTCATTTTGTGGTTTGGAAACAGGTCAGTATCTGACTGTAGGTCCCACTAGAGATTGGAAATAGAGTTAGGGTAGAGACGGGGCGGTCTATGGGTGGGCAGAGGGGGGAGTGCACACAGTAGCCATGATGCATCTGCGTTTAGGGTTGAACTCTGGGGTGGTTTCCGTGTGTTCCTGGTTGGTGTGGTGGATGTGATGATGGATACTAAAAGACAAGGGAGCCCGTTTCAGGTGAATGATAGCCTCGTTTGGCCTTTTGCACAGAGCTGAATTTATCGAGCTTGGGTTTATCCAGCCACTGCTCACCTAAGAAGCTTTTGTTGTGCTAGAACATGATCATTAATCTTCGATCATCTAAGAAAACTGTTCTAAGAAAAAAAGGTTCACTGCCGATGGACATAAGCTATTAGTTTTCTTTTCACAAACCATTAAATGCTAAGGAGTAGTTCTGGTTTCTTTAGAGTTTAAGTTAGCAGTAATATATATATATATAATATATATATATATATATATATAATAAAATATACTATAATAAAATAATACTATAATAATAAATAAATATGAACTAGAGGGAAAATATATTTAAAAAATTGGCTCCCATTTCTTTTTTTTCTTTTTTTCTTTTTTGCGTTTTCAGAAGTGCCACATTGTTTTTTACTTATTACCCTCAGGCTGAGTTGTATACGATGGTCTAGTAAGCTGCTTTATCATGGGATGGATCACTGTCATCATTACCATGCAATCCTGGCAGCCACCAAACTCAGGCGGCTCATTCATTTACTCCTAATTGGGGATCTAAGATATATACCAACTGTGGAGATGTAGAGCACTTTTTTCTTTTTTCTTTTTTTTTGCTATGCAATGCATCAGTAAACAGCATCCCTCATATAATATTGTGTGCTAACAGAAACCAGAATGTGATGCTACTTTCTGTGCCAGTAATCATTACTGTAAGTTCGGCAGAGCCTCTCCAGACTCTCCTTCCAATTGCATTCTTGTTTTGCACAGAAACACACAGCATGATTTTTTTTTTTTTGTGATGATAGAAATCATACTGAATCACAGCTTTGGAATATAGATATGTCTGAGGGTTTCAACCTGCACTTTATTTAATTTTATTATGATATTTTGTATAAAATAAAATATTTATAAATAATTTATACTTTTTATATAGCCTACTGTATATTAGGGTTGTCAATAGATATTTTTTTTAATCAAGATTAATCGCACACTTGTCGTGGAATTAAGCATACGTTTATCTTGTTTAACACATTCATTCTGTCATCATTTGCTATATCCAACAAAGTAAATCATTAGATTGAAGGGTGAGTCTCACAAAACTGTATTTTCTGCATGCCTTTAAAAGTTAAATTGAGTTCTTTCCAAAAAAAAATTTAAACTTGGAGACACCAAATAACCAAATGATATAAGGAGATAAAGGTATGCACACCAAAGCACCCATGAAAAAAGTTCTGAATTCACATGTGTAGTACATGTGTACAGTGCAACAGCTACAGTGAGAACTTGTTTACATTGTAAACATGTCAAGTTGCAATACCAACAAGACCACATAGAGATGACAAAAAAAAAAACTAAAAAAAACTAAACGAATCACGGATCCATTCAGAATGACTAAACACAACAAATCAAAACATCATCCTGAATGTGTGTGGAAACAACGTAAATGTACCGGAATGTATCTGCGTATGTATTTAATAATGTATTTAAATAGAATGTGCGTTCAGTGCATGGAGAGTGCACATGCTGTACGGTTTGTTTGCGTATCAATATAACGGACTCACACGTGCTTACTGTATGACTCCTGTACATAACTGCAATCGTATTTACCTTGATTGCAATCCTCATCCATCAAAACTTAAACTAAACAATAATTAGCGAGACACTGATTTGCTTTATCAAGCCGAGAAATAGTTTGCATATCATCTTGCCATACAGTGGTCGGTGAGATGTTTTGATGTACAGTTCAGTCTGTATTTCATATAGCGCGATACGTGAGGTCTCACGCTCTTCAGAAACAATCAGAATATGACAGACCTCATGTTTTAAAGTGAAACTGGAATGAATAATTTAAGAATGTTAAGGATTTTGAATTAAAAGTTTAAACCATGGGTCGGTTTGGTTTGGTTGGTTTGGTTTGTTTTTTGACCAGTAGGCACTGCTGTATGGCTGTGGTAACCACTTCAAACAGGTGTCACTGACGCATATGGGGACATTATGTCCCCGTTTAAACCTCGGAAACTGTAATTGTTCCCAGAACATTAGGGAATAACTGTGTGTCAGTGCGTGCAAGGAAGAGGGGAAAGTTGGAATCAGCCCTCAATATTGGGCTTTGGCTACACTCATGTCTCTCTCTCTCTCTCTCCCCTCTCTCTCTCTCTCTCTCTCTCTCTCTCTCTCTCTCTCTCTCTCTCTCTCTCTCTCTCTCTCTCTCTCTCTCTCTCTCTCTCTCTTTCTCTCTCTTGCTTTTTTCTCTTCCTGCACTTCTCTTTGGCCTATGTGGAATAAATTATGTTCAGCTTTGGTATGGGTAGTCCTGATGAATCATAAGCTTGTGATTTCAAAATGTAAAAATATCACAAAGAGCTACATTGTTTCAATGGGCAACCCCCACTTCACTGACGGCAGTTTTTTCTTTTCTTTATTTTGTCTATTATTTCTCCTCTATGTAGTAAATCAATGCTAGTGAATGTAAATCAATTTAGAAGTCACATGAAAATGAAAATGTCATATTATTTCACTCAGATTTGTGAGAACTGGAAATCCTGTTGGACAAATGCCTGAATGTTAAATAATTGATAGTCCAGTGTTCTGAACCTTCACAATATTGTTAGGTAGTCATGAGGGTGATTGAGAAACGAAATGTCTTAGTGTTACCAGGATCAGTTAAGTCAACTAATATGTCATGCGCCATTCACACCCATAGTCTCTACATCGCTTGGCCTTATCCCTGCACAACTCTCTAGATGGCAGCATGTTTAATCCAGGATGACATAAATCTATTTTTTACAACTGATTGAATATAGAATGAAGTGTACAATCTGCTGCACCTTTTTGGAGTATACAGACTCAACCCGGATTGGCATTCCCATTCCAGTCTTTTTTGGTCATTATATTAGAAGGAAGGGGATGATCAAGGGTATGATGCATCATATTGCAGGCATGGCTTTCCACTCTGAGAACCTTTGATATTAGTCACTGACCGGATAGATGTGTCTCTGGAGGGACATAGTCTTAGTTTCCCAGATTTTAATGAGTGTTTATTGACAAGTTCGTATTTGTTTAAAAATAGCTTTGTTTAGAGCTTGAAATGTAATGCTTTGGGGAAAAGTGGTTGAATAACATGTATAGACGCACTAATCAGATTTAAATATGTACTCTTTTGTTTGTGGAAAATGTCAAATTAGAGCAAGGAGGAAAACTACTGTATGTGATGTTTATTTTACCCTTTGTTGTTAATTATTTTATTCATGTGTCATTGTTACAGGTTTCTGAGAATCATTTAAATAATGCAAACCATTACAAATGCTGTTTGCATTATTTTGTTAAACAGGGAAAGCAAAACTCTATACATTGCCCACCTTTATAAATAAACAAATGTTGTAAAAAATTTCCAATTATTTGACTATTAACTATCTCCCCGCCATTGCCGAAAATTTCCATCATGTATGAGACAACGCTTCCCCGCCATTTACAGAAATTTCCGTAAATTATGAGACAATGCTTCCCTGCCATTGACGGACATTTCCATCATAATGAGACAACGCTTCTACCCGCAATTGACAGAAATCGGCTTTCCGTGCTTTGTAGGCTAAGCTCTCCCTCCATTACTCATCTCTGAAAGAGTACTGAACCTCCTGATTAAAACACAGGTGAAGAAGAAGTAGAAACAAGCGATAACGTACATATTTTAAACATTAAAACACATATAAAAAATATAAAAAATAGTACAAACTTTGTTAAAGTGATTGTTTTGGAACAAGTATTAACAAGTATTAATTATTGGGGTTGGTAAGGATTTTTTGTGTTTTTTTTAAACAAGTCTGATGAAAAATGCAGCAAATATTGTGAAATATTATTACAATTTAAAATAACAGTTTTATATTTTAAATGTAATTTCTTCCTTTTGAATTTCAGCATCGTTACTCCAATCGTCAGTGTCACATGATCTTTCAGAAATCATGCGGATATGCTGATTTGGTGCTGAAAAATTTATTTATTTCTCATTTCTTACTATCAGAGTAGATGATAGAGTGAGAGATCTGCATGTACATGCACTCCAGATTGCCTGATACCACAAAACAGCTATTTCAAAACTAGGCCATAGTCAACCATTGTGACCCTTCCCTATGTCTGTTTACACAAAGCCATATAACTCAGCACCTGCAAAGTCTTCATAGGCATGTAATCTCTTACAATTAACTGATTATTTACATCATCAGGTCTTATGAAAACATGACCCAAGTGGTGATTGGATTGAAAGGGGATAATCTTTCTCGTAATGACTCCTCCTTTAGAGCACAGCAAAATTATATTTGACATCATTTACAAAATGTATGCCTGGCAAGTGCATTTACTACACCCAGACTTAAAGCATTATCAATGGGATCAGCGCTCTATGTAAAGGAAGGAAAGAGGGTGTTTTCAAATGCATGTTTCTGGTGATTCATATCACGGAATCTCTTTGGCTAAGGTACACTGATGATGAGCAAGACTCAAACATATTGCCATTTTCTGCAAAATAACCCTTATCTTATAGCATCAAGAGGAAAAGAGATTATGTCCAATCTTAAAAAGTGTGCAGGACTGTCATTATGTCCTGGTGATTGTTTGCAACTACAACCAACGAGTTCAAACTACTTTTAGCTCCATCCAGTTTTGCTTGCATACAGATCTAACTGGATTTGGCATTTCGTTTTCTCAAATGTTGTTGTATTATGTTGCTTGAGAAAATAGGCTCTGGAGAAAAAGATAGTTTGGGTGTGGAAATCATAGTGGCAGCAGCATCAAACTGCTGCAGAGAAACTGGTTGAGTTACTGTTGCCGAGGGTGCAATCTTGATGACTTTTCGAGGGGTGTAACCTCAGTGACTCAGATGTGAAGTATGTTCTCATTCAAGGTGAATGAGTCACTGGGTAACAAGAATACTACTTCTTAAGTGAGAGCAAATCCTACTCTCCCATGCTTTCTTTCTTCTAACATGAAGTTGAAAAAGAAAAACTAAGTATTTATAAAGAGGCTTTTGGGTAAAATATTGCAGCATGGATTTTCTTTTCTTTTAAAAAAAAAAAGTTTTGCTCTGTTGGCGCATACTGCCTAAACAAATATAATGTGTATAAAAATATAGTGTGCAGCTGTGAAGCTGAAATGATTATATACTGAAGATGTGCAGCTGCATGAGTGATGAAACTATCAGAGCAGTAAATAGTTAGCAAGGCATTCAGGTATGACCCCCCCCCTTCATATTTCATGCATTTTATACACTGCAAAACATTTTTATTATTAACAGATTTATTTTGAAACACTTTTCACTCAGATATTGCACAAATAATTACAAAGAAACAGCAAGTAACACACTGGATTAAAAGTGAATGACATTTGTTTTATTTACAACTTTGAAAAATATTTTTTAAAGTATATTTTAAAACTTAAAGGTGCATTCATTAATTTTTACACATGGATAAATGAATAGTGCTTTTGAAATGTCCCAGGAGGCACCACTCATATCAGTGGCCTAATAAAAGCTGTTTAATTTTACATGGAGCGGGTTGTCTCATGAGGGCCGCCATGTTGAGATCACATGACCAGCTGAATAATTCTTGCTTTACAATGGACCCTTTCCACACACATGATGCGTTTCCACAGTTATCAACATCTCAAATATGAATCTTTAATATTTTTATTTTTTGAAAATAATATACAATTATAACACTATAAACACGAATTAACACTGCTACATGACTGTTTCTAACACAACGGCTGAGGGATTGGCAGCAAATTTCACATCATTCTCTCTTCTCACTGCTGTAATCAATCTCTCGATATCTCTTCCCTTTGGAAAGTCACAGAAACGTTATGAGGTTTTTTTTCCCTTTGATATTGTAGCAAAGGTGAATACAAAAATTATATTTTGTCTTTATCTCCCATTTAACACTATGGAAGTTTACCCAACGATGACGACTTCCGCTTCTGAGAACCCCGGAAATGTGAAAAGTGTCCATATCTTGACTTTTAACGGATACTTACACTCATTCAGTAAATGAATCATGGCTGACTGTGAATAGCACAACTTGCATGAAAACCTTTGCTTGGAAAGCAAAGTCCAAAACAGCTTTAATATCGGTCAGAGCAATAGGCTATAGCGTCAAAAATTTGAATGCGTGGTGGGCAACTAAATAATGCATCATTTGCACACAAATCATTGTGATTCACTTAATCCATGAGGGCACAAGTTACGCAGCTCATAATAATACTCCAGGGTAAAGTACAATAATTCTGCACAATGACTCACAAAGGAAGGAACAAACCGTGAACCATGAAGTACGACTCCCCTCCATTCCACAGCATGAATTCAACCAGCAAATACATAAAAACGACAATCTCTAGATTATCATGAAAAGAAAGAAAGAAGCAGTAGCACTGATTTCACCACGCTGGCCTCAAGAGGAGGCCGAGCAAAATATGAATCCTTATATGAAGTTATACATGAATTTGAAGTAGGCTACCATAAGTATCCCGATTACATGAAAATGTGTCTCTGCGTGTGCGAGAGCTCAGGCATCGGTCATATTGATGTGAAGAGGAGTGTCGTTTTCAGCGATATGAGACTTGCCTTTCTTAAGTCTGCCTGACAAACATTATTAATCATTCCCTGCATTTAAACCCTATTGTCCTTAGCATGTGAAACAGTTGGAGGCTGTTAAATGTCAGCCGCTGTGGCACCTTTAAATAGTCTTAAGACTAGAATAATTAGGAGGATATGCACTGGCTGAATAAATAGGTTTTATGTGCACGTCAGGCAGCTGTCTCTGTTCTGGAGTTTAGGCGCCTGGCTTCCTCCCCCTCGCTACTGGCTACTGTGCACGGCATGTGGATTTACAAAAACATTTAATGAGCGAGCGCTAATATTATTTTATTTCCATACGCATGCAATATCCACTTCAGAGCCATATGAAATGAATGAAAAGTGCAAACAAATGAATGTTTCAGTCAGTTTATTCAAGCACAGAAATTGGCTTTATATAATAAGATGTAACATTTATTCCGTCTTGCATCATTAAAGGTGCTGTTGATGTTGTCTAATGCAAATTTGCTATTAAAGGCAAAAAAAATATACAAATCTAAAGCCTCTAAAAATAGGCTATTGTCTGAAGTTCTGTGATAAACCAACAGCAGTTTGTGTTTATTATTATTATTTTTACTTTGAATTATTCAGTCAGTTCTTTAGAAACATTTATATTCCACAAAACTGAAGATCATACGCTTATCAAAATATAGCATTTAAATGAGCCTTGAAAAGTAAACTGCAATTTTAGAAGGTAGTTTCATGAGCAAAAAGGTAAAATCATTTCTGTTGTTGGCTTAACCTCAATTTGAGTTTATTGAATTTATTGCTTCTCCGAGTTTAATGATTCAGAACAGTATGAAAGTAGCTTTATTCCATTCTGTTCCTGCAAGAGAAGCTGTTTTGAAAATGTATTTGGCTTGTTTTCGAGATACATAACATTAATTTGATTTCTTGGAAGAGGATATAGAAAAAAAGGACCCTTAAAGCATCTGTTCATTATTGAAAAAATAAAGATGACCAATCTGCAGTGCTCTTCCCTTTTCTCATTTTCCTGGTAAATTCTGGCCATAACTAAAACCTAATTTAAGAAATTGCTTTTTTTTTGGGATGTTTTTCCCCCCACTAAATATAATTGTGATATAATCAGATATAAATACAGCTGAATGTTTTTACCCTCTTGGTTTCATGCAATAAAAATAGCAGATGAAAATTATTACTATATATGATTAATATTTGTATTTGTTTTTTGTTGCTATTTGTTTTTATGTTTTAATCAAGTATGAACTAAATACATTTTACAAAATATTTAACATAAATCATGTATACAGATTTTATTGATAAATTCCAATTTAGTTTTGACACCTTTATTTGTATAAGTGATTTTAAAAATGTAACTGTCAGAGTAACTTCATCAAACTTTAATTATTGCAATAAATGATGTTCATTAGCATGTTAATTCAAAGCTGTCTCGGTTTACAGTATATGCCATATGTAGACTTAATATGGCAAAAAATGTCTATTTAAAAATTATTACATTTATTTTTCAATGACAAGTACTATTTTCAATAATAGAATTTAAGTCAACAGAAACAGGTGTTCCCTTTGGTCTCAGTACACTCGGCCGGACTGCTGTAATGTTTATATGATCAAAAACAATGGGGTGCTGCAGTGCTATTTATCATCTCAGCAAGCAATCAAACACAGTAATTTAGTTGTCTTATTTATTCGCCATCTTTTCTTGGGATTATGCCTTTGTTCTTTAATAAATGATTCAATGTAAATGGTTGCTGGTGTCCTCTCTGTGACTTTGAACTGCAGAATAAAGCTTCACGATATCTCGCTGCCTGGGCCGTACCCATAGCAGAGGTTTTTTTTCTTCTTCATACTACCTGTATTACAAAGCCATGTTTGTTGATGGTGCTGTTCTACTGATAAGGTAGTCAGGCACAGTTTAAGATGAATGAAATGAAGAACTGGAGAACATCTTTGACAGGAAAGCAACTCCTATAGTAAATCTGTTCACCGTTCAGTGTTGAATCTGGCCTCGGAATGAGTCTGCTTTGTCACAGCTTTTAAAGCATTGCTTAATTTCACGACTCAAAAACTTCTGTAGAGAAAATTCTGCTGGAAAGGAAATGCGAAATTTGCTACAGACTACTATAATTACTCTACTCTTACAGATGCTTGGCAATGAGTGTGAGATTTGCTTTTGTAGAGTAGCACACAAGGTTAACTCCTGACAATTGTAGACGGTGAAGGGCATTTTTTTATCCATCTTTTTAAAATGAAGAGTCATTAAGGACGATAACTAGAAAATCCAACGCCCACTCAACAGCCTCATCCATCCCCCATTCTTTTCTGTGGCAGGCAGTTGTCCGTGTCTGACTAGCGCCCAGACGAGCGTGTTTGTGCTAGACTGAACGGCTGCACTTTAAGTGTCTCTTGGCAGACACACAGCAAATACCTGCGCCAGGTGGATCGGCAATCCCAACACTCACACACTCACGCGGCTCAGGTGTGACTGCAAGTCCGAGAATTCCCAAAACAGTCAGTGTGGTGCAGACTTGCTCTTTCAAACTTAAAACCTTGGTAACACTTTATTTTGATGGTCCCTTTTGAACATTCTGTTGACTATAACTTTGCAACATGTCAAGTAGCCTAACTCGCATTAGCGTATTAGTAGATTTAATATCTGCTAACTCTTTATTGTGATTTATTGTCTCCAACAGATATTCTACTGATTCACTTCTAAAACTTTTAAAAGACTGTTCTTTAAACAACTTTAAACTTTTCACTTCTCAAACCAATATCATTGTGATGAACTTCTTTTATCTAGTTATTTATTATAAACACTAGTTTGTAGCGCAGATAGTTTTACTGTTTATCATTATTCTTCTAGTTATTTACCTATAGCGGCTAATGAAGTGAGATTTACATACATTTCGGAACTCGGAATTAAGTATTAACTTACTTAATATGAAGCATTCTCATGTTTAAGACAACTTGGGTTGTGCAGAGTTCACTCTGTGATCTCTGCTATAGATCTATTTTGTCCATAGAAATTGAAGGATTTATGATGTACAGTGACTGACGGACATTTTCAATGCACAGCTCATAGGCCCGAAGTATTGATAATGACATTTGTAATGATTTTCATTATTGATGGACTGCATGATCAATTCCACATTTACCGTCAGTGGCCATCGCAACTTTCGGTGGAGGGCAGCATAGAAAATTGTGAGAAAATTATGCACATAATAAAATATTGCTGAAGTATCCCACGACAGGACAAAGCAATATATGTATGTTGTTGTTTTTTTGCCTGATATTCCAATGGAAATACATACACTCCAGTCAATAAAAATAGAGCCCTAACTGTTTTAATGTAAAGGCATTTTTTTGGTAGTGATTTTTCACAGATGCTTTAACCCGTGTTTTGAATGCCATATTGTGTTGTTTGTTAAATTAAATGTTCTTAAACTTAACAGATAATAGCCTGGCAGACAATCTATTTTTCTACTGACTTTTATTCTATAGTGTAGGTCGATAGTCTGCATGCTTAGAGTCCACGAGTTGTTGCAACCCTATTTCTAATGCAGGTTAATCAGCATCCTCCAGACACTTTTCAATACTACTACTACTAACAACAGCAAAGGTACTTACGACAGTAACTTAGAAAGTAGTACTGGAATTGTGCCTTCAGTTGTCACAGAATTAATTTTACCTCAAATAAACCTTCAGAAAGAAAAACAAACCTCCTCCTTGCCATATGTGTGTTTGAGACCATATGGGCAAGTTTATTTTTAGTTGGGAGCACTATTGGGTTTCATTAAGGCTGCAGTGAGGGTCCCAGACGGCCCGCCTCGGTAAAGACCACGCAATGCCAGAGGCCAAAGTGGTTTTTTGCCCATGTTGTGACGCAGAGCGGTGGAGCACGCATGCTTACATACACACCATCTCTCTCACACACAAAGAGCGTGTAGAATGGGTTCTTTGTACTGCGTTGGTGCCATGTCTCTGTGCTGACAACATTTTTCCCCTTCAAAGACCAAATCCAACACAACTCCATGCAGCTGCCCCGTCTGTCTGTTTGGGTGGGCGAGAAAAGGGTCAGGATTCAGTAGTGAGGGAGAACCACGCCATTCTTATCCGTTATATTTTAAATGATCTACTACGTCTGTGCCAAAACGGTAGCTATGATTAGACACCGCAGGGTGTTTTAATACACGAATCCGCACTGGTGTCAGGTATGGGTTATAGGTTTTCCAGACCAACGTCTCTGATTGTCTAAATCTCGGAAAATTAGACTTCTTAAATGTTCTTGCCCTTTACCACCATTTAAAAAATATTCCCTGCTGGCTGAAAGCAATTATAAGTAGCCTAAATATGAAAAAGGTCCTCCATGTAGAAGTTTGTTCTCATTTATCTCCATCAGTATTGCTTGCGTCTCTTACTCTCTGCTTCCCTCTTAGGGCAGAGAATAGAATTGCAGAGCTTGTTCTTCAATTGCAACAATGCTGCTGACAGGTCTCTGCCAGTGAATGCCAGTCGTAATGCTTCTGTGACCTTGAGAATGGAGCGAATAGATTAAAATAGAATATGGACGCTTACAGAATTCAAAATGGGGTAGATAACTCATGAATAAAATACTAATTCTGTCAGTGTTTTACTGAGAATCAGAACAATTTTTATTTTTTATCAACTGCTCACATACAGAGGGAATTTGCCTTGGTATCAGAATTTCGGCTTTTTTTGTTTGTTTGTTTGTTTGTTGTTTATTTTTTAGGCAGGTTAGATTATAATGTCATGTAAAAACATATTTTTACCTTCAGAAATTTATTTAAAATCTGGAAATAATTATTAATCTAAGGTAGACATTACACATCTACTTTTATTTGTATTCATGTTTTATTTGAAAAATAGTAAAAAATTATAACCCTAAAATGTTTTTACTTTTTTTTTATGGTTACACCACAAACATTTTTTAAGGATTTGAAATCAACATGAATACATATATTTCTAAAAACTTATAACGTGTTTTAAACAAGATTCTCCTTTAAAGGGTTTTTATATTTATCATGGGCATCCAAGTTGGCTTTCTCAAGTGCAGTTAAGGGCAATTAACATGCTTGTGTAGGACACAAGTTCTACCAAATTAATGAGTTCTGCTAACTTATTAGGGTTTACAGTGCACTTCTTTAATGTTACTGACTCATTTTCAGAATAATACAAGCACAATGAATATGTTAAGTATTTGTGTGCTGAGAATATGATATGCAGAAAAAACATGTCTGTACAAGTAGTTTCACTAAGGAAAACAGAAATGTAAATATCAAATAAGATATAATAATATTAGTAATCCATCACACACGGATTTGTTAACGGCTGAAGTGAACATACATATTTCATAAGAAATGAATGTGTTATAAGAAACCTAATTGGGCAGTGGTGGTAACAGTTCATGAGAAAGATTGCCTGCAGCAAAAACAGTCGATGGGTCTCTGATGACTGCCTGCCGTTTTCTCACTTCGGAAGTGACAAGGGCAGGCAGGGGTGCACTAATGATCTTCTCGGCTGTCTTGAATGTCTGTTGTAGCCAATTTTTGTCTGATTTGGTCCCAGAGAAAAACCAGACAGCTACAGACGTGTACAGACTCAATGCCCACTGAGTATTACTGTATCAGAAACTCCTGTATTTGGCAAGTTCAAAGTCCTCTGTTGGTGAAGGAAATACAGGCACTGAGCCTTTTTTACATCAATGTAGATCTCCCACAGGTTCTGGGAGAGTGAATGACAGCGAGAGTCCATGGCTGACAGTGATGTTGAGTATGGTGAGGATTATCTCTACATTCATTCAGTAATAATCATTTATGATTTAATTATAATGATTCGATCTTGTTCATACATTTTGTGGAAATATGATGTACAAAACCGAAATAAAAAGAAAAAACATTGTATGTTTTAATTTCTTTTACAATGCAATTGAATCAACACCAAATTCCCAAAACACGAAGTGGGTGTTATGAACACCCACTTCAGTGACAAGTGAGTGCACTGGAGAGTGATTAGAGAACCAGTCTCTCTGTGCCCATAAAGATGATGAACTTTGGAATTTATGCATTGAATTGAAGAGAACACTCAAATAACTGCATAAGTCTGACATTTAAAAAAAAAAAATAAGAGAGGGGAGAGATAATTGCACAATTCAATAAATGTGACATCTGCCACCTCTCCAAATAATGGACAGTTTCAGTAACAATCAATACCTGATCATCTGATAAAAAAATTATGAGAACAAAATGAGAACAAAAATGCATTTTCTTTCATGTATACAATTTCTTTTTTCAATTCCAATAAGTCAAAGCTTAGTTACATTTCTTTTAAACAGTTAGTATAATTTAAAAAACCTACAAATGTTTTGTGTTGTTTTTCATTTTTTATTTCCCGTAACATTTACATTTAGCCTATATGTGGATGAGGGATAGATTTAAAACTACTCTCATATTTCACCAATGTTCTTACCCATTTACAAATTGCATTTTTTGTAATTTAAAGTTTATTAAATATGTATTTTATATTATATTATATATTTTCATAATAGTTTAATATGTCTAGTTTTTGAGGATATTTAATTTTTATTATATTTTGTGCTGTCAATTGATTAAAAAATAACCAGATTAAAAAATAAAAAACTTCTGTGATTAATCGCGATTAAAGACACTTAAGTTTTCTTTTTTATATATACAGTATATATATTTTTTTATAATGTAATAATTTCACAGTTAATCTAAACATGTATGTAGAAACAACATAAAGATAGTATATCTAAAATGCTTGTTTAATGGCATCTTTTTATGAATTAAGGCCATGTATCACTGATTCTAATTCAGCTACTGATGTCTCGATAACCCCCCCCCCCCCCCCCCCATTTTAAACATTAATTAGCCATTCAACATTACAGTGTAGTTGAAAGCTATACATTTTTTAACATTTATTAGGCTTCAAAAAAATATAACTTTTAATTTAAGTGAACTTAAAACAATTCTCACATCCATAATAAATGTAATATATACCTGTGCCCTTCCTACCTATAATACTGTAGGTATGAAATATACAGAAATTAATTGAAGTCTGCACTGCATAAATTATAAATAAAATTTAGATGAATCCTTATTAAAGTCGGAATGAAATCAAAATTGACCATATTTACTTTGTTAGCGGATATTACTAGTCTTGTGGTGAACAATTAATCCGTGCAAGTTAATTCACAGAAAAAAATAGTTTGCCGTGGTTATCTTTAATCAAAGTCTGAAAAGTTACTTCCGGTCTGGAATGGTTCTTTTTCTGATGACGTAGGTTTGACGGCTTGGGTTGCTTAAACACTTAACCACTCCCCTCAAACCGTTACTCTGCTGTGGGCGAGAGATAGAGAGGAGGAGCGCTGAAGTAAAACCCTGCCCTCTGTTCAATATTCCGTTTCACTCGGAAATGCGTCACAACACTTGAGAAAAGTCGTTTGCAACTTCCGGTTCACGCGGACTTTAAAGCTACACAATAGCTTTAGTCAAGAGCAGTGAGTAATTTTCTCTGTTCCCTTTGTTCTCTGATTAATGTTAATGACAGAC
This sequence comes from Phoxinus phoxinus, assembly GCF_949152265.1. NCBI lineage: Eukaryota > Metazoa > Chordata > Actinopteri > Cypriniformes > Leuciscidae > Phoxinus > Phoxinus phoxinus. The sequence goes on along the minus strand of NC_136880.1, from coordinate 29,957,855 downwards.
AGCATGCTGTCACTTTAAGATCTGCCTCTGCTGCATATGACGCGGATCTCACACGCACCTCCTTTTCTGACAACTCTTTACGCTCACTTAAGACTTTATTTAACTCATTTATAGCTGCTCTTATGAGGATGCTCGAAAAAACTGACATTTTGCCATAAATCTGTGTTATTGTTGTTCATTCAAACGCTAAAGAGAACTCGATACTGGCGTGCGTCTTTCTGTGCGTCGTGTGTGTCATAAGGACGTTCAAAGACAACGCATTCTCTTTTGTCTAGTTGCGCTTGAATGGTTAAAAGCATTTGCATGAATAAGAGCGTGGTCATATATAATGCTAGCTAAAAGAAAAAAAACGGATGCTGCGTTAATTGCATTAAATAATTTTTAAGCATTCAACTGTAAAAAAAGATATCGCATGCGTTATATTATATTATTCGTTGTACTGGTTGTCCTTACTTGTGCAATGACAATAAAGTTTAATCTAATCTAATAATATTATTGACAGCACTTTTCATTGATTGTTGCATGCATTTATGACACTGTCAGTTATACAGCATGGCTGTTTTGAATGTAACATCAGGCTTTGTGTAACCTACAGTACTTCTAGTTTAATCGTATCACACATGATCAAATTATACATTTAATTGACACTTGAAACTGCTGCTGACATTTTGATGATGTTTGAGGTTAAATATCAGTGTAGTTTGGGCAAATTATTTTCTGAATAAATTAGCTACAAGTGTTACAATTGTTCCCCAGTCTCCTCTACACAAACAAAAATAATTTCTTTGGGGTTGTGATATAATGAATAGAGTGACTCATTGCATCTCACTGTTTTAAAGTGAATGAAACTATTGCAGTGCTTCTGCTCCATTTACTGACCTTAGGCCAAGTCGTGGACAGATTGTTTAGCGCTTTGAAACAGCAAGACTGATTACCCACTTCCTGCCCTTTTTCCAGTGATCAAGATAATAATTGGCTGCCTGTGTAGGTGGCATCATGGGGTTATTTCCATGCTATTAGTCCATCAGTCCAACTGCTTGATTTTGCCTTGCTGTTTCTCTGAGCGATACAGTCTGCATGGCAATTAAAGATGCATTATGCAGTGAATATCAAATATCCGCTTGATGTCACTAGAGCAAATTGAAAAATTATTAATAGATTTGGCAAATTTATTTATGCTAATCCACATTGACTTGGTAAATACTATACATATATCTTGGTTTGGAAACTGATTATGCATTTATAGATATATATTTAAAAAAAATCTCGATGCAGACAGTTCATGCACTGATATTGATTATAAGATTCTAAAATGGACAGGGAATTTTAGACAGATATCTGTTTAGTCTCTTCTGTATCCTACAACATCCAGGCTAATAAATAAATAAAACAACAAATCCTTAACGAGAAATATGGAAATAAAAAGACAGGAAGAAGACAAACAAGGCTACTCAAGTACAGTCAAATTTGAAAGCAAAAATGAATTCATTAAGGCATTTATAGCTAACAGGACCATGCTTCAAAGATGCTGAATAATTTATTAATGCCAAGGTTAAAATGACAGCACTTCAAGAGCTTGAAGAGCTTAAAGAAGCTTTTAGCTACTTTGCTCTGCTTGTCAAAACATTTCTCAAATGCTAATGATAAGACATCTATTTCTGCTAAGGACAAATGTAATTAAGCAAGCTTTGCGATAGCATACGCTAGCAAACAAAAATCAGACTTAATTCCCCTTTCAATTCCTTCTCACTAAGCATGGTAAGTAAATCTACCCTGTAAATGTGTTGTATTTCCATTTGCACATGAATGAAACATTTTACCTCAATTATTACATCAAAATGATGATTACATTTAGAAACCGTTGGAAGATGCTATTCATTGAAATTCAGTACTGAAATGTTATGGCCGCTTCACTCAGAATGCGTTTTTGTGTTCCACTGCTCTGCTTGTTAATCGTCATTGTAAACATACAATGTATAATGCATAAGCACCACTTTTTTAAGATGCCCTCAAGGTAATGGTTCTCACAGAACACGTTTTTGAATTCCACTGTGCTTCTTTTCCATTGGTTTTCTATGTAAACATGCACATCGATAGTACATCGCCATGTTTTACCATTGAGCTCATGTCTGCCATTTTGTAACATCTTGCACATGACACAGCCTTCTAAAAACACGGCACTGAAGTTCGACTCTTAAAAAATCTTGTTCCGGGACTAAGGTTTCGAGACCTTGCGAATGGCTTCTTACAAGAACATCTTTGACCATTGCGTCCTTTTGTTTTTTCACGTTTTTAAGATGCTGTGTGAAGATATAGCCTATAGATAATTTATGGCCCACATAAACTTAATTTTCTGCATTCCTCTCCATCTCACGCACAGTTCAGTGCACAAGCCATTCAAAGTATACTCCTTTGGCTGTGAGGGCAGTAAGACGTGTCCGGTAGATGCACGCCATCTTGTATGCGCCCCATCCGTGCTAACATAAAATTTTGGCTTCATGCGGACAGTGCGCCGACCGCTGTGGAAGGCAGACAGCCGAAGTATACTTTAGGCTATAGGGGCTGTTCACACAAAAAGCATTTCTTTTCCATTGTTTTCTTAGTAAACATGCACAAGATGGATGTGTTTGAATGCTGCGCTTGCAACTAGTGTCTTGCGCATGACACAGCATTTTATAAACTTTGCATTTAAGTTAAAAGATGTTCAACTTTTTTTTTATTTTTATCTCTAGACCATGCAAATTTATTTTCTTTCCACTGCCCTCGTTTTTGCTTTCTTAAGCGCACAAATGCATTCTGTGGGAATGGCCCCTTATTGTCTTTTGCTGCGTGACGTCTCGTGTTTTTAAACGCAAGTTTTGTGTTAACGGCCCTTTAGTTTTAAATCAAAATTTGACATTTATTATCACATTAATGATATCATTCTATCATTCTCAATTCTGTTCACACGTGTTTGCCAATCCCCAGTGTCTATCACATGATGATCTCAATGGCCTTGGTGGCAGGTGCAACACAATATGTTATTCCAGCCCGATCTCACGAAAGTGCGTATCTATGCGACGAATGTTATTTCTCGTGCCATTTATACGCCAAAAATAGTTTTCGCGTGCATATGAGACGCACATTATGGCGTGTAATATGCACGCACTCCCCACCCCTAATCCTACCCAAGGGTTTTCAGTGCGTAGCATATGCACGGAAAAAACATTTTTGCCGTATAAATGGTACGAGAAATAACATTCGTGGTATAGATACACATGCACTTTCATGAGATCGTGTTGGTTATTCTATGCTGCGAACAGCATTCACTCAGTCTTGAGAAGTGGTGTGCTTTGAGAGAGTCTATATCTTCTGGGTACACCTCTTCAGGTTGATCCACGCCGTAGAATGTTCAGAATATATAAATATAACCGAAGAAGAGCAGTTTGGAGTGGATGTTTTGAGAGGAAGTGTGCACAGGGAGGTGTCGTGTATATGTCAAACACAATGGATGAGTCAACAGTTGCCATGTTTGAGTTAGTCAACATCCTCTCAGGCAAGCTCCTACACATCTCCGCTGGCAGAACATCCGTTTGGCTCCCCATGCTCAAACTTACGCACTGTAAAATGAGCTTTCCGTCCACAAATGTTGAAAATGCAAGCTCTCTTAGCACAGCAGGGCCACCAATAAGAGTTGAACCTTATGGTTTGGATGTTGGTTGCACAAAGGATGTAAACATCAAATTATACTATTTAACTCCATCTGTAATTATAACAGTATAATTAATGTGCACTTTTGCAGTTCTTTGCTCTCTAAATGGCCTTTCGCACCACATTAAAATATTTTTTCACAGCTCAGTGAACTGAAGATTACTCTTGTTAATGCAGAGGAAGCCTGAGCTTCAGCAACTAGTTGGCTTGTGAATTCATGGTTTAGATGTCATTTGCTCTCATTTCCTCTCAGTGTTGCTTTCCTCCGTTGCTACAAACTTTATTTCTGCATTGGCAGTGCGGGAGGCGACACTGCTGTCCCTCACTTTGTGTCTGAAGAGGAAGGGAAAGGTCTTCCTGAAAGACTTGCGGAAGCTAGCGCCCATAAAACCGTAGACAATAGGGTTGATAGAAGAGTTGGCATAGGACATGCAGTTAGCCCAAGTCTTGATTTTATATGTTGCGTAGTTGGCCTTGAAGTTGGGGTAGAAAGACTGGAACAGGACAAAGATCTGAATGGGACCCCAGCAAATGGTGAAGAGGACAACAATGACCACTACCATTTTGGAAATCTTACTCCTAATGGAGATAGTTCTCTCTGAGAGCAGGTGGACCTGAAACAAACAATGTTTTGACAAGATTATAAAAGGGCAATGAGTCTGATATGTGCTTTCATTTACAAAAAAATAAAATAAAATAATGGATCAGTGACATTTTTAAAGGCTAATCTGCATATGTTTATACATAGTGACAGTGCTCTGCAAAAGTACCTAGACTTCTAGTCATTCTAATGGTCAAATCATATACAAATGTATGTATAACTGTATGACACAGTCCTTTTTTTTCTTTTTTTTTTAAATAAGAAGGCTAGCCAACGATCAAACAGAGTAACACCAAAAAACTTTCATGGTTCAAAAATTCATTATGTACCATATAAATAATATGTAGATATTTTTGAAAATATTTGAAAAAAGAAGATCAAAATGTGTATTTAAGGTGTATAGTGACCTTAAATTCACTTTATTGCTTTTCACCTGATGGTTACACCATATCATTGATATCCTTATTTGTCACTGACCTTCCTATATTCTTGCAAAATATGAAACTGTTGCCGTTCTAATAAATAAAACACAATTTCTGTTGTAAAAACAATTGAGTTTGACCTCTGAAATTGCTAGCACATTTTCTGGATAAAGGTTCCACAGTTTAATCATTATTCATTATTACATGTTGTGAATTTATCGGCTATAAAAATGGACCGTACAGACCATTGAAATTTGAAAAGTGCTGATAAAATGAAGATAAAGTGGCAAAGAAGATAATATGAGACCAAAGCATTAATTAGAAAAAGGTTATTCCACAGTGGCCACTGCTGGTTCAATTATATGGAGACGAATGCCACATCTAACCACACACCAACTACAGAGTTTTATTCCTCAAAACTCACTATACAAGAAAAATATATATAAGACATGTACTGTAGGTTAAACATCTGCAGGCCAAAAAGCAGCATGGGGACTCAGGAACTTTGAGTGAGTGAGAGGTCACTCAGCCGTAATGTGGGGGAAAGTCTTTTTTCTCAGTCAAGATAGAGCTTTTAGGAGCTTTTAGGCTGAAATTCAAAGCGAATATGTGGCAAAGCTAACACTGCCCCCTTCTCAAAGAGTCACTATATCTACAGCGAAGTCTGGTGTTTGGCAGCATCATTCTGTGAGGTGGTTTTTCAATTTCAGTGACTGCTTATATAAAGGGAAAAGGTGACTGTGCAAAATATTGGAACATTCAACACATCTCAGTTCAATAAAGCATTTGTGGTACTACTTGAATATTGGAAGCACAGGTGCAAGTCTAAACCCTGTCACAAATATGTTTTTGAAGGCAGGATATGTCAATCGGCTCAGCAGTTGGTGAAAACAATAAAACAAAATGATAAATCTATTTATAAATGTCCATTTATTTCAACATATGATTCTTAAAAAAAAAAAAGCTATTTAATATATCACTGGTTATGTCTCATCTATCTTTAGACATGACATTTACTGGTGCTTTGGAAACGTATTTCTTTACAGGGAACCTTTACATACAAAACGTGTGAAGTCATGATAGATATCGGGCACCATGTGAAACTGAACCACACCTACATCAGATGACTTGTTAGAATGCTGTTTGCTGTGAAAACTTCCTTTACAAAATATTAAAAGTAAGAAATAAATACTCTATTTTTTTGCTAAGAATATTTTATATGAATACCATTCATTAATTATATCACTATATATATAGTTATGTAGTTCATTAAGAATTAAAGGTGCAGTAAGTGATTTCTGAGAAACACTGTTGATATTTGAAATAAACCCAAACAAACACACCCCTACCTTCATTTGCTATTAACATGTAACATTCAATTATATTCTGCTGAAGTGAACAAAATGACTTTAAAAAGATTCATTAATTTTTCTGAATGAGACTGAGTCAGTAAAATGATCCAAACTTCCCATTGCTACAGAGAATATGTAAGAAAAGTGAAGATGACGAATGAACAAGTAAGAAAAACAAATGTAAAAAAAAAAAAATATATATATATATATATATATAATGTATGTATATGTAGTATATGCAAGCAAAAGTTTGTTAGTTGCCAGACTGTCCTGTTACTATAGCTAAAATTTAGAATCTGTGAAACATATAAAAAACAATGTTACTCGCATATGGAGCAGAATCAACGCAACCTCTGCATCCATTTTCAGGCCTTCCCGCTTCCTGTCTATCCAGCGTTAAAAAACTTTTGTTATTTTAGCGCAAGTCCTAAAGCTCTTGCCTGATCATAACCCTTCTTTTTCCAGTGATATTCCTCTGACCTTTTCTCTTTTGTAATGTCTCTCAACCATCTCCCTTTCAGTCTTTCTTCAAATCTCCCTCTTGCTCTCTCTCTACTCCCCCTTCATGAGTGTATACGCTTTAGTTTGCTTGTGGTGCTTGGTCAGATCCACTTGCAACAGCATTTCTCAGAAATCTCTCACTGCGCTTTTAAAAGTAGAAATTCCAGTAATCTATTTATTTATTTATGTATGCATGTATGCAAGGCACTGTTTTTTATTTTGGCCTTAAATTACTTTTATTTAACCAAATAAAAGGTGACTACTACAACTACTCTGTTTTTACTGTTGAAGAGAAGGAAAGAAACAAATATATTTCACAACCTCTCGTAGCACACCTGAATTATAGATTAAAGAGTGTATAGCATTTTATATATATTCAGTGGAGTGTCATACCTGATGGCTGTTATCCACTGGTTCCACAGAGGCCTGTCCCACTCTCTTCAACATGAAGGAATAACAGAAGGAGATGGTAATGACAGGCAGCAGATACACCGCTATGAACTGATAGAGGATGAAAGCCTTCTCAGTGGCCTTTGATGGAAACCTCTCCATGCAGTATTTTCTTGGTCCATACCAATAACCGTCCTCAAGCCTCTGGTACAGGAAGATTGGTATGGAAAGAATGAAGGAACCTTGTTGCATAAGAGAGGGTAAGATGAGAATTTAAATGCACGTTCATTTTCAATCTTTTAAATAGTATTCTGGGTGATGAAATGCAGTTGAGTGCTGTTGTCATGCACTTTGTTTAAAAGCATAAATGTGAAGCTTGAATTTTTGTTGAAGCTTTTAGCCTACATTAATTTTTCAGTAAAAATAAAGTTTGCTTTTTGAGCTGTATTGTCTCAACTGTTCTTTTGACGTGGGGCTACTTTTAGGTGGATGGACCTCTGGTTACATTATCGATGTAATTTGGTATCCTTGTGTGAACATGCAAAACTTAGTAGTTTTACATGGTAATGACGAGTTAAAATACATTTGATAACCAATCCATACATATCCTGTGGTTCTAGCATGTTTTTTGTAAATGACAGCTTTAAAAACTTTTATATACTTTTAACTATTTATATATTGTAAATATATTTGTATAGTTACATTTTACTAATATACAGTGCATATACATTACGTCAAAAAGACTGACATTATGGAATATCACTTGGGAGCCCAATGATCTTTAAGTGGTAACAAAACAAGCCAATGGACATTGGCGAGTGAGATTTGCATGACAAGCCACTCCCCTGGACATACAGGTTATTAAGCTTGCTGGCATCTCACTCATTCAGCTTTTTGCTTCGGAGCCGAGTGGTTGTTTGTCAGTGCTCTGCCAATCTGCCTTCATTTACGAGAGGAGACGTTCTGTCACCTTCATTTATGTAACGCTTTTCTGTGTTAGAGAGAGGGCAAACTCAGCCGTTAGTTTCGCCATAAACACATTACGCGAGATGCAAGCCTAGATAGTCAGCCCCTGTACTGGGCTAGATATGTGCCATGTGTATTCTTCCAAGTCACGGTTTCCCTGTCGGTAAACCTGTGTCTTTCCCTGGGCAGATTCCACTTTGCCCCGTCTCTCCATCGGCAATGGTTCCGTCCATTGATCTACCACAAACCTGAATGAGTGAGTTGCCGGCAAGCTAATATACCCCTTATGTCCGGGAGAGTGGCTTGCCATGCAAATCTCACTCGCCAATGTCCATTGGCTTGTTTTGTTACCACTTGAATGTGATTGGGCTCCCAAGTGAGATCCCATAACTTCAGTCTTTTCTACGTAATGTCTCTGTTCCTTCCTTCAGAGAACGAGGTTTACAACAGTTAGTGAGACGATGTCAAGGCTAGAATAAAGAGATTCTATTTTCATACAGAACATGTTTTTGTGATCCGTTGTGCTGCTTTTTAATTGATTCCCAATGCAAACATGCGCTAGATGGACGTCGTTGATAGTTGCTCGGCTAGATTTTAAGACTTGTAACGGCTTGCACATCACACTGTGTCTAAGAATTTTTCAAATGCGGCTTGAAATGCTGCCTTTTCCATTCTGTTGCACTAAGCCTCACACAAACATGTTCTGTGAACGCTGCCTATCACAACAGTTGCATGCTAGCACATGTAATATAGCCAATTTTCAAAGATTTATTACACTGTGGGATGACTTGAAATTATTTGTGATAATCGACAGCAGATACTGTGGAGATATTGAAATAAGTGTAGGGATGTGGGGTGTCACCTTTATTGATATTAATGACACTATAGAAAAGCTTTGTTTATAGTGTATAATTCTACTAAATGGCTTACCGATCCAGATACAGATGCTAACAATCATTGCGACACGAGGGGTCCGATGATGCAGGGATTTCAGAGGATACACAGTCACATAGCAACGGTCTCCACTCATCGCCGTAAGAGTGATGCACGTCGCCTGTACGGTCACCTACACATTGCCAAACCTTTTGTTATCATGTGTTCATATCATTATCAGTAACATGCAAGACAGCCATGCCCCAGAGCGCTGGAGTAAACAAAAAAATGGGATTTAAGTAATCTAGCACATCAAAAACGCATAATGCTTTCAATATATAGGCCCGTCTTTAGCTCATCGCTTTTTGAATTAATTCTAGACAGAAAAAACAGCCCCATTCATTTGTGGTTTGGTCTGGTGAATTAATTGAACTGAAGGGCCTGATTGCTAATCTTAAATTAAAAGAATTAGGTAGGAGGAGAGGCTTTAGAGAATAAAGTCAACCATTGTGCTGAGTGTTTTATGCAAGCTTAACTATCCCTTAGCTCTTTGATGCAACAGGTGTGAACAAAGAGCCATTCCATCCCATCATCTTTTGTATAAGGTATCTAATGATTAAACCAAAAAATGCGTGCATAGCCTCAATCTGAGGAAGCCTGTGTTTATGACACGAAAAGCTTCACGGCTAGGAAAGACCAAAACCACAGCTGGATGTAAATACAACTATGAATGAAGACTTGTGAATTAACCATAGACTTTCAGTAGATTTTCATGTACAAACAGTATTCAACATATAGATGAAACAAGTAACTATTCATATGTTTAATGGGATGACATCCCTTTTGTTGCATATTCTTTTTTCTTTTCTTACGTTTTTAATGGTTCTATAAACATACTGTGTCCTACTTTTCTCTTTGGCCAATGCAGTCTCTCATGAAACGGTGAATAAAGATTGACTCACATCTTCTATTATCTACATGAAATGAGGGATGAATCATAATGTTGAAATGCCACACAAAAATAAATTCTTCCTCCATGTGTACCCAAATGTAAACACACACACACACACACACACACACACACACACACACACACACACACACACACACACACACACACACACACACACACACACACACACACACACACACACACACACACACACACACACTGGAATGGAATGGAACTGTTTGAGTTCACAGAGGATTACTCTTTTATGTATTGCTGTTGAGAGAGACTGCTTGCCAAGCTATAATCTACAGTTGCTACTTTTAGTTACTCCAAAACACTAGCATTGCCAGCACTTTTAGCCCACATCCCCATTGCCTAGTATTAAAATATTTAGCTCACTCATTGTTGTCGATTTGCATTAAAAGCACATCTGTTACATAAGGTCACAATAGTTTTAGAGTAAAATAATTTTATAAAAACTATAGACGCCTTTCTGTCGTTTCCTTTTACCTATTTTTTTCCCCAACCCCACTGAGAAAACGTGCACGTGGTGACGACATTTCTGCAAAATTATGTCATGCTGCTGCTTCCACATTTTGCAACATTTTCAAAGTTAAATGTCCAGTTATTGGCACCAAAAGGGCAAACAGATGAACGTAAGTCTGCGTGCTAAAAGGTTAAAATTAGTTTAAAAAAACATGCTACCTAATCTAAAACCCTTCCCTAAGCCTAACAGATAGTATTAACAAAAGAAAATATAAGATTGAAAAACCCATTTAATCCACCATTAAATTTTATATTGGCTCTTCAAGCTCTTATTGTGACTGCCGAGAAAGTTTATTATTTCAGAAAAGCTTTATACTGCATCTGCAGATTAAATGATGCAAAAGTCAAAATGTTTTCATTTTGTTTTCATGTATTATGGTAAATTATGGGTGATTGTGCAAATTATTTAATTATTAATACATTATTAAATCTAAATTATTGTGCAAGGAACCACTCGAAAAGAAGTCTATATTAATCAATAATCTGCCCCTAAGTATCATTTTTGTGAAAATAAATCAAAGTTGTTGGTGGTTTACTGCCACTAGTGGACATTTTAGCTGGACACTGCATTGATTTGTATGTAAAGGTAAAAAAAAAAAAAAGTAGATAGAGGCACATATTTTTAAATGAGTCTGGGTTGGGTTTTTGTAAACATTTTGTTTAAACATGTTTTTTTTATTATTTTTTTTTATAACCAGAGTTCCTGGAGCGGCATTCTCTCTGCCAGACAGTCAGAATGTGCTTGTCCAGAGAGCTACATTGATTGTGAAAATGGTGAGGAAATCAGAAAATGTGCGATGATTAATCTCTACACACCCCACATACCAAAGCAACTACTGTACGTTTGTTTCGAAATGTATCTTTAATTTTTGACATTTCAGTTTTGACATCTCTATACAGATTGTCTATCTAGACTATCTCAATCTAAGAATATTTTTTTTATTAAGATATGCAAGATACTTGTGCAGAATGAAGTATTTATATACAAGACAAGACAAACATTTTGGTCATGAACATTTGGTCATGCGACTTGAGCTAATTAATTTAATTGCCAAATAATTACATTATGGTGTGTCCATCTTCGGCCATCCCCAACTCTACAACACGTTGTGGCTTCATTACCCAACACAAATTTTCTATTAAAAATAGGGACTATTGTCTTAATCAGTGTATACATCCATTTTTTTGCTGGTTGACACTGGCGGGTTCTCTATTGAAATGCAGAATCCTTTCAGCATTGGTCTTACACATTTATTCCTCCTACTTTGTACTTCGCTGTGGCTTTGTCGGTGTGGCCATTGTCCTCAATAACATTCTGAGATGATGCAGCAGAAAAAACATTTGCACTACACAACAGAAAAAAATTATCTTGTTTTTGAACACTACTCTGTTTTTCCTTAGGTGCTCTCCTTACCTGTTGGAGAAAAGCAACAAATTTGCACATGAAGTCCCCAAATATCCAGCCAGGCAGGGGGTAGAGAGTAGCAGTGAACGGCACGCAGCATAGCAGAAAAATGATGTCAGTGGCAGCCAAGTTAGCTGAGGAATTAAATATACGTGTAATGAACGATCGGTCTCATCTTAATAGGTATGCAAAATTGAATGTGCAATGTGAGGTGGCAGTGGCACTGTTCGTATTATTGTTATCTCCAAGGGGTTATTCAATTATTCAAATATTGTGAAATTAAAATAATCTTAAGAATAATTAGAGACAGAAATGGTGGAACATGCAAGGATATTTGCAGTGAATGAAATACAAAATTCTCTCAGCAACACTGAAAATTGATGTTAATCTGACTGCATGTCATGCTATGATTGATAAAAACTCCTTCTGCAGTGTTCCTTGAGATAATGCAATAATTATTTGTTATATGACAGCCCGTCATCCTGTGGCTAATGAATAATTTTCCACAAATATAATGTCAATAAGAGATTGAACTTCAATTTGTTTCCTGTCACAGCAATTCCTGTGCAAAATTAGATTAATTTCACTATGCTTGTAGTGTACTAAATAATCGTATAAATTACTTAATAATTTTTTATAATAATTTATGTATAGCTCCTTACATATAAAATTAAGTTCAAAGTAGTGAACAATAATTTTTACAAGAAATAAAGCATAAAAACAACAAGAATGATAAAATAATTTGAAAAAGATGCAGAAAATAACAAAAAATAATACACTTACAATAGCTTATATTATTTCACAGCAAAGAAATGTCTTTAGAAGCTTTTTAAAAGTGTAAATGCTTATAGAGCTTGTCTAAGCTGGTGAAACGTTGTACAGAAAAAAAGGGAATTGGCTGAAACTCACCAATGTAAAAGTTAGTGGCCGTCCTCATCTGTCTGTGCTTGGAGACGACATATATCACCAGTGAGTTCCCGATCAGCCCCACCAGCATGATGAGGGAGAAGAAGAGGGGCACCAGCCAAGCATCCGTCAGGAAGGGGTGCTCCTCGTCCTCAATATCCTCCACAGAGGAGTTTCCAATGGAGCTGTTCAACAGCTCACTTGAGTTCCAGTCTTCACTAGGAAACATGATTTTAGAGTTAAGAAAGACCTTAAAACAAGATGAAAAAAGTAAAGTTTCTTCTTTTCAGCAGTGACAAAATCCTCATCCTCACTAATCCAAGAAATATTAAGAAAAAGCCGTCTGAATCTGGCGCTGTACTTTCATAAATCTCATATAGTCACTGAGGGAGTTTTGTAGGTTGATGGGTGTTTGAGGGAGATGATCACCGCAATTTGTCTGACTTCTCTTCAGCTCTTTAAAAAAGGAGCCATGCGAGCAGTATCCACTCAAAGACAGAGTGGTTTCGCTCCCATTGGCTTTATACACAGCCTGAACACACGTGGGCAACAGAGTGATTGTAGAATGAAGAACTGATGTCAGGTCGCCTAGCAACAATTTTAGTTCACTTTCTCTCTCTCTCTCTCTCTCTCTCTCTCTCTCTCTCTCTCTCTCTCTCTCTCTCTCTCTCTCTCTCTCTCTCTCTCTCTCTCTCTCTCTCTCTCTCTCTCTCTCTCTCTCATTCCACTGCTCTATGTGCAGAGAGAGTAAAATATAAATGGTATTTACCCTGCAATATACACATAGCCTAAAGATACGCAACCCTGTGCAATCAAAGAGATCAATGTGGTACAATTTGTTCTAACTATGACAACACATATTTCTTCCCTAGAAATTATTGGCCACATCATGTAAACACGCAATTACCACTTCTTGGGACTGTGCACTCCGCATCATGGCAAATTTCCATGTAGGGTCTCCTTTGTTGAGCTCACGAAAGTTTTTCCTCCTTACAAATTGATATACATGCACTTTTGGTGCAAATCGAACCAAATTCAGACTATGAACGAGCAATTCAATCAGACCTAAGTTCTGTGAGAATAAGCCCACAATCATGGTCTGACTGCTCAGATAAGAGCACAGTGGTCCCTCTGAACACTGATGAAGAACACTCCCGCAATATATATTCAGTCAAATTCAACAAGCGTTCTTTGACCCCCTTACAGTGCCTATAATTGCACCCATTTAATACATGAAAGAAAGTGCTTATTATAATCAGAATTGTTTTTGTTTTTAGAAAAGTTCATCATTTGTTTTTCAAATTTAATTAAAATATTAAACCAATATTACACAAGCAAGTGGTGTTGTTCGACATATTAGAGCATGTATAAAAAAAATATTACAAGGATTAGTAATACAATTAGTCTGTCGCATCATGTGGATGGCAGGATATTTACTATAACATTCACCCTTATATTGCTATGCAGTTAATCATAACATTAGACTGTCATTTAACTGTAAGAATTATTGCAGGAACACTGCATAGAACCTCTTGAGCGAGACTGCAAGGTTAAATTGCTGGAACTTGAATACTTACTAATAAATAAAAAAATCATAATCACAAATTAAAAAAATGTTATAGCTCAATATATTAAAGTGAAAGTGACAACCCATACTCGGAATTTGTCCTCTCACACACACACACACATTAGGAGTAGTGAACACACACACACACACACACACACTGCAAACTGTGGACGCACACGCCCAGGGAGTGGGCAACCATTTTTGCTGTGGTGATCGGGGGTTAGATGCTTTGCTCTGTCACAGTCACCAGCTCAGTCACAGTCACCAACTACTACATTTCCCAGCATCCCTCCTGGTCCCCACCTGCACTCAGTCAGCCATCACCACACCTGCTGCTGATCATCACCAGATACTGATTCCCTGCACCTGCACATCAACCTGCATTACCCTTACATCAGTGTCTTAAGAAGAAGAAGAAGAGGTCTCGTCAATGTTACGAAAGTAACTACTACGTAAACAGTCAGACTTCTTACCTGAACACTCACCTGAGACCGTCCTGTCAAGTCTCCTGTCCGTCATCCCGATCCATCCTTCACCTGCACAGAGAATCCAGTCATTACCAGCTAAGTCTCCATCACCATTCGTCAAATCCCCATCCTCTGGTTCCTGCTGTTTCCCCACACTCTGCTTCAATAAACACTGTTTGCTCATTACCATCTGTCTGTTGCCTTCTGTGTGTGGGGCATGCTCAAGGCCACCTCAGTCATTTCCTGCTGGTATTGAGAATCGAGCCCGCAACCTTCGGGTTACTAATCTGACTCTCTAACCACTAAGCCACACTTAGCCACATTCTCACTATTAACTATGAATTTTACCTCATACTCCTAATTACTGCTTATTAATAGTTAGTAAGGTATGTCAAGTTTAGGTATTGGGTTGGATTAAGGGGTGTAGAAAATGGTCATGCAGAACAAGGCATTAACATGTGCTTTATATAATAGTCTATAGACAACCAATATCCTAGTGATATGCATGCTAATAAGCAACCTAACAGTGAGAATTGGACCCTAAACTAAAGTGATGAATCTGATTGGTCAATCGTGGCATTCAGTTGTCTGATATTTCATAACATTTTCCGCCGTCCATGGTAACGCTGTTGATGAGACTTTTTGACTAATCTGGATATCACCACGGATCTTGCATCTCAGTTATCGACTGTTGGGAAAACGACCTCTGAGTACTTCAGTTTTAGTATTACTGGAACAGTGTTCATCTTGTACAGCAATTGTTTTGTACGTTGTAGTTGACTACTTTTTTCATTAGTAAATGGTGAGTGATTAACTTTGCACTAGTTGTCTTCATCAGCTGATTAGTACATACTGTGGTGTCTTAATATTACTAAAATAAAGCAAAAGTCTCCATAAAATCAAAATTGACAATCCTTGGAATGGAATATTGCAATATTATGAATGATTTATCCATGCACATAATTGTTGTTTTAAAAATGTATGTGCCCTTGTAATCTTTAATCAAAATGACTTGCCCTCTTGGAACAGAATGTCTTCTCTAATGATGTGTTTACTGGCACGAGGGCAGGACAACACGCATGAGATCACAGCAATGGACCCTTTTCACATTTCTGGGGTTCTTAGAAGCAGAAGTTGTCATAGTTTGGTAAAAGGCTATAGCAGTGAATGAGAGATGACTGCAAATATAATTTTGTATTTGCATTTGCTCTAATTGCAAAAGAAAAAAATCTATGATAGCGTTTCCAGGACTTGCGAGTTTATATCTGTCAATTATGACTTCTCTAAGAATTGTGAAATATAAACTCGCAACTGCTGGCCAAATCAATGATTCATATATTGTGCTGTGAATCACTATGAACAACATCTAATCTGATTATTTTCATTTATTCATAGGGATTCACAGCACATACTATCTGAAACTTGTAACATACAAAGGCATACAATGAATCATTGATGTGATCAGTCATTATACTTTGATCACTCTTGCACTGAACATGTCACCATGGTACACCTTGCAGCACAAAAAGGTTTAGTTGAACATTCAGGATTTAAAACTTAGTATGCCTGTCTGGTTGTTTTGAAGGTCATAGGAAACCAAGCATTTGTATTCTGCCTCTGGCATTCTCTGCGTCTCTGGGGACTGGGGCCTGCTTCGGCTCAGCATTCATATGTGCTGAAGGGCTCAGCTTCAAAAGTGTCATGTCCACGGGCCTTGTTCGCAAAGCTCCTGTCTTCCACAGGCATTGTGGGCACCATATCTTTCACCGCAGCGGTGGTATATTATTTGTAGACACTTTACCATGGAAATAATTGCCAAAGGCTTGACTGCATCGATAAAGTTTTTAGAAATCCAGCCATGAAATATGTATGCCCTGCAGCAAACAAGGCAATCAAAAATAGCAAAAATGATATAGATACATAGAGCAGAACCTGAGGCTATAAATTTGCCCAGAACACTCTTCAAGATCTAATTACTGTGAACATGGGCATTATATTTTTGTAAATAAGATTTATTTTATTTTTATTTTTTTTTGTTATCATTTTTAACCTTTGTGGGAAAGACCATTGCTCTGACCTTTTTCTCAGTTACATCCTGGCAGCTGAATCGAATCTAGTATGTGCCAGGGGATACAACAGCTGTGGAAATACTGAAACGTAGTGCTTAGTGCCATTGCATAAACATTATATTTCATTTCTCCATCCTGCAGTTTGCCTGGAATGGCAGAGATGTTAGAAGGAAGTCACTTAGCTAAAACTTTACATATTGCTTTGCTTTTCAATTTGTCATTCATCGAAGCCTGTGGTCATGGTTCATAGGACAAAACAATTAAGAAAACTGAGGGGGAAAGTAATTGATGCTCCACAACTTTTTCGTTTGATAATAACCTTATGTGTTGGCTCTGATAGGATGACAAATAATTAGCATATTGGTAACTGAAGCTAACAAACCAAGTCCAAGGCTGTTTAAAATGCTAATATGCTAAAAATGTATTTTGTCAATATTCTGGATGCTATATGTGTGCATATAGATGGCCTCAAAGCTGTTATACTTTATAAATAATAATAAATAAATAATATAATACTATAAAACTCACTTTGATTAACCAATTTCACAAAAGCACATAATCTAGACAAAATAAGCCTGAGGAGGGTCGATTGACTGAAACTGCTACACCAAGTTTGAATAGTGTGCAGGATTTATTTATTTATTACAGGATTGAAAAATGCATTTTACTTTTATTTATGAAGAATTTTTTATGTTTATGAAAGAAGTTTCATGCTCACCCAAGGGTGCATTTATTTGGTCAAAATACTTACTCTCACTACCCTCGCTTTTGAACTTACATTTGTTAACTAGGCTTAATGTCTGAGATGAAAAGCTGCACTGAAGGACAAAAATAAAAAAACATCAACTTAAGTAATGGGCATTTTGTCACTTAGCAACCATTCGCATCAAGTATACAAACCATTTGGGTCAGTCTTTATTAACAAAGCTCGGCAAAAGTGCACGTCCCTCAGCATCTCTGTGTTGTGTTTTTCTTCTCAATAGGTGAGATGGCAGCTGCCAGAGTGCTCCAATTTGCAGAACCATACATTCTGTCTCTTTTAAAAATCTGTGGATTTTTTTTTTTTCTGTACCTACCGATTGTTTGGAGAAGACCAAAACACCAGTACCCCAGGCAACAGCAATACCGCCGGCTACAATTCCTCAGTGAGTCTCACTTCAATCTCAAAGCCAATGCCAAAGGAAAATCTATCCACCCCATTAAGGCTAAACTCTTTCTTCCAGCCTTTCCTAAACTTATTCATCAGCATCTCTACATGTTCCCCACTGAATTCAATCAAGCTGTTCATGATGAGGCTACCAGACTGTTGGAATATCTGTGGGCCAGAACCATGAGTGCAATGTCTTGATTGATGAGGTGATTCAGTGCTTTTTACATCTTTCTGAATATTGTGACATAATGATTGGTGAGCAAATATGCAAGGAGAACGGGTGATTTCACCCGAGTGTCATTATGATGCACCAACATGTGCATATGGTCTCACATATTCCACAATTCACATTCCAATCGTTTGTCCTAATAAATGACACGTACACAATGTACACATTCCTAGAGTATCAAATAGAATATTTTTGACATCAAGTATTGCTTTGATATCCAGTAAACAGCAAATGCACATCAGAAGGCATTTGTGATATAAGCTGAATAATTTAAATCAACACTTTTTTGAAGTTGTCTTTTGACAAATGTATTGGTTTGAAATGTACAGACAGCATCATATGGCAAGCACAAAAAAAGCACATCTAGAAACATTTTCTTTGTCAATACATCTAATTACAAGTATTTGATGTCTATGGAATATTTTACAGAACTGGCTCTTTCAGGTGACTGTTGTTGTGACAGTTGCAAACAGACTGTGGTGAAAAGTGCATAGCCACTTCTACATAATTATTACCAAGAATTCTTTTCAAATGGAAATGCTTTGATGATCTCACCAAGCACTTTACAGTACCTGCGTGAATACGACCTTCAGAAAAGGTGTGCGGTAAATTTAGTAGGAACTCTTTTGCAACATTGGAAATCAATGTTGATGATTACAGAGCCAGCTAATTGGCGTTGAAGTGGCTCCAAATTGCAATTCACACAATGAGCTTCTCTGTCTGTATAAATTAAGCGAAGTCTAAAATGGCATTACTCAAAATGTCTTGAATCTCTTGATGGTAGATGGGGCTTGAAGAGGCCATGAAACCTGGTGTGTAAGTACCTGAAATGTCCGTGGTTTCAACAGCAGCATCCATTTGATCGCAGTGGCTCATTGGTTTGTTTCAGTTGAAGAGATGCTGATTATAGAAACTAGAGAGACTATTTAGACCCTGAAGTGGAAAAATGGCTTGTTTAAAAGCTAAAACCAAGATGATTCTCTTTTTCTTTTTTCTTTTCATGCTGGTAACCAAGGGAGATGATGTTCACCTATACGGCAGGCTGAATTAGGCTTCTTTCAGATTCGTCAAGAGTTAGATAATTAGTGTTGTTTTTTTTGTGTTTTTTTATGGTTGATGGTAATGTGAAGAAAACATTGGTGAAATATGGGGTGAAATAAGGGAAATGTTGTCTCTGAAGTCACAAAGTTCAATCTACCCAGAGCTCTTTTCTGTCTGAAATGACAGGCTTTGATCCACTCAGTCAATGTTCCAGTAAAATCAGTGATGGGCTTGTAAAATGGGCAAAAAAAACTAGACATCCAGAAGCCTCCTTGACATGATGAGACTGACACTGGAATGTAAGTAAAATCTATGATATTGTCACCTTCTATAGGGATGGTATTGAAACATGGTCAAAATATCTTAGTGGTGCTACAGGATGGTTGCTAAACTCATTGTTCATCCAAAAAAAAAAAAAAAGAATTTACTCATGTCATTCTAATGACTGACTGACTTCTAGGGAATACAAAATCATTTATTTTAAATAATGTGGATTAGGTGGGTTTTGTCCATACAATGAAAATGAATGGGGTCCAAATCAATGTTGTTATTGTTAAAGGGTTAGTTCACCCAAAAATGAAAAAATATTTTTAATTAAATCTGAGAGATGTCTGTCCCTCCATCGACAGTCCACGCAACTACTACTTTGTCGTATAAAAAGTGCAGTACATTTAATGCACACTAAATCCACACTAAGGAGTGGTCTTTGAGGCTAAGTGTATTCTGTCATTCATCACTTTCAGGAATTTACGTGCCCAGATTTCACGTCATGTCTAGAAATCTTTCCAGTGTATGTTAAATTAATTAGATGTTGCATATAGGGTGAGCGGGGCACAACCTAATTCGGGGCTAGTTGTAACACTTGTTTTAAATACTTCCACACATAGCATGATGAAACGTAGTGTATTTATTAGTTGCCATATCAACGCTATAGAGAAAAAGTTGCGCCAAAATGAATTAACCTTAAGGAAGATATCATAACATTAATTTAACCATAGCAAAAGTAAATTTCTTACTTATGTTAATTATTAATCTCTGTCAATGTTCAGAAATGATTAATTATTATGTTCTGAACTATGCTGTAGCTGTGTTTTGCGGTGTGTTCGTTGTCAAACTCAAAAATGTGTTTATTTTCATTATTAAAAAAACACATAATTGTATTAGACGTGTAAAATGAATGTGGGAAAAAATACATACTCTGAACCCCAAGTCGATTTACACAAACTGAGAAAGTGCACTAAAGTCATGTTGTGCCCCGTTCTCCCCTGATTTGTTTGTAAAACATCAAATGTTGCATATTTTATTGATGCAGAGACTGCAGAGATTATATGCATTTGGTAAAACATTTGCAAATGAAGCTTTGGCATCAGGCGAAAATCCTACATTTTGAAAAGTAATCAAATCCCTACTGTAATTATGAGCTATAGTAATAGTGATATTTGCTGTAGTGAGCGCCATGAATAATACATCAGACTTTGGCACCTATTCTTTTTCCCTTTTAAATGCACAATGTGAATATCATTATTCATAAAAGTAATATGCATATTTAATGAATATCCTAATGAAATAGCTTCTTATAATAATTGCAATAAAGTGACAGCCTGTGTGGAATGTTCCTCGTCCATATTTAAAGGGTAACACAGAGAGGACAACTATTAAGTTAAACATTGCTGTATTTCTGAGTCAAGATCAAATCTTACCACATTTTTGCTTTCTGCATGACTTCATTTTGAGCACTCAACAGGTCTTGTTATGTGTGCTTCTCTATTAACTGTATAATGTATTAAAATTGTGCATGTACATTAAACTTACCTCTTAAAGTGTGCTTATCTGCGGGAGATTATGTTACTCCGGAGCATTGCTTTTATATATTAAAACATCACAGTAGGGTATCTTTTAATATAAATTTCTCCTTTCATTTGACTACAGTTCAGTGAGCTCATAATGGACAGTATGGTTGAGAAAGATGCAAGCTGCAGACCTGAAGTTGGTAACCATGCCAACGTTTTCTTTTTCATAATCACCATGGTTAAACCAACCAAAGTAATTTTAAAATAATATAATAAAGTATTAATAACGCAGTTTCTGTTATGGAATGGTTCAGCATGTATTCTCTCAACTACAGAACGTAGAGTAACACAATGTGTCCTTTGAGAATTGGAACAAAACATTTAAGTTTGGATGTAGCAGGCTCAGCCATATAGTTTGCATCAATACACATTTAATACGTTTTCAGGTATAGGCCTATATGGATTGCCTAGCTGGTTTTACATGGAACACTTTGTGTATACTACAGTCAGGGCCGGCTCTAGCCCTTTGGTTGCCCTAGGCGAGATTGATTTTTGCGACCCCCTCCCTCCTTTAAAAATGATGAGTATTTATTTAACAAAACAAAAATGCTCTTATAGTCACCCCAAAACGTCAACAAGCAAATTATGACTTGAAGGAATAACTCTAATAAATTGTTCATACAAAATGCTACACAGTTGCATTGTACAAATACAATTTATCTGGCCATGTAACTTGTAGATAAATGACAATTACTACCACCACTACTATTATTACTTATCTAGGCTGCTACAAGGCTAGGGGGGTTCGGGGGTATGCTCCCCCGTAAGAAAATTTTGTGCATTTTAATGTTAAATTCATCATTCTGGTGCACTTTGAGAGTTCAAAATTAAAAGCTCCAACCATATTCAGTGTGAAAATAAAGAATTAAATATTTATAGAAAATTTACCCATTTAAACTTGTTTTTATTATTCAGTTTGGGTAAAAATATATGGTGTTTTATAAAAATATATATATAGAAAATAAATATTTGTGTGTGCTGTAAAGCCGTTTGAAAAAATGTAATCAGAATCGGCTAAAATCTGTATCGGCAGGTCAAACTCAATGAAAAATCGGAATTGGCCTAGAAAATTGTAATCGGTGCATCTCTATAATCTTTCTGATTGGCTGGTATCAAACACCATCACATAACCTGATGTTCACCTACTGTAGATGTTTTATTTATTTCTTTCTACATTTGCCGTAGTATTGTCGATGGGTTCAATAACATATCCTGCAAAAGGGGGGCCTTGGCCAGAACCTGGTGATATTTGGGGGGCCTTGTCATGGAGAAGTTTGGGAACCCCTGATCTAATGTATCAGTTTACATTTCCAAACATTCCATTTGCCATTAATTGTAATAATCCAGTGAGATTTTTGTATGCACAAGGAGTCTGACAACAGCCGGTGCTCCACATGGAGATCTGATCTCACCATCATCGAGTTTGTCTGGGATTACATGAAGAAACCGAAAAAACTGAGACAGACTAAATCCAGAAGAACTGTGGCAAAGTCTCCAAGATGCTTTAAGAAACCTGCCTACAATATTACTGTAATATTATTGCAGTGTTTGCTAGTTAATTGTTTTTGTACATTGGAATTAAATATTTTTCCTTAGAATAAACTGAGTTAATATATTCTAGAGTTAATATCCTAGAGGGAAAATAATTTGAACTCAAATAATGTCTACGAATGAGCTGCTGAACTGACTTGAACAAGGGAGCAAAAATAAATGTTTTTAAATGGTTTTATGTAAAAAGGTACATTGATTAGACCAGTTTATTAACTTTTTTATGCTTTAGACATGTAAAACATTTGTGTTTCACTTCATTGGGTGCTTTAATAATAGAATTGCGTGGTATACATGACATCATATGTGATTTCATGGACGATTTTTTTAAACAGTTAAACCAGTTCACAGAAAACAATCAGCCTTCCCATCACTCGTCATGGGGTCTATTCATTTATTCTAGAGTAGCCTGCAAGAAGGTCTTGGTTTTATTCTTACAGTAATGACCCGTTCAAGTGTGGTCTTATAATCGCAGAATGATTTATCCTTCAGGATTTGGTGCACAGATACTGAGGTCACCAAAGACATAGTTTGTCATATCTGCCAGTTAAACTCAGCTATTCAACATTCATTTCACAATTGCAAACAAAATTACCTCTTAATCATTGCTAATGACTAGTATTCAATAGTTACACAACAAAACACTCTTGTTGTTGCATAAATGGTTCGCCTGTGATTGTGAACTTCCATTCATATGCATACTCAGACATCACTTTTATTGAGGTATGTTGATGTGGACTCTGTAAACATAATACAATAGCAAAGTATTTGTTTTCTTTCCGAGGTCTTTCTTTTCTGCAAAGGGCACCTGATTAACAGGAGCTCTTACTGATTCTGAGCTATTATGCAGTCCCACTTTCAATTTCTGTTCAGTAGTGACTGGCAGTTGTTTGTATGGGATTTGAATTTGGGATTTTTTTTTTCCTCTATGCCATTCACGCGTATAATAATAGCACATGCATATTGTTATATTTCATATATTCTGCAGAAATGTATGCTGCACATTGTCATCTGTTTCCTTTAGGCTGATCAGTAGTAATGAACCCTTGTTCCTCTAACTCTCTCTGTCCACAACAAAGCTGATTTGTTTCAGGCATCACTTCTCTTTGCTTGTTATTTTTCCCTTTATTTCACTGCAGGAGTGTTTGTTGAAATTTAACATAAAACGACAGCTCAGAATTTAAGAATGAAAACCGAGTATCTGGTCATCCACAGATGCCTTTGATGTTATTGTTTTCTGTACAAAAATAGCAGATTGAAACTGATCTTAATATTCTTCATGGTTCCAAATGCAGTACGGAAGGAATGAAAATCTAATGGTGGAGACATTTGCATGTCTTTTTTTTAAACAGAAAATAACCTTTAAAAAAAACTCATTGTTTTTTTAAGGTGGATTTGAACAGCAGGCGATATTCACTCTAATGCGAGACACATGATCTGTTTTGGAAAAGCAATCTGTGACAAATAGTGCAGTTGAGATGTTCAATCTGCACTCTCTCATTATAGGTTTTTTTCTCAACTGTTGCAAATAATACTACTCTGTGAACCACAGCTTTGCTGGATGTCTTGCAGCTGATTTCCCCCCTAAAGCGACAGTGAAATAATTGCAAGGAGCTTCTTGCAGCAGCTCAGGGTTTTACTAAAGACTGTGATCTCTACGACAGTGTTCTCCAGATGGGTCACTCACATACTTGGGCCTGAATCCACAGGCTTTCAGTTAGCAGCCCAGATCCTTAATCATCGTGAACACACCACACCCCATTTAAAAACAAGAGGCAGCTGTATTGGCTCCGTTTACCTGTAACGCGGCAAGAAAAATATCTATCTGCTATAATGAGGTGGTTAAGCTGGTTTTGTTTGTCATAAAACTATTACTGGAAAGAGCTGGCAGGCCATCCGAGGCCATTCCCTATTCAAGGACATGTCAAAATGCAAATCATGTTCCCGATTGAAATTCTTTTCTCATTATTCCATGAAAGAGTTTCACAGTTTGTGATAAAAAAGTCTATTTTCATATGTCCTTCATTTTCATGTGCAATCAAAATCTTATTTTCCTCCAACTTCATGATGTCTTATCTGTACTCATTTTTCTCAAAGAAACTATCCAAAACATTTGAGAAGCTTTCAAGTGTTGGGATTTAGGATAAAAGACTTGTGAGCCCGGTTTAATTAAAACATGACGTTTTCTTAATTAATCTAGCAGAATTGCATCTCTTGATAGCGTTGTGGCCTGACACCGAGAACACATGGGACTGTACGCTCCATCCGCTCGGTTCAGAATGCAGTGACACACAACAACACGTCCGGGTGAGTTGGAATAGAACATCAGGTTTGCATCATTCAGCCTTTTATTAATCTGCCGCTCCGGGCCTGCTGATATTGGACATATGTTCCTTTCAGCCGAGCGATGTTAAAATTATCATACATCATGTGCTCTCAGATGCACCCTTGTGTTGTGACTTTCGCTCACATATGCTTCATAGGCTTTGACGTTCATTAAGTCCCATTTACTAAAGCTGAAAAGCTTTTTGCTCTCTGAGTTTTAGCTGTGGAGATGTGCCTAGAATGAATAAAACACACTTAGGACATTGATTTGGTTACACTGTTGTTTGCACTTCAATTTCCCTCACTTAACCCAGGGAGCTATTTCGTTTAAATTGTCTCTTGTCCCCCATCCAGCTGTGTAATGTTTTAAACCGATTATATAGGAGATGACTCAGTGGCTGTCTTAAGGACAAATGCAATCTTTTGGTTGGATGGAATTCAATACGAACTTGCATAATCGCACAGCTTGTATTCAATTGCATGAGAAAAGAACAGAATAATAATAGAAACTGAATCATAAATCTTGTATCATGCCCTGCAAATTCGTAAAATTACCATACATTCAATAAGAATCACTGTCTATTCTGTCTATTTGGCTTAATTTCTTTATTTTAAGTTTTAGCACTTTCATTTAAGTCTTTATCTCATTAACCTAAAATTATTTGTAATATTTTTAAATGTACATGAAAAATGTAAAACATTCATATTAATTTTATCAGTTATTATAACAATAATTGTAACATCACATATTTCTCTGTGACAGCCTAGGCTTTTTTTTCCAGCCAATCACAAAACGTTCTGCTTCACTGCCTTTGACTTATTGAAGTTTGCTGTTCTGTCTTTGGAGGGTTGGGTTTGAGAGAGGAAAACCTTATTGAGGACGAGGATCTGCAAACATTAGCAAAGCAGCTGTGATCTCTTACAGCACCTTTAATAGCTCATTAATTGCTCTAATTAAAATAAAAAAAACACACATTCACTCTTCATTAGAAATTGAGGACTATGGCTCAGTGATTTGTAAAAATTTCCATTGCAAAATTGTGAATTGCATTAATGGAACTTGCCTCAAACTGCGTCTCAAGTCTCTTATCAAAACTTTGTGTGAAATAGGAGTCATATTTAAGTATATGAAATGTTTATTACAATATCGAGTTTCTTGGTCCAGCAACGTAGGCCTATACTGATGGATGGATTTCAGGAAGTCAGCGTGAATCTGGTACAGGGTTGTGCACAGACATTTTGGGGGGCAGGTGTTGGCAAGTTTTATACTGTAAAACACAGTTTTACTTGATTTAAATCAACGAATATGTCCTTATTCTGGAATTGGTAATTGGTACACAGCCATTATGCTGGAATTGGTAAATGAGCTAAATCAATCTTGTGCATTATTGACAGAAATTACTTAAATTACTATACTATTATTATTTCGATGACTGCATGCAATTACAGTTGCAGTAATAATGTTATGAATTAAGTGTAACATTTTGAATAGCTATAGAAATATGAAATTATAGCCTACTTTTATTTATGATTATTGTACATGAAACTGAAACCACCAGTAGCCAAAGTGGCGTCACGTCTTAATATGCCAGTCAAAGAATCATTCATTCATGATTCGCTCAAACCACCTGATTCATTCATGAACGATTCTATTAAATTCCTTCATAAAATTTAGCAAATACAGTAAAAATGTACTTCACTGTTTTTTAAAATGTTAAAACTAATATCAACTTATTGTTTATTCAACTGTTGTTTTAAAATGAAAATATATGCTACAAAGTACATTTGCAATCGTGCTGATATTTGGGCACTTTTGCTCGTGTGATAGGCTATAGCTAGCTATATGATATAATATAAACATAAAAGACAAAACCTCAAACAGGGAAAATTCATATCTTGACTTTTCAGGGCATTTTTATTCATTTGGGTGCGGCGTTTTCAACCCCGCTTGATGCTATCCCAACCTTTTTTGTTGTTTAACTTAACGTTTGGCAATTGCCTAGGTGTAGAAATACTAGTGTAGTAATAGTGGTTTAATTTGACAGCAGTGACCTGGCGATCACCAATGCTGCTATCCGCTCAATTTTCGTGGTGGCTATGAAGAGGGGGGAGAAGAGGGGGGAGAACAGGGCCAAGGGCTTGTGCGGTCTCGCAGAAGCCCAATTTAAACAAAATATAAAATAAAATGAATAATGCACTTAAAGGCCACTCATCTAGTCAGAGACCAAAAGGGCAAGTAGCCTACTTGAGCACCACTTGGGGTCTATGTGCACTATCAAAAGTAAACGAACAAGCCTGACTTTGCCACAAGGAAAGAAAGCAAATAAAACCTGTCCATAGAATTGACTGTTTGCTAGTGATGAATTTCTCAGGTACTGACAGGTGAAGATAGAAAATTGGTGTGAAGCTCACCATCCTCTACTAGCACTGGAAATGAGACTCCCGTGATGCCTATTGCAGAACCCAGAAACTTATATCAATGTGTGACAGACAGATGGGCTACATACAAAACTATCTAACACATATTTTACCTGTTTACCCACCATCTTCCAGGAATTCACAGTTCAGATCATGGCACAGAGAATATAAAAGTAGTAGGCTAATGTCTGAAAAACACACTGTCCTTTCTGTCAGAAATGACACAGTATTTGCACCTCCAGTTAAGTAACATTAAGCAGATCGAGTGTTTCAATTGGACTTGTAAGTTTTCTCCAGAGGTTTAGAATGATGATACAAGTCATGAGTGGATTTTTTTCTGACAAACGCCTGCATTTAGATTTTCCTCATTATTGGAAATTTACTGCCATCGTCTGGTTAAAATATGAACTGCAATAAATTTTAATTAAAAACTACTTTTTTGTTCTTTTTCGTGTTTATTATAGTCCTTCTTATTCTGACTGTTTTACAATCAGTTTTTCCTAAACCTATTTTTTTATATATTTATTTTTAAAAGCCATATCAAATGTCTGAAAATGTACTTTAATATTTTATGAATATTATAATGTTCATATTTTCTCTTCTTCTGACTATTTTTTTATTTGATTGATAGATAGACAGACAGACAGACAGGCAGATATATATATATATATATATATATATATATATATATAGATTATAGATAGATAGATAGATAGATAGATAGATAGATAGATAGATAGATAGATAGATAGATAGATGGATCTAATTAAAATATAGCCTATATATTTTTCCCCCAGACAATTTTATTAGATAGATCTAATTAAAATATAGCCTATATATTTTTCCCCCAGACAATTTTATTAGATAGATCTAATTAAAATATAGCCTATATATTTTCCCCCCAGACAATTTTATATTTATTAGTCTTCTGAAAATGAACAGGACAGAGTTGCCGATGTCTTTTTTTTTATAGACAACGGACAATATATATAAATATATATAAAACAAAATTTATTTATCAGTATGGCAGACAAACGGGCAGTAGGCTACCAAAACAAATGAACTTAGTATGAACTAAGATATTTAAATGAACTAAGATATTTTCTTAGTACAATGTCGCTTAGCAAAGTAACGTTAGCTAAATTCAATGAATATGTTTAAATTATACTTGTTTATATAACGGTTGTTATTAGATAAATCGACAAAGGGAAACCAATATGAGCTGACCGGAGATCAGCGTTTAAGATCAATAAAAGGAAGAGTGACGTTTTGCGTCACGTGCACAGCTCGAGCTCGTCACATGATCAGCTGGTGACTCCTTCCCCTCTGATGGATGCAGGATTTACAGCCTTCGCCACTTCGAAGGACTCACAGGAATCCATTTCTCTTCAAAATACAAGTATCCAACAGAAAATAACATCACAGTAGCTTTAGGTTTATTCGTGGGAGAACCTTTAGAGAGCAAAACTGGCGCTGTTGTTGGAGTGGATGATGAACGGGCACGCAATTTTATACACCGGGGTCACTTTGGCCTTCTGGACGACCATCCTGATTGTCGGTAAGCGCTAATGAGACCTGCTGACATAAGCACATCAATAACACACGCATCTTAATATAATTATCTTTATCTGCTTTATTCGTACGCAGATATCTTTATTATCTTGCTCTGTTTCTCATGTTTATTTAGCTAGTAGAAAGCCATTTTTTGGCTAGCATCAACTGACGTTAGCTGTCATACACTAGCACGACTACGTCAAATAATAATTTAGATATAATTTTAATGGTAATAAAGGCTGTTGTCATAAAACATTGGTGTAAGATCGAGATCTAGTGTGATAGTACCAACCATTTTAAAGGCTGTCATTGAGAAATAACGTTAGACATAAGTTAACGTTAACGTTACACCTGCTCTGATGAGAACGTAAATTATTTTAGCTAACGTTAGAGTTGAAATGTTTGTCTAGTATTTTTATATTCTGTTCTTCTCCACACATGGGCTGGAATCGCACAGGAACAACATTCAACATGTAATATGGTTAAAATAAAATAAAAAAGTAGTTCTAAGGCAGTTAAACAGGATTTTATGACCAAATGAGGAAGATGGCTCTCACATGACTGTGAGCTTTCACACATACCCTCTATGACTCTGAATGGAAAAAGGCTATCCATATTTTGCCGATTATTCCACTAACTTTAGTTTTCTTTTTGGTTTAGATGAAAACTATATCACTTTCATACTTCATCTCTTTCCTACATACTCTGCTTATTTACACGTAACTTAAACACTACTATTAATTTTTTTTCTCTCTCTCTCTCCAAAGGTACTTGCTATACGATTTTTGATCTTGGATTTCGATTTGATATAGCATGGTATGTGTTCAGTAAGACAATCCTTGAATCATTAAAGTATGTTATTGCTAAGCAGACTTTTTTTGTTCACTACAGTAACATTTGTTATATAACTGATCTATCCACATAACTTAATGTAAGACTTGAAGTAAATGAATAAAATGCTTCTTATGATGTCTTGATAACCTAACCTTTTCTGTCACAGGTTTTTAACGGAGACTTCTCCATTTATGTGGGCTAATCTTGGAATTGGCCTGGCCATCTCTCTGTCTGTTGTTGGAGCTGCATGGTGAGACTGTCCATTTCCTCTTTTTAGTTTCACAAAAGCAACAATGGGAAACTTTGACATGTTGTAGTACAGTTGTCCGTATCCTCTTCTGCAGTGCTTAGTTGTAAGAGGTCATAAAAAATAAGTATTCGACTCTTTTTGTCAGTAGCTCACTCACCAAAATATGATCTAATGCAAACGCTTACAGCATGCTCCTTTTGTGGTATATACATATTTAGATATTTGCATGGTGCTAAACAAACAGTCAGTGACATACTTGTATGTAGAAAATGATGTATTTTGTCTTGTGACTCTGCAGGGGGATTTACATCACTGGGTCCAGCATTATTGGTGGTGGAGTCAAAGCCCCTAGAATCAAGACCAAAAATCTTGTCAGGTATATGCAGTGTGCTTAAAGTTTTGAAGTTTTATGTGCAAAGATTCTCTTTTTTTTTTTTTTTTGCCTAATATCCTGATTTAGACACCCTTAGGTACATTAGTTGTCGGGGGGGAAAAAAAGGCTACACTTAAAATGAAGTAAAATTTTGAGGCAAACGTCTCTAAAATATATATATTTTTGGGTCATGCCGCTTTTGTCAGATGAGCCTTTTGTTCTTATGATTCCTTCTGTCTTGTAACTCGGGTTTATTTGCTTGACTAAGGCTTTTTTTGGCTCACATTTGCACTTGGTGACAGTTATTTTTTTCTTTCTAGCATTATCTTTTGTGAAGCTGTTGCCATTTATGGGATCATCATGGCAATTGTCATTAGCAATTTGGCAGAGGTAAGTTATAACTTATTTAATTCTTTGAACACATTGGCTTTAGAGTAAATCTTAAGTTCTAGGTTTAGAAAAGAGAGCAGATGTTTTCCATGAGATTTTTACATCATTTAAATTAGCTGTATTAAATGTACAGTACGATAGTTGTTCTCAACATTGTTTTTGTTTTTTAAATATCATTTAGAACTTCAGTGGCACGACTCCAGAAACTATTGGGGCAAGGAACTACCAAGCAGGTGCATTTTACTTCTAAATCACTTCTCATCTCGAGTAAAATATTTTTCTTTGCTTTTTCTGAGCAACTAAATGAATTTGAATGACACAGTGGTGCTGTTTTTTCAGGCTACTCCATGTTTGGTGCTGGACTCACTGTTGGCTTTTCAAACCTCTTCTGTGGCATCTGTGTTGGCATTGTGGGCAGTGGAGCTGCCCTGGCTGATGCTCAGAATGCCAGCCTCTTTGTCAAGATCCTCATTGTTGAAATTTTCGGCAGTGCCATTGGACTATTTGGAGTGATCGTAGCCATCTTGCAGGCAAGTGTTTTTCTGAAATTACCAATCACGTTTCTTCTCCTGCAATATTTTAAAGGGCACCTATTATGACATTTAAAATGTTCCTAATGTTGTTGTGGGAGTCCCCAACAACAGTTTTACATGCATGCAATGACACAAAACACTTTTGTTTTCGTATAATATGCATTTATTTTTACCTGATTTGCTCACCGACTCCCAAATGATTCGTTTAACGACTCGTTTTTCAAACCCCTCCTCTGCGCGACGCTAATCTGCGTTGATTGGTCAGATGACCCAGCAGTGTTTACAGAGATAATACTTATTTTTAACACGGAGTACAATGATGCTTTTATCAATTAAATTGTATTATAATAATGATTATAGTCCACTGCTTTATAGTTTGTAGTAAAAAACGAAAAATAAGATAAATAATTTAATGTTATGTTAGCGAGCATAGCCCAGAGTTCATATTGTAAAAGCACAATCAGTCTTTGTTTGCGTTAGCCCGATGCATAAACATAACGTTTTTACAAAAAAAAAAAAAAATGCAGTTACGAAAAAATTATTTTATAAAGAATAAAAATTATTAATAACACTTACAGGTTGTGATACGGAGGAGGAAGCTGATGCAAATACACTTGGAACTGAACCTTCCTTCAATATCAGCCGGCTGGCGAATCCAAGTTTGATTGCATTTAAAAAGCAATCGTCTTCAAAATGACGCGAACAAAGCACAAGGCTCGGACTATACTTCTGTGGTATAGTGAATTGTAGCCACTTAGTCTTCAAATGCTCCTCCTTGGGCAGATGGAAAAAGTTTGCTTTTGAGCCGCACTTCAGAACACAGCGTCTCGTCGCCATGACATTTTCCCCTGGCATTGGAGCGCAATAAGTGGGCGTATCGTATTCAAATAACTTGACAAGTTGACGTCATCTAGTCAGAGAAAAAGCTTCGGTCTTCTAACGATTCATAAAAATGACTCAGAGTCAACTCTCACTTTTGAAAGACAATAACTTTATATACGGTGCACTTTCATATTTCAAACTTTGCAGGATGTTTTTGTTCACTTAGATCTATGTTACACACTACATGAAAGGTAAATTTCAAAATTCCATAATAGGTGCCCTTTAAAATAAGCTGTTGTGGTCATTGTTCACTAAATAAAGCATAGCTTTAGTTTTTAATGTTCAAACTAAACTTTTTGGGAACACTTGACAATAAAGTCTCATGTGTTGTTAACATTAGTTAATGTATTAACCAACATGAACTAACAATGAGCAATACATTTATTACTGTCTTTAACAGTATGTTAAACTTGTGCTCTACAAATAAAAACTTGACTTTACTTGTAACTAAAGTTACATTAGTTAACTACTTAACTACTTAACTACTAGTTAACAAGACTGAACAATACTTCTACAGCATTTATTATTAATTAATGTTAATTTCAACATTTACTAATACATTATTAAAATCAAAAGCCATGTGTTAACATTAGACACAACCGTAGTTGATCCTAAGTGCTTTACAATACCATAAAAATAAATCAGAATTTGAGATTAAAATCAAGGATCAAAATCAATCAAAATATATATACAATACATGCATGCATGACGTAGAACACCAGCTTTTTAAAATACATTACTCGAACGCTAGAGAGTAAAAATTAGTCTTTAAACTGGATTTAAAAGTATCCAGGGATGGATAGGCCCTGATGTTCAAAGGTAGACCGTTCCAAAGCTTTGGGGAGACTACAGAGAAAGCTCGATCACCTTTTGATTTACAACGAGATTGAGGGTCGTAACTGTTCACAAGATCTTATTGACCTAGAGGCTGTGTATGGCCTAATAAGATCACAAATATAATCCGGGGCCGAATTGTGCAGTTCCTTGTATGTAAAATTTTTATAGGGAACTAATGCAATGAGACAAGGACAGGGGAGATATGATCCCTTTTCTTAGTTCCTGTTAGCAATCTGGCTGCTGAATTTTGAACTATCTGTAGCCAAGACAGTGCAGATCGAGGGAGTCCAACGTACAAAGAGATACAGTAATCCGATAGAGAGGAAATAAGTGCATGAATCACAATTTGAAAGTCTTTACTTGAAAGAAAGTTTAACTTTTGCTACAAATCTGAGTTGAAAGCAGCTACTCTTTACAACTGCATTTACACACTTGTCAAATTGGAGAAGAGGATCAAAATAGATTTTTTTGCACAATTGTGTAGGTTGTTGCTTCATGAACCTAACTGTATTTTAATGGAGTTGTTGGTAGCAGCAGGACCCAGTAGAAGCACTTATTTTCATTTAGTTGCAGTGAGTTATTTGTCATCCCAGTTTTGATTTCATTAAGGCATGAGAAGAGATGATCTAATGAAAAGTAATTTCCTGGTTTGATTGGAAGATATTGTATAGTATAGATTTGTCAGCGTAACAATGATAATTTATGTTCCGTTTCTTGAATATTGAGCCTAAAGAGGGAGCATGTAGAGGGGAAAACAAAAGAGGGCCAAGAATAGATCCCAGTGGAACACCACAATGGATAGGCTCTGAAGTTAATGACCCGATATTTACAGAGAAGGTCCTCCCCTTTAAGTATGAGGTGAACCACTGTAAAGATTGGCCCTGGACTTCAACAACACACTCAAGTCGTTTCAGAAGAATATTATGATCAATAGTGTCAAATGCGGCACTCAAATCTAAAAGTATCAGGATAGCAGAAGACCCAGATCAATGGACAGCAGAATGTCATTTGTGACCTTCAGCAATGCTGACTCTAAAATGGGTCTAGAATATTAAAAGTATCCAGGTATGAAGTAAACTGTAAGAGTGCAACTTATGTTACATTATTTAGTTACATTGACTTTAGTTATCTAAAGTATGTAACTAATTAAATCTTATTACTAAAGTATTTCCACTTTTTTTTTTGTTATTAAAAATAAATGTATCTGTCAGATACATAAATGTAATGTAAAAAGTTTTAGTCCAGTCCCACTTTTAGCAGCAAATCATGAGCCTTGAATTGTTAGCATGACCTTATCATACTTGGTCAATTGATTTCTACTGACAGCAGAGAATATTAAAGTATTAAACATTTTGAAATCCATGAGGGGGTACTGTATTTAATTTTTTTCAATAGCATATTCTACTTTGAAAGCATTTGGCCTTTATTCATTAATAAATAATGAATGCGAGAACTCAAATTACATTATCTCTTTTCTTTTTTTTTTAACACAGAGTAAGTATTTGTTGTGGCCATTATTTCAAACAAGAATTTAAAGTGAATCATGCAGTTCTATGGACCTGGTCTGATTTTTATTTTTATTTATACTTGTACTGTACCTTTCATGCACAGTTTTATTCTAACAGCACCACTATTATCAAAGCACAGTAGTATTATTGTCATTACACCAATTATTCGTAAATCATTCGTTGTCATCAGATGGCTTGTATTTTGCTTTAAAAAGAGTAAAATGTGCATCGTCCATTCATGGATTATATGTCAATTGACCTTTAGTTTCACTACATTCTTCATGTGAACAAGCCTTTGGTTTACCTAACAGATAAAGTGCTGTCATGAAGCATATTTTCCCCATATGGCTTCCAGCAGGATCATCTTTTGAATTATTTCTCATTAATATCCATCTAGCTACTTAAGACCACCCTCTGGAAAATGAATATTTTATCACCATTTTCAGTCACACACTGTAAATTGATCTGACATGCATACTTGAATTCAGATTGAGATTATTCAGCCACGCTAGAGCAACTCCTATTAAAACTGTCATATCATATGGCATTTGCTTTTGCAATATTGCCTCTAATCATAAGATGTTTTTTGATATAATTTTGATTCATCCATTCAATATTCAGTCTGTTCAGGAGAATTATGTTTTGTGGCCATGAGATATAACATTTTGTTGGTTAACCTAGTTAAAAAAATGTTTACCTGTAAAATCATTAACATTGTTTCTCTTTCTGTTTAGACATCGAAAGTAAAAATGGGAGATTAGATGACTACACGACCTACAGATCAAAGACGCTGTGTTGCTGGTGCAAACAGGAGGTGTAAATACATAGTAAATTATTTAAATGTATTTTCCTTTGTGTCTGTTTTTAACCATCCTTTTCTGAAGATTGAATTATTGTATGTGCACCAATTTGTCTTAAAAGAGTGCATGATGATGTCAAAGGCAGATCTTTGGCGACTCACTTAGTTTGGCATCTCATAATACTGAAGATGGAAATATCACTTAATGTTTTTGGCCATACCTCCATGATGTCATAATATCAAATTTAAACATTAGAATTTTTATTTGAATCAAGAGGTATTTTATTTATTAAAATAGCCTAATGATATAAACGATGACCCTGCAGACAGAAAAGACTGTCAATAGACCCAATGTTCTGGTCTGTTTTGACACACAGGGTGTTATGTTTGTAATCATCTCAAAATTCTATATATAATTCGTTGTGATTGTTCTGTACAGTACAAGAAAAGTGATCAATTGCATTAGTGTGGTTCTTTGCGTTGGATGGCTGTAAATCGTAAAGTATTCTCTTGATCGCTGTATGCAAGAATATTCTTGTATTCGCGTGATGACACCTGGTGTATCCAGCGTGCTTGACCTGATCTCACTCTCATGTGTTGTGTTTTCATGTTGCTACTATGTTGAATTCAAGTAAACGATATCTTTGAGAAAACAGTTATACCAAAACTATGTCAGAAAAGAAAAGAAAAAAGAATACCAGTCTCCAATTGTATTTCTACCGGTGTGGTCCCTCACTTTGTAGGGCTATCTTCAGTTCAACGGAGTTAAAAAGAGGATATAATAATCTGATGCGTGTACATATTAAATGCAGCTGTTTATTTGTGTGTGTGAAGCATGAGGGTGTTTGCCATTCTGTATTTCCCTAGTTGTCTTGTGATTTTTGTTTACTTTTTGTATTCTTTTTTTTCTTTTTTTGGAAGCAAGAAGT
Source organism: Phoxinus phoxinus (assembly GCF_949152265.1). Taxonomy (NCBI): domain Eukaryota; kingdom Metazoa; phylum Chordata; class Actinopteri; order Cypriniformes; family Leuciscidae; genus Phoxinus; species Phoxinus phoxinus. The sequence continues at coordinate 29,921,698 of NC_136880.1, read as the reverse complement.
GGTCTTTATCCCCTAGGTCCCTGTCGTTACTGTATAATGTCTACAATCACAGCTGGGTGAACGATATGTATCATCAACTTCGCTGTTCAGTTAATTCTGTAAATGATAGTCCAGGAAGTTCATAGCAGAACAGCACAGCAAACAGCTGTTTAATTGGTTACAGACCTTAGATTCCATATTTATATTTACGCAAATAAAAACCAGGTTGTAGGTTTTTACTGTATTTTAAGATCTCATTTTCACAACCAAATTTTTCGTCCACTTGAAATGTTTTAAAAAGACGTACTTTTAGTTTTGCATCGGCTGAAATATTTGCAGTACAACAACCCATTTATTCCTCACAGCCTTACTTTCACTCACGTAAAATGAAATTGGTGTTTTCCCTTTGCTAAGGTCCATGGGTTATTGAATTCTAACAGTATACCACTGGTTATAACAATGATCAAACTTGTAAGATCAGTTGACCTTTTTTTTTAGCTATACTTGGATGCTTTTCTGTCTATGATGTGTTTGTGAATTGGAGGTACATACTAAACAAGATTTTACTAACCGCTGAATGTCCAAAATCAACTTCTGTTAATTGTCTGTTGTTTAAGTTCTAATCAATCAAACTGCATACCCCATCTGTACAGCACTGTAGACTTGTGAATCACTTCAAGTCTGGTGAACTTCTGTTATGTTTTGCACCCTCATTCTTTACCTGCAAGTGTTTCTTTTAAAACATTCCAACTTAGAGCTGGCTGTAATGATTCAGTGGTTCAACCCACTCCTGGGATCACACTGCGAGGCTGCTTTAGGTCTCATTATAGTGTGGCTTCCGGGACCTGGATTGGCTGTCTGTGGTCTAGTGGTTCAGGAGTTGACCTTTTTTTCCATTTCTCCTGTTTCAGTGATTGTTAAATATGTTAATGTGGTGATTCCATTGTTTTGATGTGTACAAGTGGATCCTCTAGACTTCATAATTGTCCTCTAAGAAATAAAAAAGAAATGTGGAAAAGTTCTACGCCATGTTTTCTGTTTACTGCACAGTATCAGCAGTAGCACTGCATAGCATAACTCAAACACTAGGTTAACAGATGAAATAATTAATTTATATTTTAGTGCTTTACACTATAGATGTGGAACTGCACATCCCATGATTGATCAGCCAATAGAAGTAAACTGACTACCCCCTCATTACCATATGGCAGGAGGAAATATACTACTATTCAAATGTTTGGGGTTGGTATGATTATTATTATTATTTTTTAAAGAAGTCTCTTGCTCACCAGGGCTGCATTTATTTGATTAGAATACAGCAATAAAAGTAATATTATGAAATATTGTTATTCTTCTGATTGCAAAGCTGAATTTTCAGCATCATTACTCCAGTCTTCAGTGTCACATGATTCGAACATTATTATCATTATAAGATATTATTGATAAATTACATGATCAATTATTTTATGTTAATATTGAATCAAAATCTCACATATTTTATAAAACATATTTTGTGAATTCTGTGCTCCAAACTAAAATATTAACATAGTTTAGCTATAGCTGTTGCGGAAACAAGTAAACACAAAACCATACTGACACACTGACTTACATGATGATGTATCTTGCCTAAAGTCATCTTGCCTATAGAAGTGTGTGTGTGTGTGTGAATATATATATATATATATATATATATGGCACATGTGTTTTATATGTTGTCTTTTTACAGAATTAATAATGATTTTATATTTTGATATGGTTATATTTTAAAATGTTTGCCGTTTCTTCAAAATCTGTCAACTAGCCCTGGTCTCCCCTAAATCAAAAAAAATATATATTATCAATATATACATATTATATTTAAAGATATAAATACAAATAAAAAATACAATATCAAAATATCATGCTTTGGAAATTGCCGATGTATACAACTAAACATTATTTTGCAATGCCTGATTTACTAAACGCAGCATTAGCGATCAGGTGACTACTTTAAATATCCACCAGATGGCGCCAACGTTTCATGGCTTTCGTTTATTTAGCAGGTGCATCGCTTGTCACAGTTTCTGCTGCTTATTGCTATATATCTATATACATAGCAACCATTTAAGAAACATACAAGTAGAGTGAGCTTCACCTGTCAACCGTGATTGTAGTAAGAGAGAAACATTTAATTCTTGACTGAACTGCAATGAACACGTTTGGCTAAAGAATGGACCACGATGGATGTTTGATTCGCTCGCTCTCAAAATCATGCTCGTGTGAAACTGCTTAAAATTGGAAAAAGAGCTGCTACAATGACAAAGATGCTTCCAAATAAAAACTAAATAGTACATGTGAGTTTCAACCCAGGCACACACAAAAAAGAAAGAATTCCAAAACAAAACAGTACAGGGATGGCTCGACACCTAGCGAGGAGATATGAACTGCGCCCTCTTGCGGTGAATAAGCAGACCTCCGATTGAGCCTTCCGAGTCTCCGTACTAAAGAAAACCTGCCTCCCTATTCCTTTATTCGCACACCCATCATCTCCTCGCAAAAAAAACACAGAACGGGCAAATGAAAATACAGGGCAAAACATTCAGTCTCATCACTGGAGTGTACGCTATTGTTAAGGGCTCTGAACAACATGGAGAAATATAATGTTCCTGCAATATGGCATAATCCTTTCATCAGTGTGCATTTCTTTCCGAAAAATGAATTAATCGGCGTTATCTGCAGAAAGAAATAACGGTATCCGGCAAGTAACTCCCTCCTTTTTATGTGGATATTATGATCAAACTAACTGTATTTCACACAGATGACACATTTATGGCTGAAACTGACAGTTCTTCCGAAATAGACAGTCAGCTGAAGTGAACAAACAAAGATGAATCCCTTTTAGAGGAGCTCCCTGGCTTGCAAAGGAATAAGGTAAGCAATTGCATGTTTGTGTTTATGTTTTGCAAATATGAAACATTTTAATCTCTGCACGACTTCCTTTGAACGATGCTCTTTGTTTCCCCTTAATATCACATGCTATCTTTATTGCCTGCCATCTTGATCAAGGCGTACATATATTCAACATAGAGATGCTACCTATACAATCTTAACTCTTGGCCAGATCACTCTACCACAAAATAGTCTTTTTCATCGAAATGCACATTTCAGCTCCTCCCAGCAGCAGAGTCGAGTATAAGCAGAGGGATGATGCTGTGTAATGGTACCCACAGCATCCATGGACAGCATCTTGCCCTGTGTCTCAGGATAGGAAGCTGGCAGGACATGTGTGGCTTTGTGGCCGAAGATCTGAGAGTGTGTGGAGAAGAATTTAGAGTAACACTCTGTATGAAGCCTGGATGTTTAATGAATCATAATGATATTTTAATGCATTCGTAATGACTTACAATGCATCTTTAAATCACTGTAGATTTCCTTATTAATAACAAACACAATGATAAGACTTAGCCTACATATACAAGGTTATACCTTCAAAGAGTGATTTCAAATATGGTTAAAGCCACATTTCATGTCTATACTCATTCTTAAGCATGAATAGGTACATTTTAATATCTATAATATTTGGAAACCATCTTTTATGAACAATAACGGATCACATTTTTATCATAATGCATGATGTTAACAGACTTCACAAAGTGTTTCTGAATATTGTGTAGTAAGCTTTATAGAATCTTTACAAAAGTGTGGCATATATTCAACATTTTTCTATTAACCTTTTGATTAGTAAATTATTAATGAGAGCACATCATGGCACTTAAGTCTCAGGGCAACCGCTGTTTATGGGGTCCAATTAACATGCTGCTGTCTTCCCTTTTTATTTAATCGGTGATTGCAGTATATCTTGTTCATTTCACAAATTGTGATACTTTCTTAAACAGTTCCATTTTTAAAAACATCACGTTTGCTCAATGTCAGCTCATACTTTTGTTTTGTTGTGGAGGTTTATATGGCTGTTTGCTTCACTTGCAAACAATCTTTTTCTCTTTCTTTAACCTTTTTTTCCTCTTTATCAAGACTATTTTCTGCTGAATATCTCCCATCCTGTATGTTAGTCAATCCGTAACAATAACACACACTAGTCAGTAAGGACCGAAGTTTTAGCAAACTAACAAGTTTTGCTCACATGCTTGTGTATAAAAACATTATCTTTAGATCCTGCTCTGAATATCTTGTCCGGCTTATATATTGGTGCTGTCAAATCGATTAATCACAATTATTTGCATCTAACATAACATTTTTTGTTTATATTATTTAAGTGTGTGTGTGTGTGTGTGTGTGTGTGTGTGTGTGTGTGTGTGTGTGTGTGTGTGTGTGTGTGTGTGTGTGTTTTATATATATAAAAATTCAGATTTTTCTTTCTACTCTACACAGAGTAAAATATTAAACTGGCATAGACAATTAATTCTGATTATTCTGAGGCTACTCCTGTTGTTTTATCCTGTTTTAACAGTGGTGTGATTGTGAACACGAACATGACTGGATGGAAAGTTAAATAGGGTGTCAATTTGAGTGTTAGCTGTTCTCATTTACAGTCAGTCACTTCTGTTGTCTACTATATGGTCCATTAGTTCTCGTCGGTTCCTACAAGTGACTTTTTCTCAGCGTCTGTATCTGTTCCTCTCATTCACCCACACAGTCTGCTTTTTAAGCTCTTTCTACAGCACGATATCCGAGAGGCCCATGGGCAGATTGTCCAGTGGTCCATTTTTACAGTTTGTTTTAAACAGGAGCTGCTCTGTTTGGCTAATCTGCCTGCATCCACCAGATAAATGGCCTTTCAAGTCTGCTGCGGCCCATGAGTTCCTTTCCTTATATGATGGGAATGGTTTTGATGGGAAATTAGGGATCAATGTGTATTGTGCTTTGCTGAACAGATACACGAGGCACGTCTATAGAGCGAAACCATTGGGTGTTGGGATTTGTTGTCATGGGAACAGTGAGACCCGTAACACTAAGGTGGCATGAAGTGGACAGCTTTGTTTTGTACACTGGCTTTTGTCTCTTCCTCAGCAACAGTTTAAAGTTCATTTTTCTGAACTCATGAGCGTGAAAATAACAAATTATTTATGATATCAGACAAGTCTGGTTGTGCCCTGGAGTACAGAATGTGTTTGTCGGTTGTTGTTTATTTCTTGGGGAGTTGCAAGGGTATTTAGGTGAATGGGGATAATCATGTCTAAGTCTATCCAGATGCCAACTTGGAGGTCCGTCCAAACGAAGGCTTCAGCTGCGGCGGTTTAATTTGTCTCTTGGCTCTGAGTAGAGTGAGCAGCTGGACTTGAGGCAGGCAAAAGCTGGGGCCGCGGTCTGTGGAGCTCACACGCTAACAGAGCTGGAGCGCAGCCACCAAAGCCTTTCTTCTGCTTGTTTGTGTGCTGTGGTATGAACTGTGTATTGAGACAATGCCGTGTAATTAGCCGTCCGGGTTCACATTTTTCTCAGGGAATGTCTCTGCAATGGCTTACCTTTGTGATGTTCAGAATTAGATACATTTCAAACTCTGAAAGAGAAAAAGGACTGGATTACATAACTGCCTGGTGTTCACATAAGGCTGCTGAAATGTTGTCTTGCTTGAGTTATAGCCTTAAAGGAATAGTCCGGGTTCAATATAAGTTAAGCTCAAACGGATGCGTGTGTTTGTGCCATAATGAAAAAAATCATTCTGACTCATCTCTAGATTTCTCTAGGATATACATTTTGGAGGATTTATCAAGAAATAAATTGTTAACTAAAAATTTTTGTTATTGTTAACTAAATAAATTTTTTTTTTTTCGTTAGTCGAAATAAAGCTTAAAGGGTTAGTTCACCCAAAAATGAAAATAATGTCATTAATGACTCGCCCTCATGTCGTTCTAAGCCCGTAAGACCTCCGTTCATCTTCGGAACACAGTTTAAGATATTTTAGATTTAGTCCGAGAGCTTTCTGTCCCTCCATTGAAGCTGTATATACAGTATACTGTCCATGTCCATAAAGGTAAAAAAAAACATCATCAAAGTAGTCCATGTGACATCAGTGGGTTAGTTAGAAGTTTTTGAAGCATCGAAAATACTTTTTGGTCCAAAAATAACACAAAATAAGACTTTATTCAGCATTGTATTCTCTCCCGGGTCTGTTGTCAATCCTTCACAGTTACGCTGATGGCGTAAGATGCTGATGACGTGTTATCTGGTGCGCCCGAGCTTCATTTATAGACTGAGGGAAACGCACGCTGTAAAAGTGTCTCATCCGCGACATGCACATTTACGCACCATTAAAAAAATGATATCCACGCAAACAATGTAGAATAGCTTGAATATAGCGTGCGTCTCCCTCAGACTGTAAACGAAGCTCGGGCGCACCAGATAACACGTCATCAGCGTCTTACGTCAGCAGCGTCACTGCGGAGTCCTGAACGCAGATTCACAACAGACCCGGGAGAGAATACAATGCTGAATAAAGTCTTATTTTGTGTTATTTTTGGACCAAAAAGTATTTTCGATGCTTCAAAAACTTCTAACTAACCCACTGATGTCACATGGACTACTTTGATGATGTTTTTTTTACCTTTATGGACATGGACAGTATACTGTATATACAGTTTCAATGGACGGACAGAAATCTCTCGGACTAAATCTAAAATATCTTAAACTGTGTTCCGAAGATGAACGGAGGTCTTACGGGCTTAGAACGACATGAGGGTGAGTCATTAATGACATTATTTTCATTTTTGGGTGAACTAACCCTTTAAATAAAATATAAATATTAGATGCAAATTAAAATAAGTAATACTAGGTAAAAGCATGTTACACTTACGGTAACACTTTACAAAAAGGTTTCATTAGTTAACTACTTTAGTTAATATGAACTAAGAATGAACATTACTTCTACAGCATTTATTAATCTTAATTGATGTTCATTTCAACATTTATTAATACATTATTCAAATCAAAAGTTAATTTAGCAAAAGGTATTTGTTAACATTAGTTAATTCACTGTGAACTACCATGAACAAACAATGAATGACTGTACTTTAATTAACTAACATTAATAAAGATTAATAAATACAGTATTGCTCATTGTTAATGTTAACAAATGAGATCTTACTTACCCTACCTTAAGTGTTACCAAAATTACAGGGGGAAAAAAAGAAAGATAATTCAAAATATGAATAAATACTATAATAGTATATAAAAAAACGGATGTAAATCTTACAATTTTATAAAAGCTTGTTTAGTATCTGAGCTGTAAAGTTGTTATAATTCTTCTGGTTATTTTAGGGGTTTAGGTATTGTGTTGTCGAGGCAATAAAGATGTTAAATTGAATATATCTGTTTCACTAAAAAAGATTAGTACGCTTCTTTTTTTTACACTAAAAAAACGTTAGCTACTTCTTGTGGCTATATTATTGGCACAGGGAATATTTTAAATGAACATTTATGGATTGCCTCCTTTTACTTCCAGTGTAAGTGCCTCACTGTTACCAAAGTCCCTTTAAAGGGGTCATGACATGTTTTTTTTTATTTTATTATTATGTTCCCTTAGGTGCAATTATAGTATTACTATAGTTTTTTTACAAAAAACTTTTAAAATGTAGTGATTTATGACCTTTTCCCACCCTGTTTCTCATCCTCTGATTCAAACAGTCTGTTTTGGGGGTGTTTCCCCTTTAAGAGTTCAGTGTTACCGCCCACTGTTATGATTGGCTAACGTCAGTGCCTATGCATCAATTATTAACGCCCCCAGCCAGAACGTTTGCGGATTCAGCGTATTTAAAAAGTAGTTTAAAGTTTTAAATACATTACTTACAGTTTGCGTCGTCGTTGTTGAGCCCAGAATAGTCAAATAGCCCATTGCCAGCAAAGCCAGCATCATATTGGGATTTTTTCTCAAAACAGTCATCCTTCAAATGTATAGAACAAACGCTTAAACTAACACTGCCGTGACTGGGACGTCAGCAAAAATTAAAGTGCATCCATTTTTCCCTGACGACTGGATCTTTCGCAGCGTATTCAAAGATGTTGTTTGTCCACAGCCAGGAACAGCACATCTGCGTGGCATCGTAATTTCCCTGTACACAGACCCACTCGCTGTCCGTCGACTGAACGCTTGTGAGGCGCGCAGCGCGCGGGCGCGACAATGATTCGAAATGAGCATAGTTACCTTGCGCTTTAAGTGTAGTTGTCTTGTGCTGGAGGCGGTCTGTATGCAAACGCTGGTACGTCACTTCGTACCGTGACGTCACTTCTTACCATGGATCCAGAACGAGCTGTATTTAGAGCTTGATTAAATAAATGATTCGTTTATAATGGGGAGGACGTCTTAAGCTATGAAACTTGCAGGACGTTTTAATGGTACAAAGACCTCTTATATACCAAAAGATCAAGGCAAATTTGGTTTCTCATGTCATGACCCCTTTAAAGGGATAGTTCACCCAAAAATGAAAAGCCCATGATTTACTCACCCTCAAGTGTAATTAAAAAATGTCGGTGAACTATCCCTTTAAGACTATAAGTCTTTGCTGTAACCCAGATACAAGTTGAAATAAAATGTTTAGGTAATCAACATTATGCTGTAAGTTCTGTCAATTGAACTCAACTTGCATTGAACATGGACTATTCCTTTAATTTGGTTCATCTGCAAAGATTAAATATTACATTGTTCTATTTACAGTAGCCTCCAACTGACATTTTAAAATCATATCTTGATTCTTCTTTCCTTTTTACACCTCCATATTTTCAGACCTCACCTTTTTCTCTTCGCTTATTCAAGCCATTGTAGAGAAGGTAACACAACACAGCACAGGATCTTGAATGTGATGTTTACATCAAAGTAGTGAGTTGAATGTGTTTTGAAAAGTATAGGCTATACTCGTCGTAAGATTGAAAGAGTAGCTGAGTGTGTCTTCAAGCAGAGTACCATTGAATCTGAAATTGATGTCACGTTCGCATCCCACTGAACAGGTGCTGGCCACAGATTTACAGCCAGAGGAAGATGGAAGCCTGCAGGCAGAAAAGCACACTTTTAATGTGGGAAAATCGTCGTAGGTCAAGGAATTTTAGGCATATATTTTCAATATGTGGGCCTTAGCCTCCTACCTCTCAATATGAAGCATCTAATTAAGCTTATTTTAATCTTTAGCGATTAGTGGGTGGGGTTTTCTTCTGGGATGTTTTGCCGAGTCTGACTTTGTAACCCAATTTGAGCTTGACAGCTCTAACTGGTGTATAGCTAAAGCTGCTTGAAGCTTATCCAAAACAACTTCAAATTATGTTTTTCTTTTCCTAATTGATTTAGGGTTCTTCACTAAAGCAGTAATTTAGTTTAGTTTTTCTCTGTGTTTTAGTTGTCCGTGAATGATGCATTGTGAAAGACCTTGTTTTTTTCCCCCACTAGTGTAATTATTATAATGACACTATTTATGTGAAGCAAGCAGCATTTCGTTTGGACTCTGTTCGCGTGAACCATTTTCACAGTGTTATACTTTAGATAGAAGAAGAAAAAAAATTACGTTTAAAAAATACATAATCTTAAATGAATCTCAAAATATTGACAGGATGGAGAACACTTTAGGCTATTAGACATTTTACTTGTCAATACAGTGCTGTTTTCAAGTAACTTATAGGAGTGGAAAGATGCCAGTAACTTTGCTTAACGGAGGTCTTTATGTTCCAGATCCATATATTCCTGTACAGAATATCAATATCTTTGTCTGATTCGTTAAGTTTTCATTAAGAGTCAAAGTAAGAGTTGTAAAAAGTGACCTCCTCTGTCCCTCCAGATTTTAAGAGGATAAAAAGCTCTTTACGTTAATAGAAGTGTGAGTGTTTTATGAAGTGGCATGCAGAGTATGTTGTTTGCAGAGCTGTAGATCACAGGTTTAGGGATGTGTGCCAGCGTGAGGTGAATGGTGTCATGTCCATAGGGAGGCTGGTATTCAGAGTAATGAAATGGTAGCCAGAGGCCAGTGACTCTCAGCTTGACTCTCTTCACCTGCTGCCACATGGGTGTTTATCAACTCTCTGGTCCAGCACGGGTATGACATGTCATGCCACTGACCCCTCTACTTCACATCCATGTGGCAGTGCTGGTAATTGAGTGGATGCAATCCCCTTCTCTTTTTGTCACTGGTTTGTGAAAGTGTAAGCAAGAAAAGGTTTTATGTTTTATTTTATTTTTTTACTCTCTTTTTAGCTAAACCCTAAACATAAACTCCAGCCGCATTCACACCGCCAGCAACTTTGTTGCTGCAAGTCGCTAGTCTCTGTATTGTGAAGTCACTTGTCGGTGTTCCTAGACTGCAAGTCTGGCCATATCTTTAGGAAATGATGCAATATAAAACTAAGGTATTTTTTAAATTTCACGAATTGGACTTAAAATAATTAAAAGTAGCATTCTGCTGTTGGAGAGTGTTGTGATATGAACTACAGCAGTGCACAGTGCAACCATTAACCAGATTAACAATCGATCAATCAACAAATTAAACTCCCCTATACTGTTCAAAATGACTAAAACGTCATTCGAATATAACAAATAATCAATTTTCTTGTCTCTAATCAACATAATGCAGAGGAAACTGTACAATTAACTGGAGCAGTGCTAAACTGTTCACTGCATCATAATTAACAATACGAACTATCAATGTATGAATCAAACTCACTAAGACTGCCAACAGTTTCCCACGCATCAATCAATCAATCAACCAATCAACCAATCAATCAATCATTTTATTTCTAAAGCACATTTAAAAACGACACAAGTTGACCAAAGTGCTTTACAGACCCAACCTTACAAAACATATAGACAAACACACCATAAAACAAAAACAAAAAACACATGTAGGTACCTAAGAACCCAAATCATCAAATAAGAGATAGTTATTCTACCTAGATTTAAAACACTCAATGTAATTACATGATTTAATGTGTAAAGGGAGACTATATTGGTTAATCTACCCGAGTCAAACATTCGTGTAAAAGCATAATTAGAATGGAAACTCCACTTTTAAGTTTAACCGTATTTTCGTTTTCGGTCAAAATGCCTTTTGAATGGGAGTGCATGGGGCACTACAATGAGAGCATCAAAATCGCTATTTTTAAAACATTAAGAAGGCTCGACACAACATTAAACTGTGCTTGAAGTATCACCAGGGGCTCTATACATGAACTCGAGCATTGACTACATTGTTTGTGTACCCAGAGTTTACTAAAAAGATTTTGTACGACTCACTTTATCAGTTAGTGTTTCCGGTGGCTGGAATTTTGTCAGTCAAAAGTAATCGATCTCCGAATGCAACGTAATGAACTGACTCCATATGAGGAAATGTCATGAACTTGTAATTCCAATGAAAAGCATGATCATTTAGACACTTAGCTCATGGTAATTTATATGGAAACAAGCTTTAGGAGCTTTCCATCTTTACTCTCCTCATGTTACGTTACATTCGGAGATCGACTACTTTTGACTGACAAAATTCCAGCCACCGGAAACACTAACTGATAAAGTGAGTGTTTTGATGTTAATATCAAAATTATTAATAGAAATGTTGGAGCACTTAGTGCAATATTAGTGTAGTAGTCTAATAATGCAATTTGAAAAATTATTATGATTTTAAATAAAATCAGTTTGAATTGGAATGGTATTTTGTTGTATACAAGTTTATATCAATGGAGTATTTGTTTATTTATTAAAAAAAGGATCTTTGTCAATACTTTTCAGGCCTTTTGGTGGGTAACATGTCTAAAACGTTCCCTCTTAGGCAACTCATTAGGTTTTGAAACGGAGCATTAGTGATTTTAAGCAGAAAGATTTGGTATATCCACACCTCACTTCATACGTGCCTACATGTGTGATAAGTTTCACATTTCTTTGGTGTGAGATATTGCTTGGCTTGTTATTGGCCTCAGAGTATATTTAAGATACTAAAAGCATGCATGGCAATGTTGAGATATGGTAACACTTTACAATAAGTTTTCATTTGTTAATATTAGTTAACTAGTTAACATGAACTAACAATGAGCAATACTTCTACACCATTTATAGTTAATGGTAATCTCGACATTTACTGTATTTGTAAGCTCAAATTTGCATTTGTTAACATTAGTTAATGCACTGTGAACATTAACATTTTTATTAACTGACATTAACAAAGATTAATAAATGCTGTAAAATATTTAGTTCATTAGTTCATGTTAGTTAATGCATTAACAAATGAGACCTTATTGTAATTTGTTACATGAGTGATTGATTGCCGTTCCATACAAATATGTATTGTGTGAATATTCAGACATTTATGGTGTCCATTTAATGGCAATTCATTTGTAAAAAAAAATGTAGCTAATAAGCAATTACATGAAATGTTCCAGTAAATACTGTTTTGAATGTGGCTGGTTTCATTTTGCTTGTTGGGAATTTTCTACACAGTAGGAAATTAGATGTTTTTAGTGACACCATTTTTTCACATACATATTTTCTGTTATTAAGTCAATGGGTTTGGAGCTGAAATTTCAAACAGTCATCTCCTCAAGCCTAAATCAATTTACAAGTAATTGCACTTAATTTAAAGTTATGCCCCAGTTCTCACGTTGACATCTCCAATATATATAATTTTCTGTGGTGGCAGTCCTCTTCATGGAAGATGATTTCTGATTTGTAAAAGGCTAAACATGGATGAATGTAGTCCTCGATGTTTCGGATATAATTTGCTTGAGAACCTCTGGACATACATTTTTTCTTTGGTTTTATAATTTGGGGTAGGTTTCTTGAAAGTGAAGCATTGGAGAAAACCTTTCTCAGTTGTTTTGCTCTTTATAACTGAGCAGATGATTAGTGCTGATCATAGCACTGCTGACAGACAGCCGCAGTCCCTCACACATGTACTGTGCTGAAGATGCCTGTCTGTAGAGTGGTTCACTTGGTGCCGACACCCTATTAAACATGCTCTTGCTATTAAACATCAAAGTCAGGACCTGATTGGTTTCTCTAGGCCCAATTAATTTCCCTGGATGGGTTGAAACCCCTCATGTCAGGTCTTAGCATGTTGTTTGAAAATGAGCCTGATAAGAAAGCATGGGTTTTTCCATCATGAGGATGAGAGGAGCTCTGAGGTGAATTGTGTTTTCATCTACTGTATTTTGAATGAGAGCAGGAGGGTGGCTATAGGGCTTTTTGATCTTGGAGAAGAACCAAATTGGAAAATACTTCCAGTTAAGAAAGGTGCAGCTTGTTGGGTCAGGCCAAGTTTATGACGTTTTTTTGCATTGTTGTAAATGCTAAAAAATATAGGAAATAACATGTTGTTTGAAAGTCTTTGCTTACAAATAGGTTAGACTTAAATTAGGGGAACTTTTCCTTCTCCTAAGTGGATTTTTAAAAAAAAGAAAGAAAGAAATGGTTTAAAAAATATCTGGCCAGCATTGTTTTTTTCATTTTGTCTCTTTAATTACATTTTTCTAAATTGTTAGTGTTCAAAATGTCTGCAAGCACTTGGCTAAATTTGTCAGATATGTTTGGGCTTGTCCACTAACCATATTTTTTAACTTTTCTTCCATAGTTTATTTATAAAAAATAAATAAAAAAACATTAAAATTGGGAGATTAGTTTGTACTTTTCCCTAAAAAAATAAAAGCATTTCTATTAAATTTCCATTTATGGGTACATGTATACATAACAAACACTGTCTCCAATGCTGTTGTCATTACCACCAAGCATTTTAGAAAATTATTATGTTTTAACAAGAAAATATATTTGGTTATGATTGATATTAGAAGCGACCAAATGTGGATCAGAATTCTACTAATGAAGTTTTTCCACATGATTTCAGAGTATTTTTAATGGTTGTTATCTATAATTTTAGACTTTTTTTGTAGATTGAAACTGAACTGACTTCTAGCTAAAAGTTCAAGGCTTTTTTTTTTTTTACCATCACAAATCAGGTATCAATGACTATGTTTTTATTCCAGGCCATGATAAATGTTAGATGAAACAGTACGGTAGTTTGGAGAAGTTTCATTTCATAGGTTCCTAATTCAAGAATCACCCAAATGCATTATGGCACATTAGTGTTTATCAATTATATCTCCCAATACAATCTGCCGTCTGACCAGCAGGATCTGTGGTTCCTGAGCCATTAAATCTCACATTTATACCTCCATCTAGCTAGGCAGTTTGTAAATAGATGACTGATGAGTCTTTTGTGAAGCGTAGCCATTAACGTCAATTTGAATTATGGAGAAACTGGAGAGGCTGTCCACCTAAATCTCCCAGAACTCTGCGGTCTGGCCATTTTAATGTCACAGTCCCATATGGAAGTTACTACAGTGTAAAAGAGAGCACAAGAAAGTGATTAATAGATTGTTGGAAACTGCTTTAGGCAGTGGAAGATGGCTGAATCTGTCATTTCCGGATACAGATGTGGCTTCTGAAGCACTACACAACTCTCCCACTCTGCCAGATGTTTCTTTATTGAGTCACTCATGCTGTGCTTCACCTGTTTCTTTTTCCATTCTGTTTCCCTGTCTTCGGGAAAGACATAATACAATCGACACAGTTATTTTACTTCATGTCATGAATAACATTCTTGGCTAACTATTCAGTGTTCAATTCAAGGCCTACAAGTTGTCATTTGGTTCCCATAGAACTGTCTTATAAAACTAGACTACTGTGTAAAATTACTCTACCATTCAAGTCACTTTTGTATTATAATTTATATTCAAATGTTATTTATTTGGTAAAGCTGAATTTTCAGCATCATTACTCCAGTCTTCACTCTTCAGTGTCACATGATCCTTCAGAAATCATTATAATACGCCGATTTGGTGCTCAAGAAATGTTTCTTATTATTATCATCAATGTTGTAAACAGTTGTGCTGCTTAATAGATTTGTTGAAACCATGATGGTATTGCCCTTATGTGTATGTTCATAACATTCTAAGTGTGACTATATTTTGTATAAAACAATTATACAAATAGGCTGCTTAATACTGCTTATTTAAGTCTAGATCATTATAATAAAGCTCAATAAGCTGGCTAAATAACATAGTAAATGCAATTTAAAAATAGATTTTATACAGGCATTTACTGTAAAAAAACACTTTGATCTCTTCTTTTTAATGTTTAGTTAATGTAATTGTTTAGTGAATGTTGGGTTGAAGGCCAACATGAATAATACAATGCCACAGTTTGGTCTGTTGGTTATTAAAAATTAAGCATATAGAGGCTGTACACATTTTGTTGCCAGTTTATTTAATGGATTCCTTGTGTCAATGTAAAAACCTTGCTTTTTTCACCCATTCGTATATGACATAGGTGGGATATAAAATATTCATTAGCCTCTATTCCTGGCTAATTCTGTTACGCCTGCGTTGCTTGAGTTTGTGCTAGTGTCAATCTTTTTTCTTTTCTTTTCTTTTTTTGTGTATTAAGTTAGTCTAATGTGGGACAATATTTGATTCAGGGTTTTGGCTTATTATTGATCCTGACTTTTCGAGACCAAATGGCTAACTTCTGGATTGTTTAAAATGTAACCTCATTAACATTGGCATTTTCAAAAGAGGCGTAAGTCCCTCTTTGAGAGAGTAATATTACAGTTACGTAGATATACTAAATTAATGAGCACAATCCTGTGGAATTTATTCTAGAGCATCTGGAAGTGTTCCATTTATTGAATAATTGATTAGATGGCATTTGAAAAGAGTAGCTGGTTGATATTATCTTACTAATTAATTTTATTGTCGTTCTGTATTGCTTTCCCCCCCAAAATGACAGTTGAATTTTCGCTAGAAAGTGCTTTGTACTCTCTGATGGGTAAGAAGTGAAGCTAAAGGAATGATGTGTGGTAATAAGAATTGTGGAAAAAGTCTTTTTGCACAGAATTTTGCCAATAGGGGTCTTCTTTTTCTACAAGGCCATTGGAGATGTGATGAATATTTCAGTAGCTTTGGTTTTGGGACTTCAGCATATACTAGTATTCTTTGAGACAAAGTTGCAAGTATGCCTCCCGTTATAGTTAGAAGAGAGTAAAGTTTGAGAAGGAACTGATGACAGCAAAAGGAGTTTATAAATGTGATTTTGAGAGAAGACCATATATCAATGGAGTAGCAACATAGAGTGAACTCAGCCTTATTGGGTTAGTGTTATATTGATGTCCTATATTAAGGACCATTACTGTGCTGAAACATCCACCCACAGCTACAGCTCCAGAGAAAGATGCACACTGCAGAATCTGCAGCCTCCGTTGGCTTTCCTTTGGCTGTTAACCTAAAGGAGCACAAGATAATTAGAGGGAACCGTGAGTGAGTCTGATTCCAGGTCTGTTGTTATAGTAGGTGAATGATAACTGAATGATATACTGCATCTGCAGGGGCTGAAGGGTGTAACCACTGGACACATTTCACTGTCCCATTAGGTAACGGGAGATTAAAATACAAAAATTGTGAGCTGGGTGTCTCCTTTTAAGTGTAAGTGCTATATATATATAATATATATATATTTGTCATGGTTAAAATGTTAAATTGTATTTATTAATGATTTAATGATTTATTGATTTGACATTTGTTTCTTTAGTCCAGGAACACAGCAATTAATACTTGTACTCAGCAAAAACGCATTAGATTGATCAAAATGTTATGATGATTACAATGTTACAAAATATTATATTTAAAATGAATGCTGTTCCTTTGAACTTTCTATTCATCAAATAATCCTGAAAAAGGTATCATAGTGTCCACAAAATATTTAGCAGCACAACTGTTTTCAACATTGATAATCATAAAAAATGTTTCTTGAGTAATGTGACACTGAAGACTGGAGCAATGACTGCTGCAAATTCAGCTTTGATCACAGGAATAAATTACATTTTAAAATATATTAAAGTAGCAGTTATTTTATATATTGTAATATTTCACATGGTCAAGCATGTCTGCGACTTGCACTCAAGTCACACTTAGGTCACTAAAAAGAGTTGTGTTTGTGTGTAAAACATCCTCTTATTGGTCAGATTACTCCTGTTTACGTTCCTCTGCGCCATCCATTAAGATGAATAGACATTTTTCGCTCCACGGGCGTATGTGACACACAAACATAAACTTGATTCCTACTCTGACTGATACATTTTATATATTTAATTATATTTCAAGTTAAATTATATACAACACACACACACGCACACGCCCACGCACATATTTCTTATAAAGTTCAGTTAGAGCGGGAATTAAAGCTTTGTCAGGACAGCATCACCGTCCTCTCTGTAACTCTGTATTTTTGGCTTGTTCCTGTGTCTGACTGGCGCCGGTGTGATTCATTAGGGGGGTTGGTGAGTGTTGAGCGATTCCCTAAAGGAGCTCAAACCAGGCTGAGCCGTGTGAATTGTGTCAAACAGTGTTTTTTTCTCCCTAGTGCTGATGATGCTATTGCAGAGGAGTCACACATGCTACACGGGGTGGTGGTGCAGGTGAGGTGTAGTTACGGGGCCGGTCGTGGCATGTGTTGAGAGATCAGTATATCCTTTACTTCCTCCCCTACATGGCCATCCTGTGAGTTAGCACTTGCAAGCTGCTGATGTTAGCCCCCCCATCCGAACTGCCGCGGGGGAGCTTTCAACAGCTGGCCATGTGTGAAATCAAGAGGCTTTCCCATCCGGTTTCATCCAGCCATCACGCCAGGAGAGAGTGAGAGGGAGAAATTAGCCGCAGGTCTCGACTTCAGGCTGTACTTTGTTGCGGCGTAAACTTTCTTGCCTTTGGCTTCTTACTCTTAGTGTTGATTGGAAAAAAACCCGTCAACATTGTAATTGCTCACAGCAAGATTTGGATAGCCAATAAGTGATTTTTAGTTTATCCCAATTAAACCTGAAGAAAGCTGCAGTTTCACTGTTGCTGTGCAAATTACATCGTCTTGAATAGATTTTTCTTACATTTATTTTTGTTTCACATGGTTAATGGGGTTTGAAAGTGACTTTGGACTTTCTTTATCAATATTATACTGAAAATAGTGCTGTGAGTAAGGGATTTTATGTTTTAGATAATTCAGTGGCAGGGTATAGAATTCTCTTTTAACTGCATATGAATAATAATTGCCATGGATCAATAGCTATGTTTCCATCCAAAGTTGAGAATTTAGTAACAAGTAACATCACATTAAATATTTTGCGAATAAAGCAGCGTTTCCATCCCATTTGTTCAAGAGAACAAAATTGTCACTTCCTGGGAAACTGGCACAAAATATTTGTAACAAAAATGGAAGTTCCTGCAATCGGGGAAGCCACTTTGGATTATCGAAACATGATAGATGACAGTCTCTGGCATTGCAGAATGACCAAACCAACATTTGAGATGCTGTGTGATGTGATTGGTTCACTGGTTAGTCGAGTTATCCAATCACATCGTCTGTTGAGGCAAAGTGACGTGAGTTTGATCCCACATCGAGGGATTTATTCGGTTAAATGTGTTTTCATCGTAGTTTATGCACATGTATGTTTCCACCTGTGGACAAAAAGGAAAAAAAGATTTAATAAAATGCAACTATAGTCATGCATAGTTAAGATAGCAAAATCAATTGATTTTAAAAGGGAGGAGAAACACTTCCTTTTGTCAAACTTTTTGATAAATTCATCTGGCACCAAACTAGGCATATGGCAATATAGAGTGGTTAAAATTTCCAAAACAATATTTGACAAAACATTACATCAACGCTTGCACAAATTATTAGCACATCTACTACTGCAGCATTGGCACAGCTATAGGGAAGCTACTCTGACATAGTATTAGCATAATTACTGTTTGGTTAAACAGTAATTTTCTGCTGGAATAGAGATTATCTAAATATAACAATACAGTTCAGCTACATGATGCTTCCGTTTGAAGCTATTTCTGCGTTTGGATTTAGGCTGATGGGGATCGAAGTCTGTTCTCACCCAACAGTTAAATCATAAATGCACAGGAGTGTGATGTAACTCCCCTCTCTTTTGTTTTGTTTTGTAGGCGATTTTTGTAAATTGAAATCCAGGAGGGTTCAGCGGCGCGGAGAGGTGACGTTGACCGGATGCGTGTAGCGGAGCGTGCCGTGTGGCTTTGACCATGAGCCGGCTGATGTTGGGCCGGACCCTGGAGCGGATCTGCAAGGCTGTGCTTTTGCTCTGCCTGGTGCACTTCATCATCATGATGATCCTCTACTTCGATGTCTACAGCCAGCGTTTCGACATCTTCAGCCGCTTCAACAATGGCCGTGGAGTGAACAGCTCACGAGGACCACACCACTACTACTATAACTTCTCCAGTGGAAGGCCCAACACTACCTTTGCAAGTTACCTTGCCACAGCTGACCATCTTCTGCCCAGCACCAAGCCAGAGGCAAACCACACTCCACCAACCCCTAAGCCATTACCACCATGTCCGGAGGTACCTCCTGGTCTGGGTAAGTTCTTATAGGTACTTACTTGGCACATATAGAAAAGTATGAGCGCTGGGGCTGTACGCTAAATCAAAATGCAATCAAAATTGTGACATAGCATAGAGCTGGGGCTATTATTGAACTTATGGTCAACTACACAGTACAACTGAAAATTTGCCTGGTCCTTTTCACCAAAAAAAAAAGGCAAGAGGGTTTAATTGGACCACCTACCTTTGCTGTGTGAAAGTGAAGAAATCATGACAGAATATCTGAGTGTAATAATAATAATAATTGAATAACATAATAATCTCATAATAATCTCCGTCTCTATGTCCCTCTCTCTCTCTCCCTATAAATAATAATAAGAAAAATATAAATAATAATAAAATAATAATAATAATAATAATCACAATAATTAATATTTATAATGATGATTATTATTATTATTAAGATTGTTATTATTATTAAGTCAAAGACAGAAATATATTATCAGTGTAATACACTGTACGCTGTAAAATAAAAACATAAATACTTCAGTAATTCCTAATTTTAATTTCTTAATATTTCTTTCAATAGTTAAACCCTTGAGCTTTTATTTTGGTGGAAAACTGCAACTACACACTGAGGTGGATGCTGAGTTGGGTTATAATTGTTGGCCAGGCGACACCTTGTCTTCTGTGACAGGACGCTCTTGGCAAGGAACTAGATCAGGCCTCTGTTGCAACTTCGTAAATGTAAGAACAAAATCCCTTACATAACCACAGCGATCAAACAGTCAGTTGTGCGAGAGAAAAGAATAATATGAATAATACGAGAGACAGTAATGCATGGAAGGCGCTCAAGCCTCAAAACTCTCAATTAGTGGCTTGAATAGTTGAAAGCAGACGATGACTGGTGTGATATAAGGGACATGTGGGCAGGACCCCAGTCACTGTTCCCCATCTCAGAGCCATAATGGATTCTCTGCAGACTCCAATTACTGTAAAAGCCGTCGTCTCGCTCTGTTTTCCGAGCTGACTGGAGAGTTAAAATGGATTTAACATCAGCATGCTCTTCAGCGCACTTATATTTCATCCGCCGAACCGCTTTATTACCGGTGTCTTACGCAGTGCGTGACGTGTTCAGAGAAAATGAGCTGTAGACTAACAGGACTGTACCAATTTACTATCTTATTCTACTATGTCAGTCTGTTCCTGTTCACTGTAGAATAAAATATAGGGGGGAAAAGGACAGAACTGCTTTATGGGATGTATTCCTAGGTGAAGTGATTATTGTGCAACATGAAGTCAAATCTCTGTACATTATTAGGCGAAATACCTCTTCCAGAGTAGTATAATCCATCTGCATAAAGAAAAAAAAAATCTAATTAATTACGATGTCATTGCACTGCATTTTCTAGCTCATAATAGGGCAAACCTTCATAATGAATGTGCAGCAGCTATTTGATATGCCTGCAAGCAGCGGGCCTTTGCCACCCATATCCTTCTAATGAGTTTAAAGCAGAGCTCTGGAGGGAGTTGAGCTGTGTCATATGAATCGTTTGCTGTCTAGCCTGCTCAGGGGTTCTCTCTCTTCCTCCGTTTTCATACTTTGCTATTTCTACCCTCTTGAGTAATGGCAGAAACCCAAGATGGCCATCTCAAAACTTGTTACTTTCACACTCATGGCCCAAAATGCTGAGAGAATTTGATAGATGTCTTTAGGGGCTCTTCATGAAATCAGATTTTGCCTCATCTGTAAGGCAGAGTGGAATCTGTCATTCGCTGGAACTTGACAGGAAGTGTTCAAATGAAAACGCTCTACTGTATTCCCACTTTCCCAGCTGTTTTGTGTCCCCCTTTTCTGTCTTCTAGCTGCAGGAAGTACAAAGAACCCTGTGTCGACCACTGTTTTCAAAGAAATCCAGTGTTTCCAGCTGTTGAAGTGTGGAACAGGCCGTTTATGAGACCATCCCAGCCTCTCGAGTTCAAAGCCACATTTCAGTTTGTCATTGGCAGCGCTGCTTAGTCTTCAAAATGCCACTGTAATGCGTATTTGATGTTTGCTGTCAAGCCAAAACAAGTGCGTCTGCAGCAAACACTTGCACTTTGGCGATTAGAAAACTGTAAACATTTTGAAAAATCGTCTTGATTGAGATGCCATTGAGCCGTTATTAGCCCAAAGAGATTCCGCGAATGAACATTGATTGCATTTGGCGCACCCTTTCCATCATTCGGTTTACAAGAACTGACCTGTTGATGTTGGTTTAGAGAGACTCTGATGTAATTGAGGCGTGTAAGAAGCAGACGTTTCCAGCAAGATTTTCATGGCGGTCCCAGGTGCGTGTAGAACATGTATCTTTTTGCAGCAGAGGCCTGTGGGGAAAACCCAGTGTCTGTGGTAGATTGCTTCCCATCTGGCAGGTGTGGCTTGTGGATGATGATGACTCACTGGTGCCGTCTTCCTGGAGGGAAGCTGTGTCACACTGTCAGCCACCACACAAGCGGCAGGAGGCCTTCCGTGTTATAATCACTCACAAGCAATTAATGCATTAGAAATAGCCAACAACCTGGTGTTACAAACAGAATGTTTTCATATCAGAGCTTAAGATTTTTTACAATATTGATGACTGATCACTTACATACAGTGGGGTTCAAATAGAAACGCATAGAAAATCAGAATTTTGTCTTTGTATTTTTATACACAATATAGTCACATCAAGACAGGAATACAACAATAATATCCTATTCAAATCTATGTGATAAACAAGTTAAGGCTAAAAGTAAGGTCAAAAGTAATCAAAAAGTAATCCGATTACATTACCTAAAATGTGTATTGTAATTGATTATACAGTTTTTGTCATGTAATTTGTATTCATTAATGGACCAATTATAATTATACTACAGTGACCACACCTCAAAACATTGTTCAGATGAAGTATTTCAAGACATTTGTCAGGTTTTTTCCCTCTTGTGTGTAGGACATAATTTCTTACGCACCCAATCCCATGCATCCGTTGCTAATTCCAAAACGTTATTTTAGAGCTATAACGGAGGCATGAGCAATTGATAGCAGACTAATGCAGTTATTAATGCAGTTATGAGAGAGAGAGATTAAGCGTATGTGAATTACCTGAGTCTGTCTCTCAACAGTGTCCGGCAGCAGCGTCTCTACTAATAGCAAAACTGTAAGTTTATCTGCTTCAAGAACAGGGCCATTATTAGCTCACTAGTGAGAAATGTCATGTAGCTTTCAAGTTGTAAAACTATTTTACTGATAAAATCGCAGGAGCAGAGTTGACACTACATTTCTGTGCCAGGAGTGTGTGTCCGCACTGTATGTGTGTGCGCTTGAGTTGAGACAGAGCCGGAGAAAAAGAGTATGTGCTGTCAGTACATAAAACATATTTTTGTGCAAAAAACATGGAAATAATTTGTCGTTTTAATTTGCCTATTGTTGTTTACTATTTTTATTTGCTTAGTCAGTGTCTTTTTGGGTTTTGGTTCTTTTGCTGTTGTAAGCTGTAAGGACCTTTGAAATAACTGAAATTGTTTGGCGAAAGGATATAGATCTGTAATGCGGTCAAGACCTGCCTGGAACTACTTTAGCCGTGCGCTTCCCTGAAAATAATTGCACACCTTAGAACATTTGTCAACCCATCAGAATCAAACATTCAATAGCCCCGTAGTATAAATATATTTAACACTGTAATATATATATATATATATATATATATATATATATATATATCTTATCAACCAGAATTGTAATATTGTGTGAGATTGTAATACATTAAATGTGAGCAAATTTGTAACAATTAAGCACAAGATGCTGTTTGGATAATTCTCAGGAATAGTGGATGACATTATCAAACATTTATTTTTATTAAATTAGAAAAATCCAAAATAGAAGCATTTTGACTTTAATGTCCTCTGACCGTTGATTCCTTCATCAAAATCCTGTCTTAAATACGACAAGTTAACCTGTCAAAGTGAATAGTTCAGCTTCAGTAGTAACTCATGAATAGTTCAGCTTCAGTAGTAACTCATTTAAGCGTCTCATAGAGCTGATGTGTTGGCATGCTGTATCCTGCGGCGTTCTGTCTGTGACCGTTCTCGAATGAAACTCGGCCTGCTGCTGACCAGCTGGCCCAAATGTCTCTGACTCACAGGAAACTGACAACCGACTCCACAAGGAGGAAAAGACATTCTCTTTTGGGCCCACTGACATCCTTCTCTCCCTTGAGTTTCCATCAAGCAAAAGGAGAAAACTCATCCCAGAGATACTGTAGCACTTTAGGAAGGGGCACTGCCAGCATGTCAGCAAAAAAGATTGTGTGAGAGGTGAGATACAAACAAATGGGAGGGATCAGAAAAGGCAAATATTAAAGGGATAATTCACTTCAAAATGATAATTCTGTCAGTATTTACTCACCCTCGTGCTGTTCCATACTCCAACTTCTTTTCATTTTGACTTTTTAAATTTTTGGATGAATTATTCCTTTAAAGTCCCTGTAAAGTCAAAATTAAGTATGTGTTATGAGTTTGTCACACCACAGAAAAATGTGTTATTAGCCACCCAGCCAAATTTGAGCTGGGTGGCAAGTACATAAAATAAGCTATCAAAATCTTGCTCTCAAACGCTGGGGGCGTGTCCGCTGGCTGCGCTGCAACTACACTCATTGGTTGGCATGCACTGCTGATGATGGCACAGTTGTCGAAGCGACGGGACGATGAAGGCCGAGGCGGGAGATAGTCGGTTCGGCCCCATTCACCAGTAACAGCGGATTATCAGTGAATCCCAGAATCCCAATCCTCCGACGAAAGTTTATAAAACTATCCCGTGTGAAATGATCACTACAGAGGCGGGTTTTGGCGGTGATCCTCAGCTCTCCATCAAGGTGGCTCTTCACAGAATTAATGCACCTCTTCTTGATGTGATCGTTTTTCGAACATTTAAATAAGAACGCCGATCTGTTTTGTACTTGATCACATCCAGGTAGTACGCATTTTCGTGACGAAGGCATAGCTAGCTAGCAAACTGTAGGCTGTAGTAACTAATAGTACTGACAGTAACTCGCGGCAAACTGATGTGAATGGGCGGGGCCAGCGTTAGTGGCTCCAGTGCGTCATCGAGCCACCGTTTTAGCCCCACCCAAAAAATCCATAACACAGCAATGGTGAAAAACTGTTTGACGGTCTAACTCCACAATTCAGTACTTCACAGTTCACAGTCTTTGTAATATGTTTTAGCAATACATTTCTAACATTTATGTGTTAAGAATTTACTTTATAGAACTTTCCAGGGACTTAAAGATGGTGCTTTTTAATTGACATTTAAGAGGGTGTTTTGTTTGCTCTTAAACCATCACTTTTCTTGATGAATTGTATATTGCTGCTGAAAAAGTACTAAAACTTATTCAAATTGAAGTCAGATAATTTTGTAGTGTATATGTGATAATTGACAGTATTCATGGACAGTATAATATGGATACAGTATATTGTGCACATGCCTTAAAGCTACACTGTGTAGGAATTACTCCCATCTAGCGGTGAAATTGTATATGACTACCACCTGAATATTACTTTCTAGCCCCTCCCATTCCGAGGGCGTTTTAACTCCTACGGTGGCCGTATTATTTCAAATCTGCCGGCAGTCGCGAGTAAACCCCCCCTCGCATTCGTCACGGTGCCACTGAGTGTAAAAACGCGAATGGCGAAGCTTGAATTTCCAGGTATGTCCCTCTTTGGCTAATGTAGTTTCAAGATGGAGGTGCAACATAGCTTCCGCCATTCGAGCAGCTCACCCGTATGTATTATAAATGGCAGGTTCTACGCTTACGAGAGTATACTTGATTAGTTGGTAGAAGTAATTATACATTAATGAGCACATATAATTTTGAAAGAACAAAGTGGTTTTTGCTAAGAATCAACTTTAAAAAATACACTGTGTAGCTTTAAGCACGGTTTCTCTTCTTCTATCGGTTGAGTCAGTTGCTTGCTAGTTGGGTTGTCAGGCTGCCACAATTTGTTAATAGTATAAGACCAGAGATCTGTATGTTGTAAAAGAGCTTAGAAAGCAAACTGGGTTTGGCACAAAGACAGAGTAAAATCTACTATTTTGTGCAGTTCGGGAATAGTAATAAGGAGACATGTTTTCTTTTTCCTTTTTTTAAATAAGAAAATTTTATATTTTAGTTTTTTTTGGCAATCTGCCCATTTTCTTTCACTAGGGCAAGCAGTATTTTCTCTTGGTGTTTCAAGCTGCACTGCTCCTGCACATACATTTTACAGTAAGGGCAATTTCAGTCAACAATCAGTAGAGTTGGGGTACTCGAACTCGGACTCGGACTCGAGTCCGGTCTCGAGTCTAATTTTGAATGGACTCGGACTTGTCACGCACTCGAATGAATTTGTACTCGGACTTGACACGGACTCGGGACATTTTAGACTCGGAAAAATGTCCGAGTCCAGTCGAGTCCGGGTACTGGATGACACAAAACGAAGTTTTGTGAATTTTTTTTATTCAAAAACGAAACGAAACAACGTTGTTTCAGCGTTGAGCATTGTAGCCAATCACAGTTAAGTGCATAAACACAGTGGCAAATCAGAGGCGTTTTAGAGTCCGCATGCGAATAATTCGCTCAAAATGTATGTTTAGAATCAGCACGAGCTTTATCCTTTCGCAAATCCCCTCATAAACAACAAAGTCTCTCTAGACGCAATATAAATAAGATATTCACTGTGCAGTGCGGACAACTTCAGTCAGTGTTTATGACGAGAGTTTTAGGGAGAGTGCCGAACGCGGTAAGTGATGGCTTAAAGGGAGCGCTGTTGACAATCTAAATAGTTTTGTTTTTCATACTTCTAGAGGACCAGTGGTTACGTTCACACTGTAAATTATAAAGAGTGATAACTGCATTTAAATGTGGGATTGAATCCACTTAATTTTTGTCCTTTGAGTCATGAAATTGCGATGATTTGACACATAGCAACATAAGAACGTGATAACCATAGCAACATTTTGGCGTCTGATAATGTTATCATTTTTGTTGCATTTATACTTTAGTCATAAGTTTACATACTCCTTGCAGAATCTCCAAAATGTTATTTTTATATGTTTTTTAATAAGACGGATCATACACATTGTTTCTATTTAGTACTGCCCTGAAAAAGCTTTTTCACATAACAGATGTTTAATAGCCTAAATAAAATACAAACACAAAATAAAGACAAATTACATAGGCTCGATTTTAATATTGTGTCATTACCTGAATGATCAACAACTTTTTTTTCTTTTTCTTTTTTTTAATGGTTGAGGAAAAATCATCCAGCTCCTGCACATTCTTTGCTTTTCCAGCATCTTCTGCATATTTGACTCCTTACTAGCAGTGACTATGATTGTAAGATCCATACTTTCACACTGGTGACAACTGAGGGACTCATACACAACTTTTACAAACCCTGCAAACATTTAGTGATGCACAAGAAGGAAGCATCCGTTAAGAGCCAATTGTGTAAACTTTTGAACTGGATCATTGGTGTAAATTGGTCTTATTTGTTTAAAAATGCATTCATTAATTTAGTCCAACCCTTCAGAGGCTAAATAAGATATTAGCATGTACAACACATAAGAAAAATGTAAACATCATCATCTTGCTCAAAAGTTTACCCCTGGCTCTTAATGCATCGTGTTGCATTATTAAGCATTACCTTGCAGATTCTAAAAGATGTACAATAGGTAAACGTATGAATGTAACTATACATTGCAATCATTTTGTAAGGTTTAAAATATTAATTTAAGAGCTCAGTGTTGAGACCTGATTGACAGGTGATCTGACCAATTATAATGCAGATACACGCCATTTTTGTTCGACAAACAAACCAAATCAGTTAGTAGATTAAAGGAAGTGGACTTGAACTTGAAAAATAGTGTGTATTGATTTCTTTTTTAGAAATTTGTGCTATAACTAGAAGAGATTATCAGTTCACGTGCTGCTTGAACTGAGGCCTACACATTAAAGCACCACAAAACAGTATTTACCGTTTGAATTTCATAAAAATTAAAAAAATTGAAAGCTGAGACTTTATTTCAAACCAAAAGTACCCTGCTCTGTCTTGTCTGTTGGCACATTGTTAGTGTCCTCTTTGCTCCGACCGAGAACATGTGGAGTGAGAGAGGAATGGCTTGTCGGACGTAGCAACAGTAACCAAGAGGGGCGGGTCTTTGTGAAAGGTCAATTTCAAATAATTTAAATCTTTGTGGACTCGGCCGGACTCGACTCGGACTCGGATGTTAAGAACTCGGACTCAAGTCCGACTCGACCCTCTTTGGACTCGGACTTGGACTTGTACTCGGTTGTTAAGGACTTGGACTCGACTCGGACTCGACAAAGGTGGACTCGGACCCAACACTAACAATCAGTCATGTGTGTAAGATGTGTATGTAGACATAAATCCATAAAATGGTCCCTTTGCAGATACCTTTACACAGTATTTGAATTGATGTTCCACAGTCTCTCCTCAAGAACTTCAAAAACTCTTTCTTAAGCATACTGTAACTTATGCAGAATGTTCTTATTATACTTCGTTAGAAACATGTATTGTATGTATTAACAAGGGCGTTATGATCTCATTTGGTTCCGTTTTAGTTAGTGATTTTTCTATTAACTATTAAACTAAAAAAAAAATCAGTTTCGAATCATTAATGAAAAATTGAATGGAGAATTTTTATTTATTTAATTTATTTATTTAATTTTTAAATTAAGAATGGGATTTTTCTTCTTCTTCTGCTTCTGGTGGTCTTGGAACTTTTATTGGCAGTCTCAATTCTTTTCAATTCTTAACACTGTTAAACCTCCTTTAAAAACTCTTGGTTCTTTCCCTTATGGTTAGTCCTCAAGGCACAGGCACCTCCTGGCATTTGATCTCTCTCTTTTTAATTAAAACTTCATATTTAGATCTTATTAATGAAGAAAGGTCTTGAAAAAGTCTAGCCAAGTAGTTAAACATCAGCATTTTCCTCTCTAACTTTGCAGCAGTTATATAACCATACAGAAAACTGAATATACAACTACGACTGAGAAGCAAAATTGTAATAATCTCAGTTCAAGTTTCAATCCTCTCTCCATTAAAGCCTTCGCAAAGATGCACTTTTGTTCATCCATTTCAGCCTTGTTTTAAGATGTTTCTTGGGATCTCTCTCATGAATTATTCATGATCCTTCTTCGGTTTTTACTTGGTACATGGAATTTCCTGTGGCCTAGTAATAGCTAATCTGCTTTTTAGTGTTTTTTAAATATTTCTGTGTCTTTGTATGGGCACCCCAGGGTCTGTAGGGTTCTCTGCTTGAGCTGAAGGTATAAATAGCTCTTTGGCATCACCCAGACGGGTCCATGCTCTGCCCCTCACCTTCCCTGGAGCGCCTGCTTCCTCCAACACGCTCGCTGAATATTTAGTTCAAGTGTAAGGAAACTTAATGTTCCTTGTTTTACAAGAAGAATACCTTCACACATATTACTTTATAATGGAACATTTTCATCCGCTGAGCAATGCTGAGTTGTGCAGCGGCCTTTATGTATTAAAACAGGTCAAATTGTACAAGGTGGCATTTTTTGCATGAGTGAAATATTTAGTGGTATTTTGTCCACTTATTTCATCTCTCATCACTGTTGACTGCACATTCATCACATAATAGGATGTTTGGCTTTGCTCATATGATCACATCTTGTTTTCCTCATCAGAAACTAATAGCTTTCAGCGAGATTACAGTTTCTCAGATATTTAAGCAACCGTGTTTTATTTGTGCATTTGAAGTGGAGAAAATTGAAATGGAATTGAAATTCAGCAACATTTAACATGATCAACCTGATTGCATGTTAGAGTATATGTTTTAGAGTAACAGAATAATTCTGAAAAAATACTGTAAAAATTAAAACATATTTACAGAACAACCTGTAATTTACAAACAAGAACATTGCAATTTAAACCGGTAAATCCTATAACGTACACTGCTACTAAAATCAATTTTGTAGCTTTAACATACTGAAAACCCTAATGTATAACTGATAACAAATACTATTAAGAAACAATTTTATCATTTGTTTTGCCTTTTTTACTTCTAAAACTGTATATTTAACAATATTTTACCGGAAAAATTTAATACACTGTATGGTTATCTTTTACAGAAAAATTAATTTAAATGAGGCTGTTTTCTGCATGTGCTCAGTATATTATTTATATACCATTATAGTATTAATATTTTAAATATTGTTTTTATATTTATATTTCCAGTTTAAATATATTTTAGTTTAAGTTAGTAAAGTAATTTTGTTATGTGCTTTTGTTTGCTTTTAATATTTATATTACATTTATTTTTATTTCAACTTTAGTCATTTTAGTACTTCAACTATATTTTATTTTGTATAAAATTATTCATGAATTTTTTTTTTTTTACATGAATAACCTTGCCTGTGCTGTGGCGTGTGTTTCAGACACAGTTTTGTTTTGATTAACTGCTGGCCTGTTTGGACGCTCAGCGGATCCTCGAAATATGATAGTTAATGGGGCGGCAGTATTAAGATTGTCACATCGGTTCAGTGTCTGAGAGAAGATTGTAGACACAGAATCAATGAATGCCAAATGTGAACGCAAGGAGCTAAGGAGGCAAGTACTATGGCAGGCAGAGAAAATTGCATTCATCCCGCCACAACACCCGGGAAGCCATTAAGACGTTGGTGCCTTAACTAGATGAGCAGCGAGCTTTCCCAAATGATAAATGAC
The DNA here is from genome assembly GCF_949152265.1 of Phoxinus phoxinus. Taxonomy (NCBI): domain Eukaryota; kingdom Metazoa; phylum Chordata; class Actinopteri; order Cypriniformes; family Leuciscidae; genus Phoxinus; species Phoxinus phoxinus. The sequence continues at coordinate 29,891,599 of NC_136880.1, read as the reverse complement.
AAAACAGGGGACTAATATTGTCATCTGGAAGGGGATTACAAAATTGTTGTGTTTTTTTTCTGTGATCGCTGTGATGGAAGTATTTGAGCAGAGTGTGAATGTCTGGAGCAGATATATTTTTTATAGGATGGATACGTGGCTAAATTTGAAATGCAGATGTGGGCGCAGCCATTTCATTTCATATTTTTATAACACCGTTTACGAAACACCAGAAATGGAGAACAGAATGTCATTGTTTATTTATTTATTTATTTCCAGCTGGTTTAATTAGACAAAAAATTCAGTCAGTGTCAGTTTCTGTTGATTTATTTCTGAGGCATTTGCTTATTTATTAGAACTGTTTATTCATGCATTGTGTTTCCCTGGATTATGTAAGGAAAGCCAGCTCTGGGAGATCAGGGGTATGTCCTAAAAGAGATCAAAGGATTTGATGTGCACATATTGGATTAGGCCAAGGCCTGTTAATACAATAAGATTAAACTGATGGCTATTATTGCACTAACAGGATAAGTGACCTCTCATCCCGTCTGGTTTAACCAGTAGACACAGGTGAGATCAATACGAGGTCTCGCAGCAGCCTGTCGCTAATGTCATGCTCATGCCAGTTGGAGAGACTCCTGTTCTCATTTCAAAATGTTTGAAGCTCTGAGAATATGATGATGAATCTCACTGGCATCATGCTCTTGGCAGAACTACCTTATACTTACCTTTTTTTTTTTTTTTACACATCAGGTCTATGTTTGACAGAATTCATGGAGGTATCTACATCAAAAAAAAAAAATATATATATATATATATATATATATATATATAATATATACATATATTCAGCGTTTTCCTGCAGGCACAAAAGCAAACATCAGTGGTAAAAACTTTTGGGACCCAGCAATTTATTTTTGAATTTTTGTGAGTTTTAAAGGCAGATTATTATTATTTTTGTTATGTCCTTTGTAAGAGACATCAGGGCCCATTGCACTGCAACTGCAAAAAATAATAACCTTCCTATGATGGTTCAAAATGCCGCAGCCAGGCTTTTAACAGGAACAAACAGAAGGGCACACATTACTCCTATTTTATTTACTCTCCACTGGCTACCGGTAAAATACAGAATTGATTTTAAAATTTTAATTTTAACTTTTAAAGCACTACATGGACAGACGTCTCAATACATCACTGACATGTTGACCCCTTACTCTTCGTCTCGTATTCTTCGCTCCTCAGGTCAGAATCTCCTGATGGTACCTAAAACCCGCCTTAAAACTAGGGGAGATCGTTCCTTCCAGGCGACTGCTCCAAAACTGTGGAATGCCCTGCCCTTGTCGTTGCGTGTGGCCGATTCTATTGTTTCTTTTAAAAAGCAGCTGAAGACACTACTATTTAGACAAGCTTTTAATTGATTGTGCTTTTATGTTTTATGTTTTTATGTTAGTATGATGTTTTTTAAATGGTATACTTGCTACTTGTAAAGCACTCTGTGATTCTTTCTGTGATGGGTGCTATATAAATAAAGTTTACTTACTTACTTACTATGAAATATGAGGTAAATGAAACATTTAACATTTTTCGTTGCAGATTACAAGTTGTAAATCTAAAAAATGGACACAATAATATATAAAAAAAATATTCTGTTAGAAATTTGGCCATAAATAAAACATCTGTCATAAAAAAATTAAAATGATCTTTAGTTGAGAATGTACGTTTAGCATGAAATTAACCTGAAATCTAAAAATTGTGACTGAAACTAGTTTTTGTCTGCCTGTTGTGTCTTGCCTTCATTTTTTAAATAAATCCTGTACAAAATAAAATATGAATAACATTTATTTTAAAAATATGTTTGTTTTTTTTATGCTCCAAAAGTTTTAATGACATATAAAGTGTAACAAAAAAATGTTTTTCACATTTTCCATGTGGATAAAAAGTTCTTCATGTTCATAAAAGTTCTTCTGCAACTCTACACCCTTGCTTCATTTAGTACACGCAGTTCCATGAATATGCTAATTAGCCCCGTCTCCACTCACTCACGCCAGCTCAGAGATTCACTCGGCCAACTTACTGAGGTAAACGCTGCACAATGGTATCGCTCTTTACAACGTCGGACACATAACGTGATTAATATGATTAGCCTTTTTCTTGACTGTGTTATCAAACAGCTAATAATGTGTTGCTAATGTTACACAAACCATGTTCCCGTTCGCCACCTCGGTCTGCCTTCTAACAAGAATCAGAAATGCTTTTAAGAACTCAGAACGTTTGAAAGGCATATTTCATCATAACATTGTAATATACTGTACATCATACACCCGCTATATTGCTAAATCACCCGATTTTTCATATCAACAAAAATATACTGGGATAACCTGGCTTCTCTCGAGACTTCCTTGCTAGTTCGATGTCAATTAAATGCTTAAGCCCGCCGGCATGTTGACGTGATTGGTTACAAGGTAATTTGTGACATAAAAATCACCAGCGATTGAGACTGTCTTTAGATCACTGCAGGTGTAAGGAGAAAATACTCAGCAATGGTGTTGACTTATGATTTTGCACATGGTTTGTCTAAAAGCACATTGAAAACGCCACATAGACATATAAGCAACATTAAAAACTTGATTTTCACCACAGGGGGACTTTAACAGAATGGCTCACATTGCCTGCAATAGAAACATGGGCACCAAATTGTGAGAAGAGCCATGAGAATGTCTCTGATGATGAGTCACTCCCCCACAGTGACATTAAGCTGGTCAGATGATTTTTTTGGGGAAGGTGCAGTGTTGAGGGGGCCGGAGTGGTATGAAGTGGACGCTGCCTCAGAGAATACCTGCCAGTGGCATCACATGTCACATCTGATTCGTGACAAATGGATTTTGTGCTTTGTGTAACTAGGAAATAATGCTGCTCGACCACTTTTGGCACTTGTAACAAAATACGTTTCTACAGATTTGTGTTTCTGCTGCGATCACAAGGTCGTCCGGTTACTGCCGCAATATTGAGAGTTTCCGTTACACTTTTTGAAGAATGAAGGACAATGTAATGAACGAGAGCGAGAGAGCTCTACCAGAGAACAACTGCATGCCACAGTAATTGATTTTTAAAAAAAGAGGAATGTAATCCTTAAGCTCTGGCAAATTCCTCTCTGGCATGAAGGTCTTTTCAAGTTTTCTCTGCTACATTCAAACTGTTTTTAGGAACAGAAAAAGACAGCGAGAGGAAGTGGGATGCTCTTTTAAACTCGGCCTGTTGAAATGGCTAGTTTCCAATGAAAACTTTCAATTGTTCTTGTACATCATGCACTGTAAAACATAAAAAAGAAAATATCACCTTTAAAACAAGCAAAGAATGCTGAAAAAAAAAATATATTTACTAGATTCGTGAATTTGGTTTATGTATACTACAATTCTTTAAGTAAAAAAAAAAAGCATAGCAGGTGGCTGGATTACTGTTGTTGTTTTTTTTTTGTTTTTGTTTTTTTTTATATTAGAATTATGTTTTGTGATTCAGTCCCATTTGTGTTCCCAGCATGAATTCATATGGCTGCAATTTTTTTACTTACACTGTTGTCGAACACATTTAGTAGCTCAGAGGTCTTGATCCCTGCTCCTGGGGACCCGCTGTCCTGCAGACTTTAGCTCCAGCTCTACTCAAACACACACACACGATCCAGCTAATCAAGCTCTTCGGGATCACTTGAAATGGGTGCGTCTCAATCAGCTCCCTATTGCTCCCAATCTCGTGAATCAGTATATCGTGTTCATGAATTCTGGCACTGGTAGGGACAGTAAAGGACGCTGGCTCACTACACATTGGGACACTGATGAATCTATTTCCTGCGACGTGACAACGTCTTTGTACATCACTACTGGTATTTATGAATGACAGCTGAGATGATATCTTTCTGACATTACTTGCAATGTTATTTAAAGTACATTATGATCAATATTTTGCTTGTTACATATGCGTGCAACATTTCAGCCTTAAATAAATTATAAATGTTTGGTAGATTATGTTCATTACCTGTCTAGCAATGTATGTTAATGCTGAAATATAATTGTAAAATGGTTTGTATTTTTAAAAAACATCTATCGCGTTTCATTATGTGTAGTAAGTTGGCTCACGTGATTTTAAATTTCGTGTTTGAGAACTTCTATTAAGGAGCATGGATGCACCTTGGTTTTCACAGTGCATTGTGGGACTTTTTAAGGAGCGAACTGGAATGATTCTGCGATTGAGACAGCCCTTAAAATGGCATACTCCCTTATCAGTGCCCTAACTACTGAACTAGGGAGCTGATTGAGACATGGACTTTAAGCAACAGCTGCTGATGGAATGACAACGGCGTTCTGGCGTTCTACACTGATAAAAATCATTCTATGGTGAAATAAATGCTACAGAAAAAACAAATGTCATTTCTACATTAAATTAGTATTAGTATTCAATTCAAGCTATGAAAACCCCTTTAAATGCAAAGATTGCCGACGGCCCCAGATTATTGTTGTTCAACATTCACTGTACTTTAAAACATCACACTTTTATTTGATCTGGAAAAACTGAGTATCATTAGAAAGATTTAAGACTCCAGCTTCGATATTTGACCACTGTTTATGATAAAACTAAGTTACAGTGACAATAACAATAGCAACTTGCATTCATTTTTTGTCACGTCTGCTGCGGTTTATTTGTGATAACATACAGTAGATGCACTAGACAGCGTCCGTTAGGGCTCTTAGTCCAAAAGTGTGCATATTTGGAGGAATATTGATTTATTCTCACATGTTTTCAAAATATTTCGTCATACAGAATATAATTTCTATTCATTTCCAACTGAATTATGCAACCTGAAGAGCTGAAAGAGCATTCAGAGGGAGCTCTGTCTCCTGTTCTGGGTTTTGCGTGACTTATGACTCAGTGAGCGGCCATTCGATCTAGAACTGTCAATCATCTTACGTGACCGTAATTCTTGCCCTTCTGCATGACACGGTCATGTACACTTGATGAAGCTTGATTTTACTTAATGCTATACATGTGAAATTTAGAGCAGAAATTTAGATGCCTTATATAACATGTATAGAGAACAGAAAGCAGATTTCATTAAAAAGATCTTAATTTATGTTCTGAAGATGTACGAATGTGGTGACATGTGAAAGCGATCATACACACACTGTGTGTGTATGAATAAAAGTAAGTCAAGTTCCTTGATGTCTCCTGAGTGAACCCAAACTGAAAAGCAGCTCTCTAGTTATCTAGTTAAAATCTAGTGAAAAGACAGCAGCATTATCAACACGATACTGCTGATAGTTTGACAGTTGTTTATGACAATAGGAGAATAGTTGCTTGAATACTTTAGCAATTGGACCGTAACATGTTTCACAGATTGTGTTGGGATTATTTTTTAAAGAAGACAGAAGAGGCGATGTAAAACCAAACTCCAAAACAAAATTGATTGAGTCGGTATTAAAAAGTGTCTCTGATACATTTAATGTGAGTTTGTTCAGTTATTTGATGCATATTGATTGTTGCAGTAAAAGTTATTGTTGCAGAGAAAATAGCAGGTTTTTAATTTTTTTTTACAGAATTGACATTTTGTTACATTTAAACAGTTTAGAGTAGAACGATTTGTCCTTGTTTACCCCTGAAAGGTTTTTTGTCACTGTTATTGTCCCGATCTTCAACCAAATCCCAAAGAATAGGGAAAAGTGTTCTGTATAGTCATTGTCAGTAGTAGTTAATGTCAGCCACAGATGAACGACTTCTATTAATTAGATTTAAAGACAATGCGCAGCGACATCACTAGTAAGTGGGCTGCTCATAAATCATGAGGACTTTAGGTGCTGCAATGAAACTGATGAAAAGTTTGGCTGCAGAATAGTTTTAATGGCTCAGCAAGTAAATTGTAGATGTTTAACAAGTTGTAAATGCTGCTGTTCAGTTTGCTGTCACCTAATTGAGGCCCTTTTTGTTGTTGTTTTGAGCACACGGTGTGTTGTTTCACAGTAGCCATAAAAGCTAATGTTATTGAGCTTGTCAAGTAAATATCGGCATGGAATTAACTTTATTTAGACTGGCTTATCATAAATGGTGTGTATTGCTGATACACCCTGATAAATATTTTATATACAAGGCATATAAACTTCTCTAAGTCGATAAATCTCTCTATGAATTTGCCACACAACCACTTTAAGGTGTTTTGGTCCGCTTGCCTGGTGAAAAGGCTGAAGCAGTAAATCGCTTGTACCTTGAGGAAGTAGGTCACCACTGTAAATATCCCAGCAGTAACGGTTCCAGCCGTTGTTGCTGTATTGATCATGCAGCCGCTGCCTCTGGAGATCTGGCTTAAAGGTTTTGTTTTCCCACACTAATAAAGAGAAGGGAATTGTTGCAGCATTGATGCACTAGTTTCCAGTTACTTCTAGGTCTAGTCTGGAAGAAAATTGTCTCTGAATTGCAGTTTTCCTCTCGTCGTTATTGGATGGGCACATTCAATAGCACAATGTCCTGGGATTTCTGTCAGTGCAAGAACTGTATGAACAATGATTGACTAGTATTCTTGGTGTTTTCTGTATTCTGGGACGTTCCTTTGAGAAGCACTGATATCAAAGTAGAATGCTATTGTAACCTTTCAGGCTTTTTTCTTATGTGAAGAGACTTTAAATCAGCATAACAGAAAATGTTTCTGCAACAAATCACCTACCCTGCCTTTTAAGGGTCTACATTCTCTGTATATATTCTATGTTCTGTATATAAATATTGCCAGTTTCATCTACATTTTAAAAGAACAAACATAAAAGGTTATTTTAAATTGTAATAATATTTTATAATATTAGTTTTTACTGTATTTTTTTTTTGTCTTGGTTAGAATAAGACTTCTTTGAAAAAAAATCTTACCAACCCAGAACTATTGAATAGTATTGTATAATAAAGCAATAAGCCCCACGAAGCCGTGTTTTACAGTGAATTTAGAACAGCTAAGGGGCGTTGTTAGGCACGCCGCAGAGCGGAGCTAAAATCCCCTTAGCAGTTCTAAATTCACTGTAAAACACAGCTTCAATGGGCTTATTGCTTTTATAAAACCGTTACTGCTATTAATAATTATTTTATTCATAAAATAAACACCAGCAACAAAAAATATAACCTTATAACACATTTATTCCACCGCCAAGCAATGTAGTTCCAAAGAGGTTGCCAAGCAACAAATGCAGCGACAAAGAATCACAAACGGCAGTTGCGCAGTAATACCAATGTAATGCGGTCACAGGTGTATGTTTGTTGAGTAATTTACAACGGCTTCGAACGCGGCTCAACCAATCAGAATCAAGGACCGGAACTATCCATTTTATAAATGTTTGAAATAAACACAGTAAATAATTACTGCCAGAAATCACTTATGATCAGCAAATTGAACAAAATGTGTTTTGAGTGTATCTGTCCAAACCTAACTTTCGGATTTCACTGCAGAGCTGACTTTATCAAAAGTTCGCCATAAGAGACACAACAAATATTAGCTTGTTCAGTTGTAAAATACAAAACATAGCCTACACATAGTTCACATTTTCCTTACTGGTACAGCATGTGTTGTCTGTGTGCTACTTTGAATCAGCTGAAAATTATTTTTATTTTCTCTCTTGTCTCTTTCAGCTTATATAAAATTTGTCTTTCGGACTTAATTCAGAACTGATGGTCAGTACCAAAAGTCTGATTTAGAGCTTTCAATCAAAATAATTTTCTGCTATAGGCCTTCTGCTCAGATATCTCTCCAGCTGGCAGTGGAGAGGGGTGCATGTGGCCCAGTTAAACCCCAGGCTTTGGTGCGGCCACAGAACGATAAGGCAGAGCCAGTAACAAGCCCTCAAACCGCTTGGCCCAAACTCCAATTACACTGGAACCCTGCTCTGAGTTCTCAGCATGTACATGAAAGCCAGTTTAGTGGGGTATAATTTCACTGCGGCCATCAAAACTGCCCAAGGCTTCTGTTGGGTCATATTTATGGCTCGTTCGAGGAAAAAGGACCAACACAATATAGCAGCTTCGTGGATTCCTCCTTTGACCGTCGGCACATTCATGTACAGTATTTTTTTATTGATGTGGGTTTTGAGAATTTCTGCCTCATTTGAGACACAACTAAACTGTCTGTTTCTAAAGTCTTGCAATCAATTGCTAAATTCCTGAACAAAGACAGGGCCCGTTTTCCATAGAAAGGACGCGCAGTGTTCAATGACAAAACTGGAGGAAGTGATCACAGTACCTTCTGGGATCTAGGATTATAGCTGTTCAGAAAAGGCTTGCCAAGCTGAAATCTCGCTAATTATTAATTACATACCCAAGCACTTGGCTCAGGGGCATGGCATATTTTCTGGAAATATGTTGTTCTCAGAAGGCAAAATACAACATTTTACTGTACTAAGTACTGACGGCCTCTGATACTGCCATCTTATGCTCAGCAAACAGCCTGATAAGGGCTTTTGGTTGTAAATGACTGTCAAGCTGATAAAATGAAAATGCACAATGGAAATGTGCTCTGGAGTGTAATTGCTGTCTCATAGTCTCAGTTAAGAGGTTATTAACTCAAAATAATCAGCTGAAGCCATTGACCTCAAACAGTAGCACTTTGCAGTGATTAGTAGACTTATCTAACAGCTAATTTAGAAATATTTAAAGTCGAAATGTAATTACCGGTATTGCATGAGGGCTGTAAACTGCAAACAACTATATGCTTGTGCTTTTGTTTGCTATAGGGTTTCAACCATGTGGGTCATGACCTCTTTCACATTTTTCGAGCATTATTTTTATAGTTGTTGGCTAGACTTATGAAATATGCAGGTAAAATATAGAATCGGTAAAGCATCAGTTCTGTTTACAAAGCAAAGGAAACCTCAAAATCACAGTCACTGCATTTAAAAACAAGACACGTTGAGTTTTAGAGTGAAGCAGGTGCTGTATTCTGTTCTGCTTCATTAAATTTTTCAATAAGTGATATATATATATATATATATATATATATATATATATATATATATATATATATATATACTATTAACCCTTATAACCCTTATGTTTGGGTGAATTGAGGGTCAAAGAAAAACTTGATACTAGGTTCAATGATCATTTACTAAATTATCAGCGTTTTCAATAATTCAACAGCCTGGAGTCAATTATTCCACTTATACTACGGTTACCACACCTCAAAACATTGTTCAGATGAAGTATTCCAAGACATTTGTCAGGTTTCTTTCCTTAAAACGCTCTTGTGTTAATTTCTTATGCATCTAACCCTCCGTTTCTAATTCCAAAATGTTATTTTAGAGCTAGTAACTGATACTTGATCCATTGATAGCAGACTGATGCAGTTATAATGCAGTTATGAGAGAGAGAGAGAGAGAGAGAGAGAGAGAGAGAGAGAGAGAGAGAGAGAGAGAGAGAGAGAGAGAGAGAGAGAGAGAGAGAGAGAGAGAGAGAGAGAGATGTGGATTACCTGAGTATGTCTCTCAACAGTTTTCGGCATCTGCGTCTTACTGTAAGTTTATCTGCTCCAAGAACAGCACCGTTATTACCTCACTAGTGAGAAATGAAAAAGTTGTTCAACTTTTTTACTGATAAAATCACCAGATCAGCGCTGACACTACATTTCTGTGCTAGTGTGTGTCAGTACTGAATATGTGAATAGAGCGGGAGAAAAAGAGTATGTATGTGTTTTTTTAACAAAAAACATGGAAATTATTTTTTCGTTTTTATCCTATTGTTTGCCATATTTATTTCTTTAGTCAGTGTCGTTATGGGTTTTGGTTATTTTGCTGTTGTAGACTGTAAGGGCCTTTGAAATAACCGAAATCATTTGGCGAAGTGAAATGGGACTGTAATGCGGTCAAGACTCAAGACCTGCTTGGAACTTCTTTAGCCGTGCATTTCCCTGAAAATAATTGCACATCTAGAGATCAGATTCAAGCATTCAACAGCCCCGTACTATAACCTGTCAATAAATCAGAATCAGTATGTGACCAATAACTTGTCATTAAGCTTTCTAATATAATACTGATACATTTGTTTGAAATCTTTTGTAACATAATTGTTTACTCTCACTTTTGATTAATTCAATTCATCCTTGATGAACAAAAAAATATAAGAAAGAATAGAACATTGTGAATCTTACAGATCTAAAGATGCAGTACTCTCAGTGAATTGGTGCCCTCTCTGCAAAAACTAAATCCTGAAGGAAACGCTGCATTTTTTTATTTTTAACTTTTGGCCTTGAAGTATAAAGTGAAAAGGGATTGGTGTTTTGAAAGGTGTTTCAAAAGCAGCGAGAGGAAACAGCACAATTTCACAGCAGTTTGCTTCTGTACTGGAATAGAACGTTGTGAAGAAAGATTGCAAGAATAAAGATAAATTGTTTCATATGGCTAAACTATCTAAACACAGGCCGGGTCCAGAATGTGTTATCAAAATCGTTTGAGGTGATAGCCGTGGTTGATCTTTTCTATTTCTAGACATTACTTTGCTTCTCTGAGAGCAGAGCAGACTTGTTTTTAGTTCTGCTATTGATAGGCCTGGTTTCATGGCATCCTTTAGAAGGGCTTGGCAGAAGTGTGTGTGCCCAGTTGTAGGGTGGTGCTTCCGGCTCCTGCTCATTACCTATGGAGGTAGTGGTGTGAGATTGCCTTCCCCTCTGGTTGGCTCAGCTTCTGTGGTTTCACATGAAAGGCCCGGTTTGACTGCGGATGATGGCAGCTGGGAGCCCCAAACAAAAGGATCCTTTCTGTCTTTGCTCTGTCTCTCTCAGCTGGTCCTTTTATTGCCAGCGCTCTAGCCCGTTTGGAAGTCAAATCTGTTACATGGGCAGTGAGGAAGATGGAATCCGGTTGCCTGGGTTGAGCAGGATACAAATATGAAAACTCCTGCAAACACTGGGGAAATCATTTGCAGAGATTCCCAGAATGCACCTGCATCCAGCGCTGGTCCGACCTTTTGTTTACTGCTAGTTAATCTTTTTGTGCATTTCTTTACACTACTAGAATCTTCGATTGGAGAACCAGTAGCCAATCCTGTTCCTGGAGATTTACCCTCCTACAGTGTTCAGCTCCAGCCATGCTCAACACACCTGTCTGTAATTATCAAGCCCCGTGTTCGAAATCACCCCCTATTCCCTCATTCACTATTCCCTATATTACTCCACTAATATAGTCCACTTGAAGGGGTGAATGAAAAAGAGTGAGTGAATTCGGACACTGGGTGTGCCAAAAGGACTGCCGCTTTTGCATAGTTTGTGCTTGCTGTAATCATTTGACACTTAGCAAACAGCTCCAGTAGTAATGAAAAGATTTATCTTTAACTCTGTTATTGAAACTAGCATGTATAAATTAAGCAATTTCATAATCAAGTTAAAGGGAATTATTTGTAGCCATATTAGACCAGTGGTTAGGAAATTCATTCAGTGCAACTGTCACAGTGCATTATTGGTATTTTCTAGCTGTTGAGCGAACGTCAGTTGTACACTCATTATTGCATTGTGGGATTGAATGAGTGCACTCAATAATGTCCACTAGGGTTTCGGACAGCCATTCTTGTCTTTTGTTGTTGTTGTTGTTGTTGTTGTTGTTGTTGTCTTAGTTCATCCAAAAATTAAAACTGTCTTTGTTTACTCTCTCACCTAGTTCCAAACCTGCATGACTTACTTTCTGTATGACAGATGTACGTTTAACCCATCACTGAAATCAAGGCTAATAAAATATTTTATTTGCTCTCTTTTTTATTTGAATCCATTAGGCCTGTTTTACACTGCAGACGGAAGCGGTGCATATTTAGTTCACCGCCGTTGCAAACAGGTTACACTTTCACACTGCCTGCATAAATGCACTGCTTATGCAGGCACAAACACTGTCAGAATTAAAGCACAATGTTATGTTGCTGCAGTTAAGCTGCCTTTTCACCTTATACAGTTCATTTTTTAACAGAGTCAGAGTCATATGTTTACTATTGATAGAAATTATCTTACTATACCTGTTTTTTATATGTCTGGGATTGAATGGGTGGGATTGAATTCGTAGCGGGCTCCTAGAATAAGAACCTCTCACCTTTTAATTAGAATTACAGGATGCTGTCTCTCTTGCCACACAATCATTAGTCAGGACAACAGGAAATGAGAATGAGTCATCATTAATGGCTTCCGCCATCTTTCCATAATTTCAGATGCCATTGAGCTACTAGTGCTTGATGAACTCTGTGTACAGTCAGTGCTTTTGCTCTTATCTATTGTACACTCAGAAATGTTGCTGAGTGGACCCACACTATGTGAGAGGATTGGCAGGATCTGAAAAGGATGTTTTTGTGTATTGAACAAAAGATGTGGTGTACATGAAGTGTCTTATGATTCACTTAGAGAAGACAGCATATATGGCACCTTTTCATTACAGAAAAAGTGCTGGTGGTAAGTGAGATCGACTGAAGCTTTATGGCTGCTTCTCTGAGAAATGGCTGTAGCACACTGCTTTGTAAGGGATAATATTGGGCCTTTTTACACATGGTCCCTTTATGCATTTTTACTGATTGAATAGCTATGCCATTTTGTTCAAGAAAGAGGAACAACTGTTCAAACAACTGTCGCCCAACATGTCTACTTGGTCGCATAAATGTGTCTCCGCAAAGTGAATATAAATCCGATATTCTGAGATTCAACAGAGTTCACATCAACAAAAGCAACAGATGTGCAATGCATTTTATTTATCATCAATTTAAATATCAAAATCTAAAATAGGATCCTCATCTTTTAATGAAGATGATTGTTGTGTGCGTTTGAGCTTCAGGATGTGATGGCGTACTTTCATTTTTATTTGTGGCAGTTTGCGTCTTGGCTTGCTGAAGTGATATTCAGCTACTCATCTGCAGCGGGTCATATTTTACCCGCAACGCGTTTTGGTTTTACCCGCAGCTAGTATAGGCTAACGCTCACACACGTTTATTTTTGTATCATTTTGATAGGAGAACTTTTTTTTTTATGTGTGGCTTCAACAATCAGATGCATTTACACTTGTCCAGTTTCGTTTGAAATGCGTCTCAAACCACCTCCTGAAGTGTTTTGAGTGATTTAGAGTCTCGAAAGCATTTCGGAGGGCATTTACTCCTGGTCTTTTCACGATCGGATGGCTATCAGATCAGAGAAATGCATGAAGTGACCAGATGTAAACTGACTGTTCAGACTGTGCTCAAACACCAAATTGATTCCTCTTTCGGGTTTACTTGTGCTTGAGTGGGCACATACACACAAAATTGACAAAATTCAGATCTTGGCAAGTATTCTCTCGGTTATGTCGTAAGTGAACAGTTGAGAAAGAAACCGGATGCGCGTCAGTATATTCGGTCCGAGCATTCGGTCTTAAAGGGACAGCAGCCTAATATTCCTGCTGTTGGCTGTGTCATTAATGTTAATAAAATGGGAAGAAGAAAAAAACCCTTCATCTACCATGTTTGAGAGAAAAGAAGATAGTGAGTAGAGCAATCAGGAGGAAAGTGATCACGACAGCTTGTAGGATACGTGTGCCGTGTATAAAGTGTGAGTACCAAGCAACATCTCCAGGTGCTCCCTTGAGAAACCAGAATAAAAAAGTTATGTGCACCCCTGAATATATTGTTTCTATATATAAAATCAACAACATTCCCTGATTAAAGCTGTTAAGTACTTAGTCTTGCACCTTTGTCTTTTTGTCATGTTTTTAAATAGCTTTTTGCTTCAAATCAAAGTTTTATTTTTAGATTAATGTTGTAGCTGGTCTGTTTGGTGCATGGCTTATAACTCATAAACAAATACTTTTTTTTTAAAGTGGTGTTAATGTTAAACAGCATCAAAACAGTGATCAGGAGTAAAGGTTACACACAAGCAGGTAAATATGCCCCCATTTACAGACGTTATCTTAGTGTCCAACATGAACGGTATGCGATTCCAAAATGTCAAATGTTCTATGTTGTTTGTTTTGATAAGAGAGATTTTATCAAAATCACCTTTCATCTGCTTCATGGGTAATCTCTCTGTTGTCAGTGAACCTCTTTGCCTCTAAGCAGTTATTTAGCATGCCTATTAGCACAGCAATATTTGAATGCTATCATTTATAAGCACCTGCTTTGACTTGACGCTGTGTCCCTGTTGCAGTGTAGCATGCTAGCATTCATCACATTCTTCAGAGTCTGGCTTACTTACGGCTGGCTGACACCAGCACTGATGGGGCTGCTCCATCAAAGGGCTCTAGTATCTGTCAGTGAGTCACCAAGTCGCTCTGTGAAATGCCAATCGAGTAGCACGGCACATCCGAAGATCAGTTCATTTAAGTTGGCACATGCCGAATGGAGGAGCAGAGGGTGAAACCATACCCTCTGTGAAAGGTTATCTCCTCACCCCGGTCTTCACCTTTGAAGTTGTGCTGCGCTAAACAATGTGTTATTGAGCAGGATGTAACTCTAGAGCTCCACGGACTGTGTTGATCTGCCACTGAGAGCAGAGACGATGAATTATTGAGTCCCGGGGCGATAGAGGCATTTGGAGGCCATATTGTCCTGGTCTGTGTGAAATTTTAAATTGTGATGGTCAGATAGGGGGGAGCAGAGTTCAAATACGTGGTGATTGAATCAAATAAGTAACGTTACAAAAGGGTGCGTGCGCTGATATTCTCCAGTGATCTGTAAAGGACAACACTGGCAGTTATTTCCCACTGCATTGAGGGTCATCTAAATTCAATGATATGATTTAACTCAGATCTGAGTGCAAAAATGTGACTTGAAACTTGATAGGCCCGTTCACACCAGGAACGATAACTATCGAGTGTAGCGTCAGTTCTGGCAGGTCATGTTAGTCAAGCTTGCATCAGCTGACTCTCAGCTGATCCACGTCTACCTATAGGAATACGACGCCTATCACTGTATACATATATAAGCTCCTTCAGTATTATCAGCAGCTATCGCGTTTCTCAGGAGCGAATTACCCTCCTCCATCCCCAGCTCCTCCTCTCATCCAGTCAGGATTAGGCATTCTGATTCCCCCTGAATCAGAATAAATTCTCGAATTATGTTGTACTTTAAAATTTTGAATTAATTATATTTGTATACATTCATGTTGGTTCTGTTCTGTTTACCCCAAGGGGGGTTATTGCTGCTCTCCCTGCTCTTAATAATGCTAGGCTGCATGGATGCGCAGGGAGTTCTCGCCCAGAACGGAACCATACCGCCAATCCAAACTGTATGCTAATTGTCAATCGTATTTGACGATAGTGGTCCTGACAGAAATAAAGATAATCATAACTATTTTATTTGTATTAGCCTCTGGTAATGTTCTGGTTGTTATAAGCATATGTTGCAGTTCTTTCATCTGCCACTTTAAAGGCTCAAGCTCTTTAAAGTCAGGTAGATTATGATTGACTGTCAATTGTGATTTCAAAGTTATCGTTCCCCTGTGTCGTTGTTATACAGTGTAGTTGTGGTAAGGACTGAATAAGAATGATTATTAAAACTTTTATGGTAGTTGTTAGGGGTGGAAGAAAAAATCGATGCATCGCGATTCTCTCTCCAACGAATCTAACCTCAGATACGCAATGACTCTGCATGTGCTTTAGAAACAACCGTATTCTGCTTGCTTCTAATTCCTCACACACACCACTCAAACCTTTCATAAAATAATCTTACATAAAGTTCGGGAAGATTGAAATGAATTACAAGGACATTCGCAGGCTTTATTGCAATGGATATGCGCTGTGCTTGATGTTATGCTTGCAGTGTGTGGCCTCGCCCGCCGGTATTTTCCTTACAAATACTCTATGAAGGCATAATTTATGTCGTTTGGAATGCAGTGGGCATTATGAAACTCACTGACAGAAGGCTGCTTTAAATTTCAAATGCTCACGTGCACTTTGTACAAGATTTATGTGCGACTCTATGTGCTAAATCTACTTGCATCTCAAAATGCTTTTATGATGCGAAATTAATGTAAACAGTCAATTATGTCTTGAGGGATTTAACAGACAGGACAAAAAACATCTTATATTTCAAAAGAGATCTGTGCATTAGTGTGAATACAGCTTATTAATAAATTGGCGGTCTATGGTGTCATCATAATAATCAAACAACAGTAAAGAAGAATCTGAGAAATCTCTCTCTGAGAAAGAGAAAAATAACTCAGCTCAGCTCTTGAATGGAAACCTTTCAGATACTCTTAAATACTGAAAGCACTCTTTGTTTATGGCTTGTATTTTCTTTGTTCCTCTTTATTATATTAAATAAAAAAATAATTTGTAATTATTTAAAAAAATACTTACTGTATAATTGTATATGTAATTAAATACATAAAAAAGATTTCCAGTTGGAAATCGGAAATCTGGGAATCGATTCCCAGCCCTAGTATTTGGTATAAGTATCGTCTTTGGTGTGAACAGGGTTTTTGACTTTGTTTTTGACTTTTGACTTGAGTTGCAGGGCTCAAATTGCTCCAACAGATGTTTAGATCTTCAAATTTTGATCTTCAGAGATTTTTTTTTCCTCTCAATATCAGAAAACTGCTAGAAATTAGCCACTTGTGCAGTCTATGTCACTCTTTTCTGGTAAAAATAAATAAATAAAATTATCCACATCATTGCTTTTCTAGGAAATTTCTACAAATTATAATAAAAAAATATATATGTGCAATTTAATTGTTCTCCATGGTTTATGACGCATATTGAAACCTTGAGCTTGACTTTTTATACTCTGTATAAAAAGTGGCGAAGGGCAGTTTGGCTTGTATGTTTCTGCACACCTTGACTTTGAACTACCACCTGCTGAGGTTTAATTAAACATCTGATATATACAGAGCTGTGTTGCTTTGAGCACTGCTCTGCCCAGTAGCAGTGGGTTTTCTGCATGGATGAGGTGCGTGGAGCAGCTGGCGTGATACAGGTAGTCTGGTGTTTCATCTCTACAGCCTAAAGGAGTCTGTTCTGGAGACTCTCTCTATCTATCTGTCTATCGATCTATCTGACTGTCTGTTCGTCCTCTCTTTCTGGCTGCGTCCGAAAACTTAGGCAGCTGACTTGTTGCCTCGCTGCCTTATCAGGCTTGACTTTGTAGACAGCGTTTGCTTACAAAAGTACCTCACGAAACCGATTTTAAACAGCGTAACAGTTTAATGATCTACAGCAAAATAGAGCGAGCTTTGGTGATAACTAAGCAAAATATTTTTACTACAATAGTTATTTTTTGCTAGAAATGACATCAGAAGTGGAAAACATTGGTAAAAAAACTTACATTTAAACACAAACTGGCCAACCTCCAACTTTCAGATACCATCTTGGATGGAAATCCAATGGAATGGAAAGCACATGATTGTGGGATATCAAAAGCAGCGAATGATACATTTTTGATGCCTTTAAAATCAATCAGATGAAGTTATCTCAGGAAGTGAAGCTAACATTGGATTGGGACTTGCCTTGATGCCTTCCTACCTTAGAACGCATCCTCCGAAGGCAGCATTTTTAAGCTTTCGGACGCAGCCTCTCTCTTTTTCATTTTTAACTTTTCAATCAGTCATTGTTACCTAAATGTTTATTGCAAGACATAAAATAAAGGAAACATCTAGTTAAAAATAAGCATGCCACGTTTTCCATTTCTTTTTCACTGAATGATCGCAAGGAAGATGTTTATGATGAGTTGATTAGGATTGACATGGCTCCATTTATTTGTTCAAATATACAGGGGAAACTAATATTGTGAAACATTTTTACAATTTAAAATAACTGTGTTCTATTTTACTATATTTTAAAGTGTAATTTATTCCAAAGAATTTTCAGTTCTCAAGTAATCTTTGGTATTATGTTTTTGTTAAATGATTATATTATGTTTATAATAAATGTCTCTACTATCACTTTTGATCAATTTAATGCATTCTTGCTGAATAAAAGTAAAAAAAATCACAATGTTTGTGATGTTGCAAGTTGCAAAAAAGGAGACAAATTATAATAATAAAAAATCATGATTGTGAATATATTGCAAAATACTCAATATATCTCCTAGCCCTAGTGCCATCTCAAAATTTAGAGACATTCATTACAGCGCTCTCCTCCTGCCCACACCCCCTTAGTCATGTTCCTTCAGCCCATTTCTCTGTCATTCTCTCTTTTTTGGCTCTCCGACTGTTCGCCTCCAGTTCTGTCCTCCCACTCCCTCTCTCTCTCTCTCTCTCTCTCTCTCTCTCTCTCTCTCTCTCTCTCTCTCTCTCTCTCTCTCTCTCTCTCTCTCTCTCTCTCTCTGTCTTTCCTCCCCACCATCATTCCCTCTACTGCTTTACTTCTCATGGCTCTCAGCGTGCATTGTTATGTTCAGTGACTCCTCCATCTGTTCATCTTTTCCTCTTCCTCTTCCTCTCTCTCTTCTGCTTCAGTGGTCACTTACAGCCACGTGGTTCTGCTGTGTAGTTCACCGGGCGGCCAACACTCCATCTCCAAAGCTGGAGACATAGCTGTAGAACACGGGAATGACCCAGGGTGTCTAAACACACTTTTCATCCTCTCTTGATTAAATCCACCCCCCACAAAACACCATGGTACTGTGATCAAATCAGATGGAAATGCCTTGGTACTTTGATTTTGAAGTTTGAATGACTGCCATATAAGGTTCTTATAAGGTTCTATACCTTTCAGAATAACATTTTTTTAATTGCATTAATTGAATTCCAGAATTTGTATTGAATCTGGATTATGGTAGAACAGAATGCAGAATTGTAGTTTGAATCTGATTTTTAAGTCAAATTAAATTGGAATACAATTCAAAGGAGCTGAATTGTGAAACGTTTTATTTTTGTTATAAAACATGTACGAAAGTATGAAATTCTTTATCTTGTAATCACCCTTTCACTTCCACAGAATAAATGATGGCTGATTGCTAATTAAGCTAATTATAGGATGGTACATTTCTTTAAAAAAAAAAGAAAAAAAGAAGTAAAACAGTGTTACTTGTCTGCGGTATCAGTCATTGGTTTCAGTTCATTTTATGTGTCACTTTGTGCATTTTAGGTGATAGGTCAACAAAAACTTCTTTAATCACAAATTCCAATCATGTTTTTCCAAACCTGTATAATGTATTTCCTCTACCAAACACAAAAGAAAATATTTTCAAAGATCTTCTTTTTTTTTAAACTGTTTTCGTCCATACAACAAAGTCAGTGGGTTCCAAAACAACACTGGACTCAGTAACTTTCATCGTGTGGACAATGCATTTTCTTTTGTGTTCTGCAGAAGAAAGGAAGTCATACGGTTTCAGAATGAGCCCTGTGTTAAAGTTTAGAGCCGGGTGGATGTTCTCACTGTTTGGATTTGAGCATTACAGCGGGTGTCAAAGTAAAGAGAAATAATTGGATTGAGCTTGAGCCCAGTTTAAGTTAACTAGATACTACAAATGTCCTATCTGAACAGGAAAGGCGAGACCCCCAACGATGACCCAGTGGGTGACATTTGTGTGGTGGTGAAGTGGTTGTGCTTTTGACAGGATTCGTTTCTAATACTCCCTTTCTCTCTACAGTACAGTATGTTTTTCTCCTTTCTTTTTTCTCCCTCCCTCCCTTTCTCCTGTGCTCCAGCTGCCTACATTATTATTTGTGGTGATGTTGCGTAACTATATTGGCTGTTGGCCTGAGAGCCATGCTAAACCTCTGCAGGGGTCAGAAGAAAGTGGGATGGGGATAGAGAGAGAATTAGAGCGAGTAAGCCAATAAGCGAGTGTGTGTGTGGCCAAGAGATCCAGCAGGTAATAAACCTTTTGTGCTTTGAGGCACCTACAGTACAGTATTACAGTTTCATGAGCTCATCCCCCATGGTGGCCTGGCTGATGTTATATAATGACATGTTGGATGCACTTAGTAAAAGTCCCTTTAAGGCAGGCCAGTGTCTTTGATGCCCAACAGGGTAATGCTATTTTCTGTAGGTTTGGGAATTGGGAAAAACTGAAGTCCTGTTTGTGAACATTATATTTCAATAATATATTTAAAATCAGCAAATATTGTACAAATCATAGTAAAAATAATAATAATAAATAACTAAACACATAAATCAGCAATAGTGCTAATCTCAGTAAAACAAAACATAGTAAATAGCAAATCATAGTAAAAGCCATAAATAATAATAGTAATAATAATTTAGTAAAAATGTTTTGTTTTCAACAAATTGTTAGAATTAATAAATAAATTATACATATACATACATACATACATACATAGTATTGTTTGTCTTTATTTGTATAGCTTCTTATACTTGATATTGATCATTAAAATCATAAAAAAAAGAGACAGGGTTGTGTCATATGCACATATTGCCTGAACCACAACCTCAGTATTCAAGACGTATTTTCAAGCGTATCCCATCATGCACTATGTCTGGGACAAATGCCCCGAAATCCCGAGATGTCGGTGAAAACATTCCACTGTAAGTTAAATTAATTCGATATTTCATAGAATTTGGTTGTAAAACATAGTGTTGCACATTTTTATTGGTGCTAATATGTGTAGGTTATGTGTATTTTGTACAACATTTGCAATTGCTTTTTATTATATGTTTGCTTTTTTTTTTTTTTTTTTTTTGAAATTGTACCTTAGTTACATAGCGACTACTGAACAGTAGCATTTTGCATACACAAATTGCATTTTCTTTGCAAGAGTATAAGTGTGTCCCATCGGGTAATCAAAAGTTCTATACACACTTGCAGTTTTCAGCTTCACGCCTACTTGAACTTACCACGCCTACTTACCAAATAGAGGAAATACGTCATATAAGTAGACAAGTGGTCAAGTGCAAAGACCGCAAGTGTGGGTATTTAGACAGGGCAGTTGTATCCTTCATTGCCCAAAAAATGGCCTTCGTTTATATACACATACATACGTGTGTGTGTGTGTGTGTGTGTGTGTGTGTGTGTGTGTGTGTGTGTGTGTGTGTGTGTGTGTGTGTATTAATAATTCATATTTTTATATTGTATGTTCTACTAGTTATACATTTATATTATATATACACATATAACAATACATATTGTATTATTTCTCCAATAGTGCTAAGTCACAGTAAGTCACATAACCCTCCTGGAAATAACATAGTAGCCAGTCAGTGAGATTGAAAGTGGTGTATTACTGCTCTCTTCATTGTAGTATTCATCAGACAATCTTTGGATGTATTGACTGAAGCTAAGATTAGGCTGCACACTAAACATGTTATGACGAGGCGGCGGAAGAACCAGAGGCAATTGTTTACCTCCTCCAATCTTATCAATGGCCTCAGTCATTTGCGATCACAGAGTGGAGGGAACACTGTACGTGAGCAGCCAGCCACTATTGCAGGTGTTCAGATTGCAAGGTATTCATCAATCCAGACCACTTTCTCTCCATTGCCTTCCACGCTACCACTTGACTGCTTGCCTTACTCACAAACCGGCGTTAATTAGAAGTAGCTGGATCCAATGAGCCTTTGTAGAGATCACTTCAAAGGGACCTTTGGAGAGATGGGAGGACGGCACACGGTGACGGCACGCACTGGATTTATTGAAAGAAGGAGCTTGTAATTAGGTTGGTGGATGCTGCGTCTCAAAAGAAGTGGACACAACAACCCTTTTTTCTTACATTCTATCTCTCTGTGTCCACGAGGAGCGGCCAATTATAGCTTATTTATGGAAACAATCTGACTGAGCAAAGGATGGGGATAGTAAAACACACACGGATGGGTAATGTCATTATAAACATCTGAATATGAAATTGGCACGGTCACCGAAGCTGATTGAATGATGCTAAAGATGTAAACACTGATCTTGCATTCAGAAGGTCTTCTAAGGACAAGTACCTTTTATTTCCGGTCTCAATTACATCCACAACCCTGCAGGCCTGCTGCTGCTGCTGCTTATTTTAATGATGTGGCTGATAGGGGAACGAGCACAGGTGCAGCAATAGGCCTCGCATACAATCAACATTTAAATGTATTTTTAAACCGGACCTGTCCAATGCCTCCCAAAATAGATTAGCTGCCTGTTAGATGTTTACACAAAACTGCTGTTCTTCACATCTAAAGTGATGTGATGTGATGTTGCTGCTGCCAAGGTCAGCTCAATTTCTGTAAGCTCCATAAGGCTTCCAGGTGTTAATGGGTCAGATTTCACAGAGGTTCTTGATGTTTGATCTTTTATAATCACTCTGACCTGCTTATACTTTAGATTTACACTGTATATAAAAGACATGTTATACACAAATATTATAAAAAGTTATAACAAAGTTTGGGGTCAGTAAGACATTTTTTTTTACCTTTCTTGTGCTCACCCAGGTTGCAATTATTTGATCAAAATACAGTAAAAACAGTATATTACCTGTTTTGTATTTTAATGTATTTTCAAATGTAATTAATTATAGATTGGTAAGTTCAAAAAGAACATAATTATTTAAAATCTTAGAAATCTTTTGTGACATTTATAAGTCTGTTTACTGTCACTTTTGATCAACTTAATGCATCATTGTTGAGCAAAAGTATTAATTTCTATTCAAAATACCAACAAATTGTTGTCACGTTATGGCTCATTAACAATATATGGTAATGTTTTGTTTAAATAAATTGTAAAAAAAAAAAAAAAAGCCTTCCAATGCTTTTTCAAAAAAGAAGCAACACATCATTATGATGTTCAGTTTAAAAAAATGTATATCCATTTTGAGATATACCAAAGATTACATTTAACAGTGATATTAAATGTATATATTTTTTTACAAATAAGTCTCAGTGAACTTAGTGAGCATTAGATGACGGCAAAGATAATCTAAATGTCAAAAGTTTTCATTAGTTAACATGAACTATCAATTAGCAATGCTTCTACAGCATTTACTATATTCTTAATGTCAATCTCAACATTTACTAATGTTTTTAAAATCAAAAGTTGTATCTGTTATAATTAGTTAATGTACTATGAACTAACATTACAGAATTTTCCTGCTGTTTTTTTATTTCATTAAAATTAGACCTCTACTTTTAGACAATGAACCTAAATTAGCCTAATTGACCAAGCTTTGCCTGTATTTCTTAAGTTTTGTACAACTGAAGTGAAACAACAAATTAATGTTAACACAATTTGTTAATTCATTGCTATGAGCTGATTTAATGATTCAGTTCAGTGTTAAAATTAATTTATTGCTTCTTGCCAAGTCTAATTATTTTGTTAATTAAGCTTTTTTTTTTGCCCCAGTTATTAGCCAATCAATTTGCAGACCACTTGAAATCCTTCACGGACCACAGTTTAAAAACCATTGCTTTTGCTGATTTACAGATAATGAAAAGGCTTGCTTTAAAAAAATAAACTCAATCGCCCTTGAAAGGTAGCATGCTCTTGTCTGATCCAGACATGTTTATCTAATATTTTCCTTCATTACCATATTTGATTCAGTTACCGTAGCTGATTTGCTATGCACTAGATTTTTCTAGACAGAATGAATCTTTATGATCAGATGAGAAAACATCATGCTGTTACCTAAAAATGGCCCTCCATAAATATTCAGTAGCAGCATAGACTCCTTCTCTAATGAGTGTTGTTGAAGTCCCTGCGGCCAAAATTACATCAATTCACCAGCAAATAGGGATTAGATTGTGGCTAGGTGTAGTCGCAAAATCTTTTAGTGTTAAGACTTGTGCAAAGTCTTTGTATGAACGTGTAATCAAGCCTTACTCTGCTTTATTGATTGGTTGTCTCAACTTAAGATCTGTGGATCAATGAAAAGGAAGAGAGACTCAAAGAAATGTTTGCGCTCCCTCTGCTGGACAGACAGCTAGTGATGATTGTATTGCAATAATCTAACTTTAATCATTCTCATGTTCACTCTGTTGTAAAGTAATGCTGTTGAAACTCCTCATAAGATCTCACTGACCCTCTTTTCTGGTCTGTTCTGCAGTGGGGCGTCTCCTCATTGAATTCAGCTCCCAGATAACCCTCGAACGGGTACAGAGAGAGAACCCTAATGTGACAGAAGGGGGGAAATACACTCCTCCGGACTGCCGGCCCAAACAAAAGGTGGCCATAATCATCCCATTCAGACACAGAGACAACCACCTGAAATACTGGCTTCACTACCTGCACCCAGTCCTGCGCAGACAGAAGATTGAATATGGGATCTATATCATCAACCAGGTTAGTGTGTATGTTTGTGTAAGACACTTGAGCCTTTACCTGATTCCATATGATCAATTAGAGAATCTGTGTTTTCGAACATGATATTTGGTTTCTAGCTGGTCTAAGATGGTTATTAACAATTCTAAGCTAGGCATTCGTCTCAGCTGGCAATTTAATGATTTACCAACCATCAAGTTTGAAAAAACATCTCACCAATATACTTCAATATACTCAATATACCGATCTACTTCAAGCATAATTCAATAACGAAGTGTGATGTCATTTCGAACAAAATAAGACCAAAATTAAGTTTGTTTGGTGTTCGTTTCGGGAGTTTGAAACCGCCTCCCAAAGCGAAGTTTCCAGAAAAATTTGCTCCGGCTGGTAAACACCTTAGAGCTACCATTAGTCTGTGGCGATCACACCATATTCTTTGGTTTGACCGGAGGAGAACTGGCCCCGAATAAGCCTGGTTTCTCTGGCTTTCCATTTCTGTCACCTGATGGTTTGCTAGTTTGGGACACATAATATTCAGCAATATCATTGATCTTCCATAATTGATTAACTTTACTCAGTTCTTGAACCAAACTGAATCAACAATGAACTCACTTAAGCTGAATAATGACTGAGTCCAATATTTTCCTGTTTATCACTATAAAGCTGCTTTGAAACAATCTCTATTGTATAAAGCACTATATAAATAAAGGTGACTTGACTTAATTACGTAATAAGTTTGTGTTGTCTGGGGCTCCTCCTTTGACGTGGAAATCTTCTCGGGTTCATTTCTCCTGTTCCGTCCATCCAGGTCAGATGTGAGTAAAAACATGAACACACTGGAGAGCTGCTTTATAGTTTAAATTGAAGTTGTAATTCTAATTTCAAGTGACACTGACAGTGTTTTCATGTTTAATACTGTAAAGCTGATTGCTTTAAAGCTGTCTATTGTATAAATTGGTATATAATAAACGAGACGTGACTTGACTGGAGTACTGAATAGCAGAGCTGCTGCAAACATCCACATCACTTTGATCAGATGCTTTCTTAACTGCTGTTTTCACCGCTGTCATTTTTGTTGTGTGTTTATTTTGTCATTGAGAGGAAAGAGTTAACAGTTACCTCTGCTATGGTATTTTAAACTTCTTTTTTTGACCCCCAATCAAAGAATGAAAAAGAACTTTGCCATGAGTACATCGTGGCCTTTAAGCTGAAACAGTAACCATCTGGATTTCCCAGCAGGAATGTCAGAGTTTGTTCATTTGGATGGTGTGAATGGTATTTCCACGTGTACAAACCTCAACACATTCGTAAAAAAGTTATTCTTCATTTAAAGAATGAATGAAGTTCACCTTCTTCTCTGGAGAATCATCTAGCTTCAATGGTAAACAGCTGCTTCTATTAGGTCTACTCACTTTGCTACTCACATTGATGGAAAGCCAAATATTAAAACCTCTAAACCTCTATAGGGGATGCTTTCAAGGTTAGCTAAAAATTGTAATGGATAACAGGGAGCCAAGAGGCTGTTTTATTGAATGGAAGTCAATGGAGGAGATACTTTAAGGCCAATTCACACTGCACCGTTAGACGCCGACTAACACGGACAAACACCAGATTACAGTACGCCACTTCTCAGACATTCCACGACCCGAAAACAAGTGCCGACTAATGCCAACAGGGGTAAACACACTGATCTGACAAAACCCCACAAAGTGTCTGTTGCCGTTGGCCGGTGCAGTGAATCTTGGCCTTTAGAATGCTAAATAAACTGATTTTGTGCAGAAATGGCTAATTAAGTAACAGATTGACTTGTTGCCTAATCTTCAACAGATTTGCTATCAGATGTCCGTTTTGTTTTTTCTTTTGGAACTCACATATTCGATTATATATATTTGCTTATTTTTCCAGTGATGTAGACATGGCCATTGATATCTCCTCCAACATCTGGAAAAATACTACAAGAATAAGAAATCTGTCGGGGTAGGGGAAGTTGGTTAGGATTGAACTCTGATTTGGACCAAGCAATCGAACCATTTGTGAAAACAGCTGGTGGCATTGCTTCTCTTCCGCCTCCCACTCTTTCATCAGTCTGTTGTTCTTTGTGTGGGGTGACCCTGGAGGGGCGGCAGAGATGTTCAAGGCCATGAGAAATCATTAGCCTGCTTGCCACATTGTTGTCTGCCTAGGCCTGTTGTTTGGGTTAATGAGTGCGATCAAAAGTTTGCAGCTATCCATCTTCAAAGTTTGCAGAGTAATGATGTGACCTGTCGAGCAGTGAGCGCTGAGAGATCTATCTGTGGAGTAACAAAGAAGGGCAAAGAGTCTGTAATTGATGGAGCATCGGCTGAACACTGGGCTAAGGTTACCTTTCTTAGAGCTATCACCTCACTAAATGCAGGTCAAATATGTGACAGGTTGATTTTCATCGTCACATTATGACTTTTTTTTTTTATCTCCAAGAATTAAAACCACTGAAAAGGGACATAAAACTAGTCCGTTTTTTAGTGCAGTCTTAAGTATCCGTGTGACAGTTGGAGTTGTTTTAAAATGCAAAGCACTTTGGATCTTCCTCAGGCTCAGCCTTACAATTACAGATAACTGCAGACTGAATAGTTTTAGCTTGTCTTGTCAATTGATTACAAATTTTAATCAAATTAATTACAGGAAATGCTGATTAGTTAGTTAAATGAATCACGATTAACAGCATAAATCAGTATTTGCTGAGAAAAGACCTCAGAGGAAGATAATGTGAAATTAAGTAAATGACGTTGAGTATAGCAGACTAGTCAAAAAATGACGTCAGTATGATTTATTTACATACTGTATAATTGGACCTACAGTAAGTTTATCACTGGCCTACATTTCACAGCAATCCATTTAGCTAATAACTGTTTTGTTTTGTAATAATTTAAAATGTAATTATTTCTGGCTAGAAATAATGATTTAGAAAATTCAAAAGTATATTTTATTTTTACATTATAAATGTCTTCGTCACTTTAAGTCAGTTTAATACATCTTTGCTGAATACAAAAGAAGAAACCTAATTATCTTTGGCCATTTCACTGTATGTCTTTTTCAGCATCTCCTGACATGAGAGCTATGTTAAGTTAAAAACGCTTTCAACATTTTAAAAGGCACTTTGAAAATGTTTTGTTCCATTTCGTTGTGCTCCATCCGACTATTTTTAAATTAAGAACGCGTCATGTGCGAACATCTTGCTCGTTCTGGTGAGGTTTGACTAGACACATTGCCTGTGGGAGCAGTTGGATTGTGGGTAACTGCAGGCTCGCAAAAACATAAAGTTTGTCATTCAATTTCTTTGATGGTAGCTTATTATAGAATTTACTTATCCACACGTGTGATTTTTCAGTTCAATTTGAACTCATTGTAGTCCATCTCATATCACACAAATCTTCTCTCCTGACTCAACACTTGTTAGTAAAAAAACTTATGCTAACATTCATCTGTTTTGTTTACTCAAGCAGTGCTGTCAAATTGTGTTGAGTGGGTCTCATCAAAAATGTAAAATGTGTAGCTAGTTATTTGCGCTGTCAGAGCTGAGCAGTGAGGAACACACACCATATGCACGTACACGCTCAATTGTGACATTATGCACTCTGCATTTTAATGCAAGCATTATCAGTAAATTGTCATGCTCAGCTCAGTATAACAGAATGGAATAAGAATAAGCAACAGAATAAGCTGAAGGCCAGCGTTTGCTCTTTTCCCAGAACAAGGTGTTTGCTAAATGAGTCCATTTCTGTACGTTGGAGTATCTGGTACATCCATGGTAACTGTTTACATTAGGTGACAAAGACAACAGGACCCTTTTTTGAAAGCACAATTATGTCATGTAACAAAAGTTTGTGTCTCCAGTTTGTGGGTCAACTGTTTGAATATAAAGTGTAGTTTAGAAATGTTCTTTAATTCACTTTTGATTGAAGGCTGTGTGGATATGTTGATCCATTGTGTTGATAATATAGCATGATACATTGAAATACAGAGTGCAATTATCTTCTATTTTAGTTGAAGAAAGTATTTTGTTCACATAAAATGAAAAGAAAATCAAATTAAATCTGCAGACATTTTCAGTTGTCCAATTCCACAGGCTTTTCTTATCTTGTTGTTAAATTGCTTGTATCCATTGCAATCTTTCTTTAGCATCTTTTATTCAACTGGCTGGCAAAATGGAAAATCATTTCTGGATTCATCAGTTTTTTCCCCCATTTTCAGTTTTTCTTTTCTATAAAAGTTTTATTCTCTTTTGGTATTGTATCAAGCATACCAGAGCAGATGACTCTTATGTCATGTCATTTCAATCCTGTATGATTTTCTTCTGTGGAACATAAAATAAGATATTTTGAAACTCAGGGATGTCAAAACATCATTTGGAACCCTTTGACTTTCATTAGCTTATGTGGACAAACAGTTCTATAAAATATTAGTTCCACATAAGAAAGAAAGTCATACAGGTTTAGAACGACATGCGGATCAGTAAATGATGACATCATTTTAATTTTGCGGTGAACTATCCCTAAGGTTGTCGAATTGTACTCTAGATGATGTAATGATGTTTTTTTTTAAACAGACCATTTTCACAGAAGCTTACAGTTCATGAAAAATGGTATAAAATCACAACTTTATGAAAATCTGCTTTTATTAAATTCCCCAGGCTCTGCATTTTAATGACAATCCTTCTTTGCATCACATTATTAAGGAATTGGAAGTGTATAGAAACCTTTATTTCTCTTTTCTTGAGTCAGAACTTATAAAATACAGTCTCATTATATTGAAGTGAAATATGAGTATTATTTTAAAAGTGCCCTCTATTGCAATAGATTTCCCCTTTCAAACATTCATGTTCACAAATGATTTGCATTACTACAGGAAAGCTGCCCTGCTGACTCCTTTGTTTAAGCAGCGGCGGTCACAGATCAGTGAATCTGATGAGGACGATGCATCATTGCTGTGACCTCTGCTGCTTGCTGTTGAACTGAAATAGTTTGAATCTCGCTGGATCTCATCCAGTTAATGCAAAGAGGACAGACACTGAGTTCAGCCAGGTTTTCTCTTAAAGGTTTACACACAAACACACACACTGCCTATGCCGAGTCATTCCTCATCAGTATCACCCACTAGAAAACACACTGTATAATGTGAACACAAT
Source organism: Phoxinus phoxinus (assembly GCF_949152265.1). Lineage (NCBI taxonomy): Eukaryota > Metazoa > Chordata > Actinopteri > Cypriniformes > Leuciscidae > Phoxinus > Phoxinus phoxinus. Next base: position 29,862,333 of record NC_136880.1, on the reverse strand, counting down.
AGAATGTGACAGGTGCTGAAAAAATAAAAACCATTTAAGGCAGGTCAATAAGGACTCTCTCGTCTCGCACTCCCTCCCTGTTTGTCTTTTCCTCTTTCACTCTCACACTTTCTGCAGGATGACAGTTGGGAGTACTTCATGTATCATGCTCACTAGAGTGTTAAATTATTTTAAGCGAGGCCGCTTTACCCAGGATTGAGGTAAGACGTGCAAATTCTTCAGATCTTTGGGCTGAAGATAATGCTGGATAAATGCTGTCACGTCCTAAGAGTGTTGTAATGTTGGGTTTGGAAAGGTGCACCGGTAGGATAGCCCTCTTTTCTTTACCTCAGTTCTTCTCACGTCTGACCACTTCAGGAGGTTTGACACTCTGGCTTAACAAGTTTAATGCTGAAATGTTTATTTGTGTGTATAAAGCAGGTGTTTTCCCTCCTAAGCATCCTAGAAGATGCATGAAAGCCAAAGTTAGTTTGGTGAGGATATTATGTTCTGTGCACTGTTGGGATTCATTAACCGACTGTTGATTAATGAGTTTGACTTGTTGAGTTACACTAGACTCGTCCAGTGGTTCTCAGTTAGTTAGTAATAACACACAAAAAACTCAAATGCAATTATAAATGTAAATAATTAGAGTCTGTACGTCCTGTCAAATGGTGTTTGCATCTGTCACTTGGTAGAAGCTAGCCAATTATTTTAATCAGGGATATTTTATAGATGATGAATTTAAAACAGTTTAAAAACTCTATCAGAAAAGTTGTGTCTCTGATTCATCACCTTTGAAGCAGAGCTTCTTCAGTAGCACAATTACGTCGCACTTCACCGTTCAGATCACCTGCGGGAGCAATGTTTTCATTGTTAGCATAATCCTTACAACTCTTTTGTCTGAACTCTTAGTCATTTTGTGCAATTAAAGATATAATATATCTTAAATTATAGATATTTTTCCTTTTTTGAACATCTGTTGGCTACCATATTGAAGCTCCTCATGCTATTTTGCTATTTTTGAGATATTTGTCTATATGCAGATGGACTTTGTCTTATTTTTTCAGGGCCGTTTTTGAACAAAACAGTGTTTCCTGTCTTTACACCCACTTAGAAAAGACATTTACAAAAAATTACTTAAGGGTTTACTTAAGACTAAGTAGTCATTCAGACAACCCACAGATTGGTCGATTGACCAATTATAGTTTTGATAAATATTCGTATCCATTGATTCAAAAGTTTGGGTTTGGTAAGATTTTTTTCTTTTTTAAATGTTTTTGAAAGAAGTGTCTTATGCTCACCAAGGTTGCATCCATTTGATTTAAAAATACAGTAAAAAAAAAAAAAAACATACTGTATATGTTATTACATTTTAAAATAACCGTTCTAAATGTAATCTATTCCTGTGATGCCAAATTTTCAGCAGCCATTACTCCGGTCTTCAGTATCACATGATCATTCAGAAATCATTCTAATATAAACATTTCTTATTATTATCTTTGCTGAATAAGTGTTACTTTTTAAACAATCTTACTCTCCCCAAAGTTTTTAGCGGTAGTGTATATATTTATAGATGGATGAATAGAGTCTCCTGAATGTATCTTCATGCTGACCTTAAAGGGATAGTTCACTTTAAAATTTAAATTCTGTCATCATATACTCACCCTAAAGTTGTTTCAAACCTGTATGAATTTATTTCTTCTGCTGAACACAAAGGAAGATATTTTGAAGGATGTCGGTAACCAAACAGTTAACTGGTCCCATTGACTTCCATAGTAATTTTTTTTCCTACTATGGAAGTCAATGGGACCAGTTAACTGTTTTGTTACCAACATTCTTCAAAATATATTCCTTTGTGTTCAGCAAAATAAAAAAGGATATTCATACAGGTTTAAACAACTTGAGGGTGAGTATACAGAATTTTAATTTTAAGGTGAACTATTATTTTAACCCTTAAACTATCCTCCTCATTATTTTTTTTAAGTTAGTATAAGTTAGAAAATAAACCTTCTTAGTATTCCTCAATCAATTCATTATGAACAACATGACAATAATTTTTTTTTATAAGAGGCTGCCTGGTTTCCCATTCATTTTTTCAAATTGTATAGGGTCACTAACGACCCGAGGTGTGTAACGGTGTAAGTATATTTTTCTGCACAACAATAATTGAATCTTTGATGACTGAATAAGGTGGCAATGTCTGATAGACAATGATGAAGTGACATTTTACTCATAGTTGTGATGACATGTTGTAAAACAAAGGAGTAGGAAGTATCATCAGCAAAACTTTAAATGGCTCAGCGATTTACTGCAGAAGTACTGAACGCAATCAGATATTAGTGTCACTGTCACTTGATGGTGGATCTAGTGAAGAAGCTGTCAGCGATCAAAATATTGATATTGAAGATGTTGAAAATGATAGTTTTGAGAATATGTTTGAGATTGCGAATATAATCCAGATGCTGAATGTACTGGAAAATTAGCTGTGACAAGGAAAGTGATGATATAAAACATCTGCTCAAACTGAACCCTTCCAAGCTCTAAAAGGTAACAAAATATGCTTTATTTTATTCTTCTATACTTGTTACTCTAATATCATGAGAATTTTATAATGTCACGACAGGTAGAGATCCATCTGTGTTAGATATAGATCCGGGTAGCTAAAGCTAACCCGTATATGTACTGTAATAATGATTGGCGAAAAAATTCATGCATTGGGTTAAATAAACAAATGCATGTTTTATTGTTTATTTCTCAATGTATCTTTCATACATACTGTAGAGCACGACTCATTTTTCATTCTCATAATCATTCCTCTTGATCGCAATAAATACTCTTGCCTTCCTGTTCTTTCTCAACCTTCAGACATCCTCCAACTCTCTTTCACCACACATGGGGAGCCTCTTGCCGCCTCCTCTTGCTTCACAAGCTGATTGTTGCCATGTCTGGTTATGATAGCGCTGTGCAGGGTAGGACAAGGACTGTGTCTCGCTAGGTGCTGCCAGGGACACAGGCCAATGTTTCCCTGCCTCCCATCATGCAGATCGTGTTCACTGGACAACTTCCCAGATGCACAGAACAAGCTAATATTCAGAATGCAAACCTGTACTTACTAATACAACATGATAGGCTTCAGTTCTGCAGCACTTGATACTATAGAGTGCGTCGAGATGTGTTAGCATAACTCGTTTTTATGTTTTTGACTGATGTCCATGTACAAATTACCCTCATTGAGCCCTCAATTACATTTTACCTCATGTTTCTTGTATCTACAAGAACATTTTAAGTCTGTTTTAATGATAATATTATGCTAATACTTCCTTCATAATGTATGAGATTTTGACATGTATTATGCAAGATCACCAGCCTGTCAGATTTACTCACCAAAGCTTTAGTGTAAAAACATGAAGCTTTTTAAAAGGAACTGAATGCATTAACATGTTAAATACCAATAACTACAAGATTAACACAAATTATTGACATTGAGTTATTAAATATATTGACATTCCTGGTTTCATTTCATCTGTTGCCAGAGGCTGTTTATTTATTGAGTATCGATACCATGGTGCTAAAACCTGGCATTGGTATTGATCCTGGTATCGATCCGAATGTCTGCAGGATTTTGCTCCATGTGTGATATCTGAGATTTTCAAGTTCATATTTCTCAGTTTTGCAGTTAAGACACAGGATTAAAGGATCCTGCTTTCATCTGAGGGCACTTGGGGATGCAGGATATTTATGATGTGGTACTGCCGCCACTGCTGACCTTTAAGATGCCATGTCATCACAGCTGCCTATCAGCGTGTCATTTCCTGCTCTGTTCTTTTTCTCCACCTGTCTGCCTCTTGCTCACGCGGGGATAAATAAGGAATGAGAGTGAATAACAGCCTTTTTTTCAGTATTTGTTTGCAGTGGGGGAATGTCGAACTCAGGCAGATTGGATGTTCAAGCCTCTGTTGAGCCAACAGGGAAACAACCGAACATGTTATTGCATGTCACTCACTTGGCAACAGCAGGGTTTCTTCCTGTTGTGTTTGTGTCATTGTTTTTTTGTGCTGTCTGTGGTTCTGGTGTCGGGGTGAGTGCAGTATTATGTGCTGTCATTCTAATGAGATTAGATGCATTTCCTAAGATTTCCAGTGAAATGGCTGCCAGCTTTCTTGAGCCATGAGGAGCGAGAGGGGCGCTTGGTGTGTGCTTGAGATAGATGTGTTGTGTCTAATCTTCTGTTGTGATTAGAGTCCAGTTCCCATGGCCACTCCAGATCTCCTGCACTCCTACACTGCACTGTCAGCACTAGGCATATCTGTTAGCTAGTGTAGGAGACAGGGAATCTATGATCCAATCATTGGGATCTTGTTCGGATTAAGGTAGTCACAATACCAATACGTCAGTGAACATACAGTACTTCTTTTATTAAAAACTATAATGCGTATGACCAATTTCAAGAAAAATATATTACATGTAATTGAACCAAAATGACTTTTTTAGTTATCTAACATTAATATTGTCATTATTGTACATTGTACATCAAAAGTAGCTGTAAAGATTTTACAAAATATTTATATTTCAAATAAATTATGTTCTTTTGAACTTTCTATTCATCAAGGAATCCTGAAATTATTAAGCAGCTGTTTTCAACATTATTAATAATAAGAAATGTTTTTTGGACATCAAATTAGCATACTATAGGAAATGATTTTTGAAGGATCATGTGACACTGAAGACTGGAGACTTATCTATCCGTCCGTCCTTCCATCCATCCATCCATCCATCCATCCATCCATCCATCCAATTCTGTTTTGCCATCACAGGAATTAATTACATTTTAAAAGATTAGAATAGAAAACAGTTATTTAAAAAAATTGCTCCAGTAAGACACATATGTGAGTTATCAAATATATTTACAGCTTTCCGCTCAAGAAAGCTATAATATATTAAAATGGAAAACAGTTGTTTTAAATTGTAATAATATTTAGCAATTTTAATATTTACTGTATTTTTAATCAAATAAATCCAACCAAAAAATCTTACTTTCGAACAGGAGTGTGTCTGTACAAGCATACTAAAATTACTAAAGTAGTGAGTGTTTTTATTTATTTAATTTATTTATTTATTCATTTATTTATGTCAGTATTATTGTTTGATTAATATTAATGGCATACGGTAATAGATAGTGGCAGCAGGTCTATTCGGCTGTATTTACACTGTAAGGCCCAATGCACAAATCTGATTTTGTTTTATTTTTGCTCCGCCTGTTATGTTCACTTAAGAAAAACCCACTTTGTTTACATAATATACATGCATTTGTCTGCCTTTGCTTGCAGCTGCATCGCCATGAGCGTTCCTCACAGTGCTCATGCTTACAAACGTGTGAGTATTTGAAAGCAGCTGCATACAGTATCAGCCATGTCGATCAGATATAATGACTTATATTCTTACAGTACTTGTTATATTATATACATTTTATTTTAGCATCACTTGATAGTAAGCAACAGTGCTTTTGACATCCCTAATAGGTATCAAAGCTAGCTCACTCCCTTGACATCATATTTTAACAAAGGCAGATGAAATCTTCCCTTTTCTAGGAAGAATATCAAACAGACAAGTCTACTTTCATTTAATAACAAATTTAAATGTGTCTACTCTTCTCTAATATTTCTTCTTCAAAGATCAGAATACCAATTTCACACTCTTTTTCTACCTGATTTTTCCAATCAGTAGTGCTCCAGGACTGTCTGCTACCACATTTCTAGAAAATACATATTTAACTGTCCAGAATTTAAATATTGATCCTGGTTTCCCTTTACTTACTTTAGTGAAATTTACAGGATTTCCAACTCGTTCTAAGCTAAAAATGAGACAGGACTGTGCACAAGCACTATCAACATTGTTCCACTATTTAAGCTGTCGTACAGTAGCTATTCATGCTCTAAATAAGTAACTAAAAGCTTACAAATTGAATTGAAAGAGAATCTAATCTGGGTACATAAAACCTACTGTATATGGTATATTTTTTAAGTGTAAAATTCACTACTGTTACCTTTGTATCAAGAAGGCATGTGAAATAAAATAGAGGGAGAGCATTTCATTTTTATTTCCTCTTTGATTCCATTGATTTTTTTTTCTCCTGCTAGAAGATCTCAGACCTATTACGGTTGATCTCTGTTCTGCTGGTCAAAGAGCCTCACTTGGGATTGTAAGCAGACATGTATCCGCATAGGCATAATTATTATTATTATTTTAATTTTGTGAAGCCCACTGAAGCTTAGCAGGATTAAGTCTGGTCAGCACTGTATATATACAGCACATAGTATGTACAGCACATATATATATATAGCTAAATAATAATGATACTAATAGGGTAATAACAAGGTTACAAGCTAACACTCATTAGGGCCAAGTGTAGTTTAAGGCCAAATGTTGGTTTAAAGGGTAACTAAACACTAAACCAACTTTTTTTAGTTAATGATCTGTACGAATGGAGCTTCATAAATGCTGTTCATTGATTCGAGTACTTTTTTTAACATTTGAGTATAAAGTGTTTTAATTTTCAAATATATGGTGTAAAAACGTCTGAGTGCTGCCCTCTTCAGGTTAAACGGAATCTCCTGAAGTAGGGGTACTCTCTGACGTAGGGTACTCTCTGACGCTGCGAGCTCACCACGCCCCTGGCAGCCCCTGGTATAAAAGCATCTGGTTCCGTCAACACCAGAGCGAGTCAGGAGCTGGAAATTGGAATTACGAGTATTGAAAACGATCAGGATAGCGTATTTTAGCATCTAGTTAGCATAGCATTTATAGTTATTTAGATTATTTCGTGTAGCCTAGGTAGTTATTTAGCATAGTTGTTAGTGTTGTTAGAAGCATAGTTAGTTAGTAGCATAGTATTGCATCAGTTAGGATAGTGTAGATTTTTAGCATTAGCTTTATCTGTGTTTAGTACAGTGGTTAGGATGGTAAGTTACGTAGGTGTAGTGTTGCCGGTTGCAACAGCACTGCTGGACTGCATAACTTCCCACCAGACTTGGAAATTAGGCGCCAGTGTTTACATGCACTTGTGTGCCAAACGCTGCTCTTCCTGCATGGACTCCACAACCGCCGGCGCGTTTTGCTGGATTTTTTTTTTCACATAGCGGCAAAATATGCTTAACGTAGGTCAATAGTAATAATAATCCACTCAGATACTGGACCCATTCTCTCTTGCGCGGCTGCTTCGCTAGCATCGTCGGATGCCGATCGCGATGCGGGAGTTAATGCGATGCGACACCGCAGTTTGAGCTAGCGGCTCGAATTGATATGGTTTTAGCTCTGTGTCCACAGACAATTCCTCCACTTCAGGTGAGAAAAGTCCTCAACTTTAAATGACCGCTCTGTTGCAAAGCTACTTGCGTCACTCTCCATCTTAGCGAGTCTGACAGCAGCTGTCAATCACTGCGTCACTGCGGGTCTGTCAATCACCCGCTCACCCCGCCCTCGGTTCGTCCGTTGGGCTCTGCCCACTTTTCCAGCATTTTTCAAATATTGCCAGTGGGTGGAGTCAGGCTCTGACCAGGGGTTTAGTTACCCTTTAAAGTTATGAATAAAAATGTCCCATAAATTAAAGAAAAATATTAGTTTTAAACAAGGATAAGTGAATGGGTACGAATGCAGTTGACTATTTGTGTAATTTTTTTTGAAAATGAGAGTATTTATGTGTTTATTACAGCGTGTTATTACAGTGTGTGCAGTGCATCAAAAAGACAAGGCTACATGTATGCAGGGGACTGGTTTTCCTCAGCCCTCACCATAAAGCAGCAGAATAAGCTGTTGATGTCTCATTGCTTGGCCTTGCCAGATTGAGCTCTATTAGATCTATTGCCTAATACTGCTGAGACTGTAATGGCATACTTTGAGATAAAAAATTAATAACGGTCTCAGCTGAAACTTTTTCCCTTTCTGTCTCAGTTTTATGTTTCATCTGTCTCTCTCACCGTAGCGGTTGACCTTGCTGGGGAGGCATCTGCCACAACATGAAAACAACCCCTACTGAGACTGATCTGAGAACTGTAATGTTCACCCGAGAGCTGAAGTCTGCCAGCTCTGCTTAATCAAGATGATATGTTCAGCAGTCCTTGTGTTGTACACTCTCAGAGCAGAGAGGTGACTCAGTGTTCAGGGTCTGGATTGGTAATCAGTGCTGTCGTTTTTAGGCTGTTGCCCAGATATAATGGACCAGTATGTTGGGAGGGAATGATGGGTCCTATTAGTGGCGATTTCATTGGGCTACTGTGTGCTTTTCCCGGTGACCTTCATTCATATCCATCCATCCATCCACCCATCCATCCACCCATCCATCCATCCATGTTTTTCCCTTGAATTGGCTATTTATCAGAGCACTCATTCTTTCACTTTATTTTTGTGGTGATGAAACATGTTATTGGAGTAAACAATATGCCTTGGGATTCATCCTAATGGGTATAAGTATTACCCTGATACCCTGATTGAATCCTTGGAGCATGTTTCTTTATTTTTAAATAGGACAAAAATAGCCTAATTTGCACAACACCGACATATTCCATTTAAAGTGAAAAGTGGATATTTATTTTCTATCTGTTCTTTCTCACTTATATTTGTGTGATATTCATGTAATTGAGTGGCTGCAGTTGTTCTGGGCTGTGTTTTCGTCTCTGAGGGATAAGCGTCATGGGGCGGCCAGCTGTGTGTCGGGCCGACATGCTGATGTCGCCTGAGGTTTGTGTCTGATGTGGGCGCTGCTTAATGGCTTTCGTAATATTCCTCCAACCTTCAGTTATTCACATAGTCTGCAAATTCTTCATCCATTATGGCACCTCCATACAGAATCTTGAAGCGAGACAAAAACATGAAGCTCTCAAAAGCTTGCAGGGGATCGGGGGATATAAACATCCAGATGGAAAATATTTGAATGATGTAATGTTTCATTCTCTTTCTGCAACAGGGTTTGTGTTTGGGGTTTTGCACCAGGCACCAGGTCAATGTAATCATTCACTTTATATCTCAATGGTATGCGATTTTTATTTTATTTTACCACTAGCCGTTCCCCACCCATGAGATGCTGCGAGCAGCTCTCAGCACATCCAGCATCTAAAATGTGTTGCTTTCAGCCTAAACCTATACAAGCTCGAGTTTCTCTGGAGATACAATTTGAAGTATTCACTCGTCTGCTTTAACTTGTGGTTCTTTTCAAGGACGTTTCTCAGACTCAGTTTGAGTTCATGCCTCTCGTCTCATGCAAAATAAAATAAACAAACAAACAAGCACATCACAGCTGTTTTGATGTGCAGTGCTTATTCTTAAATTTCACAGTCTCTCTTTTTTATGCACTTTTGCTGGTGTTCAGTACTGTATTTATTCTCAGAGACATGCAGTTTTGCATAGCCGGATCTTTGATTAAACTACAACAGGTTTAGACCACACTGCACCATATTCTGGCCATCAACCATTATATGAAGTTGATGCTACTAACCTTGCAATCTTTGACAAATCCAGTAATTTCTCCAATAAGACACCTGTGAGTTAGCCATTCGGATTAGAAAGTATTTCCATTTTTTAGCAATATGCATAAGACGTTCTGTGGCTGGACTATGCCATCTCAGACTGAGACTACGAAAGGACAGACTGGCCTCCACTAATGGTGCGGCTCCTCACTGCCTGGCACCTTGACCCCTGCTTCAGCGGTACACCCACCTGCTCATGCGTTTAGCCAGGGCCATAGTGTGAGTGTCAGCATAATCCACCTGCCACACTTGCAATCTAGGCGAGACAGCACTCCTCAACCCTGACCATGTAATAGGCTGTCTTTCAGAGTGGAAAAGTCCCATGGGCACTACCCTAAAAGCACAGAGAGATGGCATATCACAGTGTTGGTCACGCACACACGAGGCTCTTTGCCTCTGGACCTTGTGTGGCAGGCCTAATCCATCATTTAAGATGAGAGGCCCTTATTTTACTCTCCCGTCTCAACATCCTCACTACTGGCGGTTACTATTTACCTCTTAACATGTTAACCTTGAATCGCCGGCACACATCAGGTATTTATAACACCTATAAGCGCCTTTTTTTTACTGTAATAGCTATGCGAGGAAGCCCTCAAAAAGTTTCTATCCTTGACTACTGGGAAATTGTGGTCAAGTGCACATATTCTCATAAAATGTTTCATTCTGGGTCTTCATTAATAATAGATTTAGGCCGATACCAAGCTGGCTGTGACAAAGCGAGAAGCGAAATTATAAACAACTGAGTGTTTCTCTTGTTTTCTTTGAAAAATAGTAAGATATTCCACACCCAATTGAGAATATCAAGGCACATACCCAGCTAATCGTCGTGCACATCACCCACATGTACCCAGAGGAGGACTGCAAAATGCTGGCTGAATTGCAAGTCTACTGAAGGACAAACGGCAAAATGATCAAGCGTCTTTTTTGGTAATTGGCTCATTTTAGTGGGCAAGCGCTCCTAAGTGAAAGTAATGATGTTTTCCCCATATTTAAAGTGAAGTGCTATGCTGGATGTGAGGTAGGGAGTCATGCCATCTGTTTATCAAATTGCCAGTGTAATGCACCGTTTTTAAGACTAATGGGATTTGTAATTAAAGTTAAGCGCATAGGCAACACAAATCAAGAAAGCTCATCCTAAAGCACACTCGCGTTTAAATGCACAATTCTATTAGCAGCTGCAGAGTAAAGACCATCAGAAAAATGAAGGTCTAATTCTTTAATTGCTTGCCCTCCCCATCTGGGGCTCTTTTAGGCAGGAACTGTTTTGACAGCAGTTTACGGGGGTGAGTGCTATGCTCCACGGAGCCGACAGATGAGGAAAAAATTTGCTTCTGTAAACTAGGCCCTCTGCTCTGGTAATGCATGATATATTCGTAGGACTTTTTATTGTTGATGTGATATTTTCCACATTTAATGCACAGCATCCTTGAAAAAGAAAAATATTCATATTTTACGATGCACTAGTCAACAAGCTGCTTTACTGTGTTTCTGTGTTTACATGGTACATTAAGTTTATAGCTTAGTAAAAACCAACAGACAGGCAAAAACAATGCTTCAGTAGGTTCTTGTCCGTTTTCTTTTCCCCACAAACCGCGTTTGTCCTCAGATGCATTTTATTTGTCTGTCCTTCATGGGTTCATACTTTTTTAAAGGGATAGTTCACCGTTCTGTCATCATTTAATCGCTCTCATGTCTTTCAAACCCTGTGATTTTCCTTTCTTCTGTGAAAAACAAAAGGAGTTATTTAATGGATACACTCTAAAAAATGCTGGGTTGTTTCAACCCAATTTTGGGTCAAATATGGACAAACCCAAACTTTGGGTTAAAAATGTCATTTAAAAATTTAACCCAACGGCTGGGTTTGTCCATATTTTACCCAAAATTGGGTTGAAACAACCCAGCATTTTTTAGAGTGTAGCAGAATGTTCAAGCAGCTCTTTTTCATATGAGTGACCATGACTGTCCAGCTAGATTTTGAATAAATAACGTGAACAGATGTTAGTTACTGTAGATGTTTCTCCATAAAGCCTGCTAGCCAAAATTAATGTAAATTCATAATTGATTTTTTTTTAAAGTCCTGTTCTTCATTTCTGTATTGCCAGCAAGATACCAAGGCAGAAAGACATTGTCTCCCTGAAGCCTGACCTTTTAAGCAGTGAGAAATTGAGGTCAGGCACGGAGGCAGTCCAATTATGGCCCAACCTTAGTTAGATTAGCTGCAAAAGTCCTACACTGTATTCATGGGTTTCAGTCTGGTCGAATTTGATCTGGTTTTAGAGTGGAGCAAATCAACACAGTTCATCTGAAATCAATTATGGATAACCTGCGAAATGAAAACTGATAACCTTCACTGATTGGCTGCTGAATGCAGAAGCATATGAGTATTTCAGTTGTGAAGGATGAGCATGTCAGAGTGAAATCTATGCGTGTGTATGTATATATTTGTATGTTGTATATATGTATAAGAAGCTCACCAAGACTGCATTTGTTTGATCAGAAATAAATCAGATTGTTTTCAATTTTAATATATTTCAAAATGTAATTCATTCCTGTTATGGCAAAGCTGAATTCTCAGCATCATTACTCCAGTCTTCAGTGTCACGTGATCCTACAGAAATCATTCTAATATTCTGATTTGGCGCTCAAGAAACACTTTATTATCATAAATGTTGAAAACTTTTTTTTTTTTAGTATAGTTTAAATAGAAAGTTCAACGGAACAGCATTTATATTAATTTGTATAGACAGTACAAACATTTATATATTGTCTTTTTAGAATTGTGTCCCTTAAGTGCCAGTACAAATCTCACATGTTCAATGTTTTTATTTATGCTGGAACTATTTCCGTATAATTTCCATTCACATCAGAATTTACTATTTTATTTAGGATCAAATGATTTACTTTAAAGCAGATTCAGGCCAGGCATCCAAACAGAATCCTGCTATTTATTACTATGTGAAACAAGGTTGCTGATACAGATGTGTTTAACGATTCAGGAGAGTGATTCTGAATCATTAATCAAATGGTTCCTCTCTATTCTGAGCCCCATGGAGGCATGGGGCAGATGTTTAGGGAGATAATAAGAAGAGTTCAGAATTCGATTGGTTGTGCTCCAGCTGAGCCTCATGGAGTTGCATGCTTATGCACACTGCCAGAATTTTGATTTGGCACAGCGCCGCAGCCATTATAACTCATTTCAACAGGGTACATATGTGTTCCCTATCTCTTTCATGACATTCATATTTTTCACTATTCCTTTGAGTGGTTGGGGTATGTCTCTGCATGCCTTGATCGTCTCCGCAGAACTCCAAACAATTTACAGTTTGTCAAAAATTGGAGTGTGGTTACAAGTAATGGTTCTTTACTTAAAGATTCACACTTTACAGAAGGCACATGTGGCACTTCAGTACTGTTGCATCTTCAATCCAGCATAGCACACTAACAAGGAGAATTCTAAAGGCTGTCCAAGTCGCTCTTTTCCATGTAGAATGAACGAGGACTGAAGCTTTCAAGCTTCAAAAAGGACTCAAAGCGCCATAAAAGTATCATTAAAGTGCTATATCCCAAGTGATACGTTGTGTGGGAATTGTTAACTGGATTATTGCATCAGTGTGTTGAACTCTAGAACAGGATCAGTGTGATTCGCGAAGGAATCATTTGTTTTGTAAATTGGACCAACTTGAAATAATGATTTGTTCATGAATCTGAAATCTCATGAATGTGCCAAATATTTTTAGTGAATAAAATGTAAAAAAATAAAATCTCACACAAAGCTACTGTAGTGTATTGGCATTTAAAGTCTTGGAATATAGTCTGTGAGTTGTATGTACCATCTTTTATGGTCTTTTAATGGTGTTTTTGTGTCCTTTTTGAAGCTTAAAAGCTTACTTACATTCCCGTTTATTGTGCAGAAAACAGCATGGAGAACAGTAGTTCAAATGTTCTCTTTTTGTACTCTGCAGGAGAAAGAACATCATTTGCGTTTGAAAAAAAAAGAAGAACTAAAACATGAGGGCGAGTAAATCGTGACATAATGTAAATTTTTGGTGAACTATCCCTCTAAATAGACCAACAATAGTACCTCTATAGGGATCAAGCGTCTCTCTCTCACTCATGCACACAAACATATACAACCCATTTAGTATGCTCACGATCGTGGCTACTGGCTACATACACTTTGCTTATTGGATTTGCGATGGTGGATCAAGGGCTAGCTTTCTGTTACACATGTTATGAAGAACAACATAACACATCAGGGGCCTCCCTCAGGAGGGAACCGCTTGGAGCTCGGCCAGCGAGGCATATAGAGAGGATCATATGCTGGCACGCATACAGTAGACTGGTCAGATTGTGTTTCGTGTTAACACTTCAGCTGTTAAACCCCATTCAGCCAGTGCTGCTGAAGCGGAGGTGGTTTGCCGTCTCTTAGAATAGAGACTAATACTGGTGTCAAGCTGGTCAATCCACTGCAATCATTGTTTTTTCGCTGATGTTTGATTTGGATTGTTAGCATTGAAAGTTTCTCTCCAAATGTCAGTGCAGTGCTTTTGTAATGTGAGCGCTGAGAGCATTTCGGCTTGACCTGCTGTTAGTCTGTAATACGATTTGGTGGTGTCAGTGAGCTCATGAAAACAGTTGAGCCCCACAGAGAGTCTGAATGGCCGACTCGCTCGTGTAGGAAGTCAGTTTGCGCGATGGCTTAGGGCAATACTTGAAGATTAAGATTAAGACATAGGCTGGGTGAACAGCGTGTCCTGAGCATCGACTAAGGCGGACTTTCTCTGCCTTCACATCGTCTCTCAAGGGTACAGGGGTCCACAGACTTTCATTGCTCTCTCGATGCACAGACATTTCAAGTGGCTGAAACCTGCACAACTCTCACAGGGATAAATTAAAAATTGGGAAAGTGTCACATTTAAAATACCAACGTGGTTATTTTTCACAAGTAGTATTTTAATATGGGCACGTTTACTGTATGAGAATGTCTTTTTTGTCTTTTTCACCCCTAAGGTTCAGGAGGAGTATGTCAATTACAGTGCAAAGATATATAAACTGCCACTTGCCTCATTCTTCACTTTTTAGTTTGTATCCTAGGTGTATTATTTTTGCAATTATCAAAATCAAATTAAATGGAAATAATTTTCATATATATAAATGTCCTGTAAATGGTATTTCAAGATTTACTGCATATTGCATATTTCTGTGTGAACTTGTGAAACAGCTAACAGTGCTTTATAGTGTGTTAGGGTGATTTATTTTCTGTGAAGAACTCTGAAAGTATAACTTTATTGGATTATATATATATATATATAAATTTCATATAAAAAAAAGAATATGTATATATACTTTTTCCCAGCACAAAAAGGAACCTTACAGAGACATTAGAGATGCATTTAATGAAGTTACATAATAAGGACCTTTACATCCCATTGGCAGAGATTGGCTATGAATATAACCCAGCTGTTAATATGTTTGACATTTTCACAGTTCACATTGTGCAGTTAAATTAGGTCTGTGAAATTTCCCTTCCCCCAACATCTGAACATTTGCCTGTCAAAGAAGAGCATTGATGTAACACCCACCTGTCTCCCAGTATTATATTGTAGCGCATTTATTTTATAAGCCTGATTTATGAAGCCTCTTCATGCTGCACAACTTATCTGAATTCCATACCGGTTGACAGCTGAGTATATATTAATCACCTGCTGATGTGCGGGGTCTCTTTTATCCTACAAGCCCCAATAGCCACACAGATTAACGAAAATGAGGCCAGCGACGTTATTACATTACATTAGCATGCATCTCATGCTCACCCACATCTCGACTTAACTTCAGTCCTCCTTCATAAAATCTAGTCTATGTATATTTATCCCCCTCAGTCAAACGGAAATTATTGTAACTTTCCAGCAACAATTGCATCTGAGATGGAAATTACTGATTTTACTACAAGTTGTTTCATTCTCAATGTTTTTCATAAAAGTTATGACCACGAACAGTAATGCCTCCAAATAAGCATTGTTTTTCTGAGTGCACTTCTCACGGAACAAAGAAAATCTGTCCTATTAACAAGAAAAGGTGTGTTGTGAACTTTGTAAACGACGGAGGATTTCAAGAAATAGAGGCAGACTTTGGAGACTTCCTTTGCCAGTGTTATGCCAGTTCTTGCCTCGTGATACTGGTACTGTCATGCTTTGTAATTTATCATTTACTTTACAGTCCACAAAAACACAGAAGGGAACGAAAATAAGACTGGACATGCATGTTGTCCCTTGTTAGCACAGAATGATTAATAGTTCCCCATTGCTTTGTTATTTCTTGCATGAGATCCCTGTGGTGGTGGTGTTTCTCAGAATAAACAATGAAAAGAAGAGAGAAACATGGCATGTATCCTAAGCCATTGGACTAATACCAACACATCAAAATCAAATTAGCAAGGCCTGGTTGGACTGGGTATATAGAGAAACATAGAGCCCTTTTCTTGAAGAGGAAGAGTTCTCTTCTGCCCGCAAGTGTTACTGAAGACTGCAGTAACTCACTTTGACAGGGGGACTTGCAGCAACTCTCTATGGTTTATTAGCTGACAGCAGGTGTTCTGATAGCTTTAATGTAAGCTGATTGCTAGCAACACAGTGTATGATTCATTCAGTAGCACCCAGAAAGAGGTTGAGATCTTCTAAACTGCTTGTTCGACCAGACCTGGCCCAAACCCACTGAAGGCACTGGAGGGTGTGTGTATATTACGAAGACCCAAAACAGTCATTGTGAGTTGTGTTACGGCTAGTCTCAGCCTCAGATGTCACGCCCATTGACCATTGGCTAAACGTCTGATGGATAAGGCACTCAAAATGGGAAACACTTCAGGAGCTTTGAAGTCAACAACTGATTGGTTGTATGCTACAGGATTTCCAGGAGACGTGTGTGTCGTGTTCTTTGGCGGTCTGGAAACAATGCCGTCATGAACAAAACCCCTTTCATGGAAGAAGAAAGCTGTCGTGTTTGCAAGCGTGACAATGAGTGTTTCTAAGGATCTACTAAATGCTGGCATAGAGTCATTAAAATAATTTCCAAGAGTTTTACATGCCACTCTGTTATTGTAACATTGACTTTACATTTGTACACCCTTATACATGACGTTGAACAAAATTGGTTGAATGTGATTGGTTTCTTTACATGTCAGTCAGACGGCCTCTTGGGCAGTCCTTGGCCAATTAAAATTGCTATGCCTTCTGCCATCAGTCTGAATGTCTGTCTACGCAAGACTAAGGAACGGCATATCACTGGGTGTTTCTGTCACTGCATTTGATTTTCCAGACGTATGATGGATGTGATCAAAATCGTACTCCCTGCGAGGTGATTCTGACCTTTGCTGTTGCAGTAGCTCAACCCAGAATGCCCTGTTCCTTCTGTTTACTCGAAAGCCTCACGCTTGGCAGAGAGAAAGATTGGTGAGAGAAGGCATCCTCACTCTTTGTTTGAGTGATTTGTTTATAATGAGAAATTCCCAATTCCCTGTGTGCTGTTAGAATATCATATAGATTTTGTGTCAGTCGGACAATGTGAACGTGGGCGCTGGTGTTGTGTACTCTAGTAAGGCTTACTCTAATAATCTGCTCCAAGGCTGATGTAGGCCCAGTGATAATCCATATTTAAATGGTGCACTGATAGAACAGCAATAATTCATTGGCCTCTCAAGTACTGGAGAGAATAACAATAACCCTCTTACCATTGTATAGTTATTTTCTCTATACACCATAAAATGCTTTATCCATTATATATTTATATCTGCATCTGCCTAGGAGGGAGATAGGAGGAAGGAATTGTAGTCTACTAGACACTAGATAGAACTTAAATAGGTCAGTCTAACATTATGATTTGTTATGAAAGTAGTCAGCACTAGTCAATAAAGAAGATTATACAGACATTTAATGTATTGATCCGTAAGAAAACGTAAGAAAACGTTTATTTTTAATTACCAAATCTTATTGTACTTGTCATACAGTGATAACTACTACTGATAATTCGCCTACTGATAATACATGTTTACATGTAAACAACAAAAAGTTACAAAATATACCATACTGTATATTCAACACAATCTCATGAAAGTGCGTATCTATAGTACGAATTTGATTTCTCGTGTCATTTATACGGCAAAAATAGTTTTTAAAACCCCTTGGGCAGTATTAGGGGTGTGGAGTGCGTGCGTATTACACACCATAAAGTGCGTATCATATGCACGCAAAAACTGCATATCATATGCACACAAAAACTATTTTTGGCTTATAAATGGCATGAGAAATAAAATCTGTGCTATATATACGCACTTTCATGAGATCGGACTGGTATATTATATAGAAATTAGGAAAAACGTGTAAATGTGTGTTGACAAATATAGACATACAATTTAAAAACTGACGTCACAGAGGGCAAAATGGGTTAATTTTTTAAGAAGAACGCTATGCGAACATACTAGTTTTACATAATTTGAAACTCCTATGGCATGTGCATTACTTTGCGTTATTTCAACCTCATGTTTAGTTTTTACCTAAATCCTACCATTGAGACGGCAATAACCACATTCAAACATTTCTTACTATGGCCTTAAACAGCTTGCCCTTTTACAGTAGATTTAGTTTACAAACAATGTAGAGTTTTGACCTAAATTTGATTTTCATTTACTATAAAAAATTCTAAAATTTGTCAAAGAAAACAGAAGGAATAGAGAGAGAGAGAGAGAGAGAGAGAGAGAGAGAGAGAGAGAGAGAGAGAGAGAGAGAGAGAGAGAGAGAGAGAGAGAGAGAGAGAGAGAGAGAGAGAGAGAGAGAGAGAGAGAGAGAGAGAGAGAGAGAGAGAGAGAGAGAACTATAAAGGTGGGAAGGAAGGAAAGTGAAAAGATGATGAAGATTGGAAGGAATGAAGAATGATAGAAAGGAGGAGAGAGAGAGAATGTGAGGAAGGAAAGAAGGGAGTAAGAACAGAAGAATTAGGAAGTAAAGAAGAAACAAATAGGCAGAGAGTGCTCTGATCCGGCCTAATGAATCCATCTGATAGCAACAGCTCGTTTCGTCTGTCTTTTTGCCATATAATCCTTGTGATGTCAGGCTATTGATGAAATGGAGACAACCTCAAATTGAATTCTCAGAAATAGCTGAGGTTTGTCTGTAAGCTGCCTTTCTTCTGAGCTTCCATAGCCACTATTTCATTACCGTAAATTAGTTTGCCTGTCCGGTCGCCAGCGCTGCCTCATCCTCGGGCTCAGAGCTTCTCATCCAGCCATTGATAAGACATGAACGTATGTCTGAAGCATGGTTTTAATTAACCCCTGCTCATTGTACAGAAGTTGTCAGGTAGCAGCGAGGAACAGTAATGAGGCAACACTTTCCTAAATCAAAGCAACTTCCAAAACAAGCTAAGTGTAATAGCAAAACTTCCAGCAGTGCGCTAGCAGCGATCTCTGCCCCGGCACAGTTGTTCAACAGCGAGAAACGTCAGGCGCTGTTTCTGAGCTTAATGCTTGACAGCGTTTCTGTGGAGAGCTGTTATTTCCTGTGAGTATTTTAGAAATAGTACAGACTACACAAACCATTTCTAGCGAGCGGGAAAAAAATAGGTCACAACAAGAGAGCCTGTCAAAACGTAGCGCGAATAAAACACTCACTGAAAGTGGTCTGTTGACTTTAGCATGCTTGTGCAACATATGGTGTCCTCATTTAGGTGAGATAGAGTTTGTGGGAATGGTGTGGCATAGCGGTTGTTCATCCGGACTGGTTAACTGGAATCCGCATGGAGTGATCTGTGATCAAGACACTGATGCTCAGGTTGCTGCAGGGGGGTTGTCTCATTAGTGTACTTTGAGTCACTTTGGATGAAGGCCTCAGCTAAATTAATACTTTCTTATCTTTCAATTCTACAGGATTTTTCAGTTTACTCGCATTTTATAAAAAAGAAACCAGAGCTCAAGTGTAAAAATGTCCCAGTAGCCATACCAGTTGTCAAAATTGTACTGTAGCTTGTCAGACTTAAAGATAGGGCCAGATTTACTAACAGCTTGTGCAAAACCCTCTTTTGGCATAAAAAAAACTGCTGTCAGGATTTTCTAATGACACGCAGCAAGGAAAAATTAGCGCGGAAAAGATGTGGACCCAGTTATTTTTTTGTGGCTGACCATATTGCATATGCATTTGTATGAGTTTCTCTTTCTGATGCAAAATTTATGGAGGAGAGTATTTAAATATTTTTATTATTATTATTATTTTGTATTCAGAATTATTATTATTGATTATTTGCATTGTTATTATTAATTATGTATAACATTCATACTGTGCATTTTTTTTATTATTGTACTTTAATGATTGTTAGATTTAATGATTGCAATTGACCGTTCGCAAAGACACTGACAACGCGCTGACAGACAGGACAGACCCAGGTTACTTTTCGGTTACTTTTGATATTAAACATTAAACAAAGTCTCACCTTTCAAATGTGGACATTTTTAAAAAGAAATTTTAACAATAAATACCGTTTTGTGGCTCTTTAATGTGTCGTGACAGATCGCTGTAGAGCATCAGTTAAAGCTGCTCGTGAACCAATCATCTCTTCCTTCTAGTTCATTTATAGCATCAAATAAACATGAACATAAGAAGGAATGTTGTTTTATCTGCGGAAAGGCGTCAGTACACTCCGTTTTTCAAGTTAAAATCCTCCCATGTTAATCTACGAACTCTCCTGACTGCTTTGTCGGACAAAATGGCGGATGGCGAAGTATGATTGGTCAGATCACCTGTCAATCAAGCTCCCTGCGAAGGGTCAAGTGGCAGAATGCAGAAACAAAATATAAAAATTATTGAAATGAAATATAAAAAGCAATTATTTGATCATTATTGTTATTATTATTATTATGATTATCATCGTTGTTTATGGCAACACATTTATTTAAATGTGATATAAAAAGGTATATATATATATATATATATATATATATATATATATATATATATATATATAATGTATATGTATATGTATATAGGCAAGTTAAAGTTAAAGCAAGGCAAGTTCAAATTTAGCCAAAACAAATCCTTACTGTTGAGCTCCGGAGGCTTCCTTTTTCTCCTCTCAGTCCTCTCACTCTATCTCTCACGCACACTTCCCCTGTAACTCAGATTGATCCGGCTCACTCCTGATTTTTTTTCTTCTCTAGTCTTCAGCTCTGGCATCGATAGCATGCTGGATGATATGGTCAGCCTGCTGGGGACTGATAATGCAGGCTCACACACACACACACACACACACACACACACACACACACACACACACACACACACACACCTGCACAAGAAAATGCACAATGCAATCTCTCCGGATGAGCCCTGGTCCTAATCTGTCTCCATAGCAACAGGGTCCGGGTAGGATTCCCCGGTTGGCCTTGAGTGTGCCGCTATAGGAATCCTGCCTCATGACTTAGAGCGAGCAAGGGATTGTGATTAGCTATCAGTGTGATCATCAGATAAAAAAATACAGCTAATTGCTTCTCAGAGAGCAAGTATTGAGCAACTGACATGGTTACGATAAGCTTATAGAAGAAGGAGACTCTAGCTGGAGGCCGATGTGACTCTCAGACCTCAAGCTGAGTGGTTTAAGTCTTGGTTAAGAAACGGAGTCGGTCGTACTTCTCAGTGTGGCGCTGATGGAAAGAGGGAGGCTGTTTTATTTACTGAGCCCGAGCTGAGAATGAGTTTCCTCTGACTGCAATTAAACAACCTTCAGTGGGGATGCATTTCAGTTTGCATTACAGCTTTACCATCACAGAATAACATTTTATATATACACTTTAAAATAGTGAAAATAGTTATTTTAAATTATAATAATATTTCACTATATTACTGTTTTTACTGTATTTTAGCATAAGAGATGTTCAAAAACATTACACAGATCTTATATATGTAAGCAATAAGGTACGAGAGACTGCGCTGTATCGTGAATAAGTCACGGCTGAAGGGCGTTGATAGGCACGACAACTGGATTAAATTAGTCTGTCACCAATTATGATAGTAATTGGCAGAAGTATCGTTTACTCTAATTATTACCATCAATACATGTAATCATTGATTGATCATTGGTGTCTCTTTCTAATTTATCAAAACAGAAAATCTATAGTGCTGGGCAACAATTAATCGCGATTAATCGCACTCAAAATAAACAACAACAACAACATTTATTTATAAAGCACATTTAAACACAATATACATTGATCCACAGTGCTGTACATAGTGCAAAGAAGGTCTACACTATAAAAAAGAACAATTACAGGTTTCCAAAAGCTAAAGAATAAAAATGCGTTTTTAGAGTAGATTTAAAATTGTCCAATGAAGGAGCAGTTTTTGTTCATGCATGTATTTATATTTATATATAATTATGTATAAATTTACAGTATATACATGCACATTTCTTAAATATAGACAATTATGTTTGTATTTATATATATATATATATATATATAATACCGGTAATAGGATAAAATAACCAGTGTTGTATAAAGTGTACAATCGTCATACTCAAGTATTTTTTTTATGAACAACTTTTAACTTTTACTCGAGTCAATTTCCAAAACGGTATCTGTACTTTTACTTAAGTAAAAGCATTAAAGTAACTGATATTAAAAGTACTTACTGTACAGTAAGGTACATTTTATAAATAATGGCACAGGTGATTGTAATGATGGCAACCTACTGAGATTCTGTGTTCGGGTGTGTAAGAGTATGTCACACACACACACACACACACACAGGAGTAATGATACAATTTAAAACATTAAAATAGAAAGTGAAATCCTATCATCATTTACATGTTGAGAAAACATGAGAGTATAAGTAAATAACATAATTTTTTGGGTAAACTGCCCCTTTAACTCAAGAACTGAACAATTAAATTAGTGTCCTACTACAAATGCACATATGATCCACAATACAACAAATAAAGCAAACTATCTAAACATAAAACTACAGTGAGATGAATTAATTCGTTTAGACTATACGCATTTGGAAAGATGCAGGACAATGGAAAAAAAGCAGGCGCATCGGTTAAAGATGTCCATCTACGCATGTAGAAGAACAAGCTTTTCATCTTTTTCATCGCTACCACCGGCGGGAGAGTTCGGTCGCATATTGCACGCAATTACAATTTCAAAATGTTTACTTAAGCCTAAAACACAGAAGAAAACTTACATGAATATATAGCGTCTTCAATTTAGACGTTATATATTGCTCGGTGTGCTTGTGCTTCTCAAGATTTATATTTGTGATTTGCGAAATTAATCATTCACACCTCTTCACGAACCAGTTTGACAAATTCAAAGGAACCAAACTGATCAAAATATTCATTTGCGGACTGGATATTTCAGAAAGGATTGCTTTGCACTTTGCAGCTGCAAATAACGAAAGGGTCTGGACAAATGTATCGGAGGAAAAGTAAAAATTTTCTCTTTAATATGTAGTAAAGTAGAAGTCAACAAAAATATTTATATTTGCGCAAAATCAAAAACTGTATTTAATACAGTAAGAAAGTATTTGTACTTCATTAGGCTACTATACACCACTGAATATAACACTCCCCGGATGAGCCATTGTCCCTGTTGAGGTTAATGACTTAGAACAGGTGCAAGTGGGCTAATGAGGGGAAGGTACTACACCTGTCTCATAATCAACCCTACTTCATGGCGTGTTGGAACCATGCAAATCGAGCCAAACACCTCACAGCTGAAACTTTACAATGATTGCTTAGCTCCGACGATCCTTTTTCGGAAAAATAATTACACTTTTTTTTTTGTTTCAAAACCATCTGTTCATGATGTCCACACATCCTCCGTCTTGGAGCTGGTTTCTTGGATGAGAAATACTAAGTCGTGAGCATGTCCTTAATATAAATCTGTCGTTTTTAGCGAGGTGTGTTAATACCAGACATCTACTGCTGTGTTTTCCTGATCTGCCTGCCACCTCACAAGAAATAAATCTTAATAAACTAGTAAAAATGATTCCAGTAATGTTTAATGAGCACCCTTGCTGGTGAAAAGAAGAAGAAGCTATTTTACATCTCTTAAAGATATTGCCTTATCTGCACCCCTCACTCTTTCTCCATTTATCTCTGGTATATTGAAGTTTCTTTCTCCTCTAGGCCTCTGAGAGAATTAAAGTTAGGATAAATATTGATAGAAGCTAGAAGTCACTTAGTATCAAGTTCTTTTCCTTACTTTTTTAGCATCAGCGTCGTGAAATGAGATTTCACTTGCTAAAGCTTTGCTCGAGAAGTGCTTCTGTTCGCATCCAATGCCGTTCATCACTGTTTACAGCCGCTGTTGTTCAGTGAATGCAACACTTCAAAGGCTCACATACTGTACTATGCATTGATATTGCTTTTGTTGTGCAGATCCAGCATTGTGCTGAAAAGGCAGTAGATTTGTGGCAGTAGTTCACACCTTTGGATTATTAGGCCAAATCTCAGGTATTACAGGATTACATGGGATTATTGTCACACTGGATTATTAGTTCAGACACCACATGGTGTTGTGATGTTGCATGGCCTCCCATTCAGTGTATGTATAGACTTTTATTGCACCAAATTAGATGTATTTTTATTTTTATTTTAAATCATTTTAAGTCCCAAGTTTGAGTTCCACTGTGTAGTGTGCTGAATGCTTATTTTAATGAAATGTGCAAGCTCTGTCTCAGAGTAAAATATTAAAGTTACAGTGCAAATGGTAACACTTTTCAATAAGGTCTCATTTGTTAACGTGTTACTGTATTTGTTCATCTTTGTTAATGTTAGTTAATACAAATACATTGTAATTCATGTTAGTTCATGGTGCATTAACTAATGTTAACAAATACAACCTTTGATTTCAATAATATATTGGCATATATTGAAATAAACATGAACTAAGATTAATGAATGCTGTAGAATTATTGTTAATTCTTAGTTCACGTTAACAAAAGTCGTTAACTAATTTGTGAAGTGTTTATTGGTAAATATATACATTTATAATAGCATATTTAAATAAATAAATTATAGCCTATGTTTATTTTTCATTCTTATTATCTTTATGTAAAGTGAGATAAAAATTCACAATAAAGAGTTTCAGGGTTTTCCCCCCCCCCCCATCCTTATAGCAATTGACCTGTTATTTATTTATGTGTTTTTTCTGTTTGGTTTCAGCTTGGTGAGGAAACCTTTAATCGGGCCAAGCTGCTTAATGTTGGCTACACGGAGGCTCTGAAAGACGCAGAATACGACTGCTTCATTTTCAGTGATGTGGACCTGATCCCTATGGACGACCGGAACCTCTACCACTGTTACGACCAGCCCCGTCACTTCGCCATTGCCATGGACAAATTCGGCTTCAGGTAACATATTTAATATTGAGGGAACCACAAAGAGCAGGAATCCCTTAACACACTGTATATGATACATACTTTTATCTCACTTTTATACATAAATAATCAGAACTCTAATATAAAGCCTGGAAATGCAATAAAATAAAATAAAATCAGTGGCATGTTTTATATGAATTTAATATCCTTGTAGAATTGTGGCTTTGCCTGAGTTTATTACAAATATGCTGGGCTGCATTTGTTGCTATTTACATACATATTAATAGACGCCATGTCTGTATTTGTCTTTGTTTCTTTGCAGAGAACAGAGTCAGTTAATCAAACAGCCAAAGCTTGAGGGCTGTCTGTCAAAGCCTGTGCTTCTGATGATTAATTGCTTTTTTTCCCACTAGGGAAGATATATGTCTTATGACGCTTTGTCATCTTGAGAATGCAGCTGAATTATTCTGTATCAAAAGTTCATTTGTCAGGTGCTGTGGCAGTCTAGACAGACCTGGAGCTTTCACAAGCATGTGTATTCATTTTTCAAGGCAGACAATTATTTAGCTGAGACAGAGCAGTTCTCTTTAAATGTAATAGCTGGAGATATTAAAACACTGGTGAAGGTTCTCCGTATTATGTTTTTTTTTTATATTGTCGAACTTGAAATTAATTTTGTCGGCAAGAAGACACGTTGTCCTTTGCTCCATGGTGTTTAATTTCCTGTCTTTGTGTGAGGGGCTGAAAGGGCCAAGACAATCTTAACTCTGTGCCTTCCTTTGCCATCCTCTGGGAATTCACTTGCATTCACACAAAGGGAACGCCTCTATGTTAAAATGTAAGCAGTGAAGTTAGACCAGTTAGTCCAATAACTAGTTACCAATCAGTTGAATTGATATGTGTAACACATTTAATGATATTTACTTTAAAAAGTAGTTGCCACCAAACAACCAAATAATAATTATATGATTATAATATATTTGTATGTTTTTAATTGGTTGTGTATTATTGTATACATTATTTTTTTTATCAGTTTGTTTATTGGTGCAGTTACTGCATTTTGCTTTTGTATGGCAATAAAATCAACCTGTTTATTGACTGCCTTAGAAGCATCAATGGCCATTGATAAAAAAAATGATGCATCTCATTCACTAAGCGTTTGTACGCACAAATTTGTGAGTGAAATGTGCGTACGGGCGGTTTTAAGAACAAATCACGATTCACCAAAATGAAATAGTAATAAAATGTATTCGTTATTTGCGAAAAAAATATAGGAACAACTGAAACCACACGTACGCAAAAAGCACTTACTCTGTACGGACTTATAGTCGTGTTAGGATGAAATATAACTTCTGAACACGATTATAATTATATTGAAGTATGTTGCATTAATTGTATTATATAATCCACATATAAAATCATATAGCTTAGAGGTCTGTAATCTGGGTCTGTATAAAAGGTGTTTATTGTGAGAAGTGCTCAAAGATCGGGCGAGAGTGTGTCTGCAAACAGCCGCAAGTTTGACGAGAGTGATGAAAGGCCGCAAAGAAAGCACATGTGGAAAGCCCTTATATGGACATGGTTTGGGCGTGTTTTATGCAAATGACTAACCTCGTGCACGTGCATTTAGAATACTCCGAATTCACTAATCAGAACGATGTTAAGAACAAATTCATGTGCGTACGAACGTGTTGTGAATTAGGCGGAGATTTTTCGTGAGAAACTCTCCTGTGTGTACAAATCTGAAATAATCCACGCAATTATTAGTGAATGAGACCCAATGTTTTCCTTCATTTTTATTCGGAGCCACGTTTCACCAAAGCTCTGTCTCAGCAGTTAACAAAACTGCAGTACCTGCTTAGTGTTGTGGCAAAATTTGAACTTGGTTTTTATTTCTCTGCGGACAGCCAGACAATATGTTACTAAACAAATGCCACTGACCTGCTCCGAGCCGTCAACTGTCAGTGGGATAGTAATTCCGTTTTCTCTGTGAGTGATTCACACTATTGGTTTGTGTCTCCAGTCTGAGGAGGCCTTAACGTTGC
This sequence comes from Phoxinus phoxinus, assembly GCF_949152265.1. Classification (NCBI taxonomy): domain Eukaryota; kingdom Metazoa; phylum Chordata; class Actinopteri; order Cypriniformes; family Leuciscidae; genus Phoxinus; species Phoxinus phoxinus. Next base: position 29,835,429 of record NC_136880.1, on the reverse strand, counting down.
TGTATTTAATAAGTGGGGCACCTTTAGAGAATTGCACGCTCTCAGACCATGAGCGTGTGAAGAAACTTCAGCCATACTGTTTCTGTGAAGACTGCTGCTGTAGCAGATGGCCTCATTAATTTTAGCTTGTTGTCTTTTAACGCGAGGTTGCTGCGTGCACAAGCAAGTGTTGGTGTGTGTGTGCGCGCGTGCCTGTAGGTTCTTGCTTCTCTTTCTCCCTTATGTCGCACATTTGTTTGCGTAGGTGGATGTGGTTGCTGTGATTGGTACACATTGCAGTAGCCCAAGGCGAACCCCAGGCGGATACCCATGATGCACCTGCCAGCCCATAACCCAGTGGGCCTCTTAAAAGAGAAGACATGGAGACAATGTTTTCAACCACTTAATGCTTTTCCAGACTATATTCATCCAGTAAAGCATTTCTTTGAAGGCTTCGAACACTTGCTTGAAATATAAATCTGTGGTTTCATAGAGCTCTGTGGTTTAAAGGTCAAAACATGACTTAGTTCTGAGAACCACCAATGCCTTTTAATTCATCCTTTTTGAATCGCAATGGAGTATGTATATTTATATCAGCCTTTAATCCTGTAGACGATGATTCCTTTGATAATTCTCATCTGACAGTGGCCTCTTGCACCGTGAGCTGTATTCCTACAAGCGGAGACGGATTCTACAGTTTATGGCGCACTTAAGCTTTTACAGGGCCTTCTTAGAGTTGTGTAGCTTAACTGACAGGCCTGAGGGGTGGCAGCCAGGAGAGAAGTGATGAAAGACAGTTGAAAGAAGGATCAGATATCATTTTGAAAATGTTGAATCCCCTGTGGGAGGACTCAGTGGCTCTCTAGAATCACTCATACAAGATGCAATTTTGTCAAATGCGAATGCTTCGGTAGGCTGACTAAAGGGCTCAGTTCAGAGCACTGAACCTACAGAACGATGTTTCCACTCTAGACTTGTATCAAAAATCAAATCTAATGGGAATCCAAAGCCTTTAACCATACATTCCAGACAAGAATAGACCATTTGAGGTAGTCATTAGAGGCGGAAGTGTTATTGATGATAATAGGGTCTTGCGCTCTCAGATTTAATGATTAAATGTGTATCAACTGAATAAATGACTGTGGTCTGTTCCTTCTTGCAGACTGCCCTATGCAGGGTACTTTGGAGGGGTGTCCGGCCTTAGCAGAAAACAGTTCCTCAAAATCAATGGCTTCCCAAATGAATACTGGGGCTGGGGAGGTGAAGATGATGACATATACAACAGGTAAGTCCATAAATATGCCATCTTTCTCTTTTATAAGTGCCTTAGCCCTGGTCCCACGATAAAACTAAAGTAATGTCAGATCTTTTCTCCTGGTTTTGGGATGTCATTTTGTTTTGAGGTCTGGTAGACAGTGTTTGAAATGTTCTAGACAGGCTTTTAAAAAGTCATGAGTAAGCCTGCGTCATCAGAAACAGTCTCTTTTTCGCTGAACAGTGTTCTTGCGCTGTTTCTAGTTTTTTTTTTTCCTCTGGGTTATGCAGCTCTGCAGGGAGCAGCTATATATTCTCGCCGCTCACAAATCTACACCATGTCCAGATAGAAACGTGTGAATAGATGATGCTCTGCTGCCTGATGCCTGTCTCTCCAGATAATGAATAGCTGCGTGTTCTCTAGCTATCATTTTTCCCCGCTCAGGTGATGAGAGAGCAAAACCTGCAGTATATCAGGGCACACACGCTCTTGCAACGGCGATAACACTCGTGGAGAAATGTCCCATATGTCACTCTTTTCAGTTGTTTGGAGTTGCATTGATAGTATATGGCGGAAACTGGATGGTGTGATAAAGCACACCATTATCTTTTTCTGCCTTTGCCAACTGCTTCTGTGACACAATAAGATAGATTATATAAGTAAAAATAAGCATTATAGCTTGATATAAACAAGCAAGAGCTTCCCCTGAGATCTCCTCCTGAACTGAGCTTTTTTTATTGAGAGAATATAAAAAACTCAATGTTGTTTTCAAGGAGTTTATTTTTGTGGCTCTTATTATATATATATTTCATGAATATGTATTATCTGTTGATCTTTTTGGACTTTCTTACTGCTCATTTTATGTTTTAGTTGTGTTGAAATTAGCACTTTTACCAGGACAACTAATTAAAAATGTATAAATTTAAATTTCTGTTTCATTTGATGTTGATACAATATTTAAACACCCTACCCTTCAAAAGTTTGAGGTCAGTAAGATTTGTTTAATGTTTCAAAGGAAGTCTCTTATGCTCAACAAGGATGCATTTATTTGATCAAAAATACTGTAAAACAGTAATATTGTGAGGTATTATTACAATTAAAAATAACTGATTCATATTTTAATGTTTTAAAATTGTATCATTACTCCAGTCGTGTGTGCGTGCGTGCGGGGGGAAAAAAAATCAGGATTCTATGATGAATAGAATGTTCAAAAGAACAGCATTTTTTTAAAATAGAAAACTTTTTATATTATAAATGTGTGCCTTCACTTTTAATGCTCCTTACTAAATATAACTAGTATCAATTATTTAGAAAAAAAAAATATTCCAAACTTTTGAACGGTAGTGTAAATATTGAACATGTACACACTTATCCATGTCTATGAACTTATTGCATTATACGTTAGAAGCCTTAAGTGGCCATGCATGAATTTTTTATTCTTGTTGTCTAGAGATCTCAACAAAACAAAAGTTGTTTTCTTGTGATCTCAGAGTGTATCTACAACAATAAAGTTATAGCCGCCTTCTCGAAAGCGAATTAATCACAAATTAGCTCATCCATAATGCAGTCAATGCCAAGAAAAAAATGGGGAGAAAAAAACAATAGAAAACAACTTTTAAGTCAAGATCTCGAGAAAACAACTTTTGAGATCATTGGAATGAGATCATGTCCAAATCATGAGAAAATTAATTTCACGACAAAGCAAGATCAAAAACGAAGTGACTTTTAATTGAAAGAAATACAGCACACATTTAAAGCAAACCATTTGATTAAAATAATTTTATACAATTTAAATGATCAAATACAGATGACTTTACACACACCCTAAAATAGCTTGGGACCAGTAACTGTAAAAATGCTTCTGAGAAATGTAGTTCTATCAAACACTTTTTGAAGCTACTGTGAATTGATATACAGCTTTGATATATTACTGAAGGATGAATGTGTGCTGTTTCACAGAAAGGGTGGCGATATAGTCAGCTGTGAGCAGTCCTTTAAAGATAAGATGTAAGAGTGAATGGCTTGTGGACCCAGATGTGTGTTCTGCTCCGAATTCCTTGTCTGACTGGTGGAGAGACACGCACACACTCAGACGCTCGTCCATTTAGGTCCTCTGGGTGGAGGTTTACTCAAACATACTGTCACTTCTCTGGAACCAGTTTGCTTGGGCTCCAGGGACTCCCAGTTCCTGTCAGAACAACTTTCTCTCTTCCCACATATTTGAAGTTCACCAGTCTGACAGTGTGAGCCCAAGTGCCAATGAACATCCTCCTCTCTAAGCTCGAAATTCTGCAGCCCAGCTTCTTCAAATCTGTCAGTCTGTGCGGACGTGCCCCTCTGCCATTGTTGCTTTAGAAGAGGCATTTGTTTGTTGCTGGACCGTCTCTGTGGACTGGGATTTTAGTTTATTTTTTGAGAAGGCAGCTGGCTTTAGTGTTCAGAAATCCTTGTTTCTTGCTGTAGCTGATCCTGCAGTATACAGTTGATTCATTAGTGTCTTTTCTAGCCGTAAGGAAGAACTGGTGGCAGGCCTGATCAAAGATGCCACACTGAAATGGAGTAGGAAAGGTCAGCCACCATTGGCAAGAAGCTACTGCAGCCATTTCTGCCCTTGGTTTTTTGATTTAATGTATATGACGGGGTTGGAGGGGTAATTTTGCAGCTGCACTGAAACTGTTAACTTTTACACAGTTTTTGCTATGGTCATAGTTTTTGTCTTTTGTTGAAAATATTTTAAGTTCAGTAAATATTTTTGCCATGTCATACTCATTCATTTTAGCCAATTTCACTCTGATTATAATGGCTTTTTAAAATTATTAACAAACATATATTATTTATTGATTTAAACATCTACATTTTATACATTCAATAGATTCATCATACAAAAATACAGTAACCGAAATGTAGTAAACACTAAATGGTATTATTGTGAAATATTATTACAATCTATAATAACTTTTCTATTTTAATATATGTTTAATGTAATTTATTCCTGTGGTGGCAAAGCTGAATTTTCAGCATCTTTACTCCAGTCTTAAGTGTCACATGATCCTTCAGAAATCATTCTAATTTGAATCATTCTGATTTGGTGCTCATGAAACATTTTATTATCTATGTTGAAATCGTGATGGGTTTTTTTTAGGACACTTTGATTAATGGAGCAAAAGAACAGCATTTATTTGAAATATAATTTTTTTGTAACCAAGTAAAAGTCTTAAGGTAATTTTTTATCTATTTAATGTTCTTGCTGAATAAAATTTGTATTGATTAAAGTTCCCCTATTATGCGGTTTTCAAGTTTTCTAATGTTGTTGTGGAGTCTCCTACAAAAAATGTACTCACAAACTAGTCCAGGCAGGGGTCAAAACCAAAGAAGCAATCCAAACATAAAACAGTACAAAACAGGGAACAGAAGTGGCGTGATAATAGACAAGGACTCCGTGACAAACACTGAAACAACCAGGGATATACACACAGACCTAACCATAAAACAGGGAACAGAAGTGGCGTGATAATAGACAAGGACTCCGTGACAAACACTGAAACAACCAGGGATATATACACACAGACCTAACCATGAAACAGGGAACAGCTGGGAACAATGATGCCGGGACACAGCTGAGTGCAAAGAACAGTGATTGGTACAGACAAGGATTGTGGGGAATGCCGTTCATAATGTGGATGACACCGTGGGGAAGAGGACCTCTAGTGGACACCAGAAATACACAAACCAGACACTGTGACAAATGTTTCGTCTTGACGTCACAACGAAACGGCTTATGACTTGTTTGAAAAATGATTCGAAAAGTAAGAGTCGACACTTACTTTTGAAAGACAATAACTTTATATACGGTGCACTTTCAGATTTAAAACTTTGCAGGATGTTTTCATTCACTTAGAGCTATGTTACACGCTACATGAAAAGGCATTTTCAAAAATCTATAATAGGGGCCCTTTAAAAAAATATATCTTACCAAACCAAACGCTTTATTTATTCATTGGCTGTGTTTTGGTGTCCTTTTTCAGTATTTATATTTATGATCAATATCTGGACGGCAGCCATGCTATCAAACTCCAGATATGGACAATCCCTTATAATTGTCGTCAAGCAGTATTTAATCTTACGGCAGCTTTATAATGTTCTTTTTAAAATAATAAGTCACCAGAAGAGGCATTACAAACTTCTTAATGGATAGAGCAGCCACTATCGTGCTCTTCAAGCTGGACAGAAGGTTATGGCTGCATGCATTCGTAGAGTGAAGTCATTGTGGATAGAAATAGCCCAAAGGGATGTGTGTGAGGGAGGATAGTGGACTCAGATGACTGTGTCTTGGCCTCATGCACAGCAAATGTTCCGTCACACTGGCTTGAAACAAAAAGCGAAGTTAAAAAAAGCCTTTGGAGAGTTTTGCTCTCCCCTCTAGCCATGTGGACAGAGAAACAGCCCATCATTCTTTCTTTGATTTTCAACATCTGTGTAGTTGGAGAGGATGGAAGCCCTGGAGGGACATTTCCCTTACAGTGCAGCAAGGAGAAGGCAGTAGACAGGTGTGCTCCACTGTGGATTTTAAGTTGAAATTTAATAGTTATGAACAACTCTTGGGAAGACTGGACCTAAACGAACAGTCTATTTTTGACGCCGTTCAACAATCCCAGTCCCATTCTGAGTTTGTGTGCAACTCCATGGGCATGTAGAGATACACAACAAGTTTCAAGTATGATGAAACCAAAAGAATAAAGGAAAGCAATTTGTATGTTTTATAAAAATAAAATAAAAAGTTGCAATTGTTTAAATGTTTAAATAATACAGTAATCAGTACAATACTGTTTTATTCCAAACAGTTTGAGGAAAAAACTGAGAGTGAAGGGTAGTGTGTTTGGGGAGGGTTGCAATGGAAGAAGAAAGCCAGACAAGGTCAGTCATTCTGCCATATTGTATATGACCACTCCTCTATCCCTCCCTTTCTCTTTTACTAGTTCCCTCTCTTTCCTCACCCTCTGTCTGTCTGTCTCACTCCCTATATCTCTGACCTATCTTTTATTCCTGCTCCTTTCCCATTTCTACTCTGCCAGCAAGACATGAAGTAATAGTAATGGTTCCATTTCCCCTCCACTCCGAGGGTCTAATGCAATTAAACGAACTGCAGGGAGAAAGAAAGAAAGGACATCTAGAACAATTCTCAGTTAATTCAATCAAGGAAAAACAGATCTCCAGTCAACACTATTCATTATTACATCAGCATTCAGGCAAACATTACCTTAAATTAAAAACAGACTTTTTGGCTAATAGAGACACGGTAAGCTATTTCATCATCTATCACTATTATGGTACAATAATAGTAATGCTTGAGTTCTGGTATTTCTAGTGTTTCCTCACCTATTTTCCACTTTTGCTCTCTTCCTGCAGGTGTTTTGATGCGTTCTTTGCCTCTAAGGCTGAGGTTAATTTAGTAGCATTTTTTGTTTGTTACCAAAACAACAACAACAGTAACAAAAATGTCTATGCAGTGGCAAAGAAGTCACAAATCTTTAATATTTTCGACATGGATTTCTAAGGTCTTTATACGGCACAGCATTTTGCTTTTTCCCCAATCAGACGACTCTCAAAAGCGCGGCGGCCCCAGAGTAATCACAGCTGTCTCAGCCGAGCGTGAAAGGCCAGAGAGTTCAAGGAACACTGCTGCGAACGAATCGCCCAGTATGATATGAAAATGCTCGCCGAATATGTGCGTATAATATGCATAATAATGAACACAAATCCAGCATGGCTGTTTAGCCAAATTACTGCAGGTGTCCAGAACAGGAGCCAACCAAATGGTAATTACAAACATGGACACGGTTATCTGAGATTTTTTGTCATCTTTTTATGCCGCCTCCAAATACCTGGAACTGAACTGATTCCAGCCACAACTCAAATCAAAGCAGAAAATGTAAAACGTATAAGATAGTAGTAAATCTTGTTTTTTTCAGAACATATTTGGAATAGTTATTTTCACTTGTTTGGATGCATATTTTTTCTTGTTGTGTGTGCGCGCGTGCCTGCGTACGTGCATGCGTGCGTGCGTGCGTGCGTGCGCTTGATATATATATATGAAGACTTCTGAGTCTTATATGATATCTACATCTGAGATCTATATGAAGTGCCAAAAAATCTGAAATTTTCTTCTAGAATGTTCATTTTTATCAAGCTTGTATGTTTATGTTCAGTTATTTCACTTTAATGACTTTTCATTGCCATTAAAGTGAAATTACTGAACTTAAATATATGAGCTTGATTTATATATATATATATATATATATTTCTTGTTGTAGGTATGAACCTCAAAAAATGCAGCTAGAATTATTATTAAAGCATTATACTGGACAGCAAGACAAAAAACTGACTAAAATGAGTTATAAAAGTACTTTTCACATTGCCTAATTTTTCATGATTTTTAATAATATCTCGGCATGGTTTTGCTGTTTGAATCATAGAATCAGATAATATATAAGTCCTGGGTCTGACTTAATCACAAATATAACCACAAATAGCACATAAAATACACACTTCACCTTTAAAGACCCTTATAAAAACATTTATTTATATATTTTTATATATAAAGGTCCAGCACATCCCACAGATGCTCAATTGGGATTGATCTCTGGGGACTGTGGAGGTCAAGGCGACACCTTGAACTCTTTATCATGTTCCTCAAACCATTCCTGAACAATGTGTGCAGTGTGGTAGTAGAGTGCACTATCCTGCTGAGAGGAAGAGGCCACTTCCACCAGGGAACACATTGTCATGAAGGGGTGTACCTGGTCTGCAACAATGTTTAGGTGGCGTGTCAAATTTACGTCCGCATGAATGGTTTCCAGCAGAACATTGCCCAGAGCATCACACTCCCTCCACCGACTCATCGAGCCAGGTCCAGTTCTCACTTCACTTGTGACTGGTTATAAGGTTTTGGCTCATGTTAACACTTTGGTAGAATACCCTGTAAATCCGATTAATATATTATATGATAATACCATGGAATATGATAATCATTCAGTAATATAGCATATCAAAGCACCATCGCTCTACATAGTCCTTTTTTTCTAAGGTGAAGTATTTTGCATTGTCCATAATGGGCAGGTTTGTTTTACAGTTGATTTTAAATTTACAAAGAACTGGTTACAAACTACCAAATGAATTTGCATGCAAATGTGGTCACTGTCACGCATCAAGTTTCGTCCTCAGTGAGGTTTACAAATCCACTCTCTTATGCCGTCGTCTTTATTGTTTACATTGTCTTTTCTCTCATTATAATCTCAGGCCCTCAGAAATCTCCTTTCTGTTTCTGGGTCAAGAATATCCAGAGATTACCTTCAATCCTCCTAGCTACATTATTTATGACAAGGCTTGCTCTTGTATTATTAGGATGAGGTATATAAAAAAAATTAAATAAATCATCACACAGGAATAGGCATGCCCTTATTCTCCTCGGAAGGATTTCCATCTAATCATACACTTTAAGAAAGGCGTCATCCCTCAGAAATGCAACGCGCGGCTCAGAGCTCGAACGACACGATGCTCACATGACAAACATAAGATTTGCACTAATGCCAAGACCTGGAGCCAAGCAGGGAGATTAGAATGGTTGGATTGTTCAAGCAATCCTGAGTCGCTCTAAGCTGTAGTTACTCAAACAAATGGGATTGTACTTCAGGCTGGGTGTGTGTGGAGCTGCGTGGTCTGACTGCTCTCTTAAGCAAACATTCCCGACTCAGTTCTCGGCTACTGACTTGTTTTGCTTTGTTTTTCTTATTCTGCCTAGTTTTCTGCTCATTTGACATTTTCTGGCATTCGTGTGGGTTAACGAGTCTTTGATTAGCTAAAGCTGCTTGATGTTCATTGTTTGTTAATTAGTGAAAGCCTCAAGTCACTGATAGTAAAGTCGGTCTACTTCAATACCAAATAAGAACCAAATGATCTTTAAAAATAGTACAAATTATTATTATTATTAACAACAAAAATTTTCAGTTATTATTAAAAAGTCCAAAACAAAAATAAGAATTGTTAATGTAAAAAAAAATTTTTTTTATTATTGTGACCAATTCTTAATTATTACTAAAAAGTCCACAATAACAATAATAATTTGACCCTTGACCACAAAACCACATGTGTAATTTTTAAAACCACCAAAAAGTCACATGGGTAATTTTTTTTAAAATTGAGATTTATACATCATCTGAAAGCTGAATAAATACGCCTTCTGTTTGGTTTAATAGAATAGGAACATTTTTGACAGAGGTACAACTATTTGAAAATCTGCAAAAAAAATCTAAACATTGAGAAAATCGCCTTTAAAATTGTCCATTTATGTTCGCGATTGTGCTGCATTCTCTCACACACACAAAAAAAATGTGGTAGGAATTATGGTAGGAAATTTACTAAATATCTTCATGGAACATGATCTTTACTTAATATCCTAATGATTTTTGGCATAAAAGAAAAATTTATAATTTTGACCCATACAATGTATTGTTGGCTATTGCCACGAATATACCCATGTGACTGGTTTTGTGGTCCAGGGTCACATATATTAACATCAATAACAAATAATTGTTGTTAATATTATCATCATTATTATTAACAATTCTGAATTAGTATTAAAATGTTTTTAACAACCATTATTATTATTCAAATGTTTTGTTGTATTATTTGTGTTGCATGGTTGTTAGTTTATTTGGGGTTAGTTTTTTTATGTCCAAAGGACAATGACAGCAAGATGGATATAGCACTGTATGTAAGTTCTTCATCAATTTTTGTACATACTTTGAATGTGTTTGAACATACTTGTGAAGGTAGACACAAAAGAAAAAGACAGAAAGTGTTTGTAATTTGAACTGGGTGATTCTGTCTCTCCTCTAAACAACGACTATGACAGTCATTGGACGATGTTGTGAGTGCGTGAGGCCAATCAGTCAGTCGATATGAAACTAATATACGCTAACTATAATTTTTCTCTATTGTTATCCCCCTTTCTGTCAGAATCACACTAAATGGGATGAAAGTGTCTCGGCCTGACGTGAGAATCGGCCGCTACAGGATGATCAAGCATGAGAGAGACAAGCACAATGAGCCAAACCCCCAGAGGTAAGACCCTATTCTCCTGCCACCTCATCGCTGAGCCTGAGAAGCGCTGTTAGGAAGTGTTAAATCACACCACTTACAGTATCCTATTCTTCTGACTTATATTGATCTTAAACACAGCAGAACCCTTTGCACTGCACATATAAGACATTGCTTGATATTACTGACATTTTACAGTCTTCAGGCAGATTGTATTCTTGCAATTACCTTCGCTGCTCCAAACACCATCATGGCAAGTTTTGTTGAGGAACAGGATTGTCTGTCTGGTCTACCAACTTAGGTCAGCACCAAACCAGCAATAACCAGCCTAGACCTAGAGTTATCATTCAAATTATTGCTGTGCTATTTTGCTTCATTAACATAATGTAACATTCAATTAATGTTTGTAATTGACGGTTAAAGGGAGATATGTTTTATTAATATTAAGTTAAAAAAATGATAGTACATCCTTGTTTATATCTTGAAAGAATTACTGATAAAAATTAGATTTTGTTTTCAGTGATAAAGAACAAAGAAGAATTAAACTATTTGAATTAAGACATACTGTTGAAGAAAATATGATATTGTAGAGTAGGAATGTGAGCTCACAATATTTGATTACAAGCATCAAATCAGAATATTACAATTTTACTGTTCTGACACAGACCATCAATGATTAAAACAGCATTTATAATATATATACTGTATGTGTCAACAGCGCCACTGGCTAGTGGTTTTCCAAAGTTATTAGCAACTCAGCATTTTTACTGGCCACAATTTTGACATCGATACCATGGGGTAAAACTGCCATATAGATATTTTTAATATTATCTCATAATTTGGCAGCAGCAGGTATATTAGGCTGCTGTCACTTTAAGACCTGAAACACAGATCCATTATACTGTTACACATGCATGTTCTTTCTCAACTGTTTATGTTCACTTAAAACATAACTCACTGTATTTACGTGTACTAGCAATAAGCAGCGAAACAGTACTGAGAGGCGGTTTTATGTGCGTGCACTTTATGTGTGAGCCTCTAAAAAATTTCACACTTTATGTGTGAAAAATGGCCTCTAAAAATTGGAATTGCACTAAACTGCAACCATTCAGGACAAACAAATCGCACAAAAAATAATTCCTCATAATGATATGGAAGGGTAAAGAGGCTGCACATCGAGCACAACTTCTTCAGAAACAAGCCGATCTCACTATCTGTCGCAGCAACAACTATTTATGCTTTCTTGGTCATAAGTCTATCTGCATGCACCTGAAACTCATTGCTGGCCAGCCTCCTCCAACAATTTACTGTAAGACGGTAAACTAAACCAATTAATGTGATATCCTGTATGTTTTAATGTTTATATTTATTTTTCAAAATATTAAGAAATGTGGCTAAAATTTATACAAATAATTATTATTATTATTATATTATATTTTACACATTGACAGTTAAAAGGATATTTTTGTTGACAAAAAAATCATAATTTTATTTAGTAAAATATGACAGACAACATGAAACATTGCCTAAACGTAAGAAACATTTTTGTCAAAAGAAAAATAAGCTATGAGGATGTAATAACAGTGAACATTGCAGTAGCTGTAATAATCCACAGTTAGTCACTCATTATAATTGCTAGTTTGGTACATTGCAAAATTTGTCCAGCTTTTGTCACTCAATTATCTGGGGCTACAAAAATGTTCTTTTTAAGATGCATTCAGTCTTCTAAATATGATTGTGTGTGTGTGTGTTAATGCCAGCTGGCGGAGGTTCTCAATGCTTGAATAGCTCAGACGTCACCGTGTGTAAAATAGCCCAATCAATGAGTCGATAAGCCCATCCGTGGACGGTGGGCTGCGAGCCAGATTGTTCCCAGGTAGAAAAGCTTCACAGCGGAGAAACTAATTGCAAAACGATTCCTGCAGTTGCAGGTTGGTCCACTCTTTCTTGGTGGTTGTCAATCTTGGGAAAGCTTTGAGCGAAATGGCAAGACAGAAGCAAAAGAAATGCCATTAAAAGTTAGGATTGGTCTTTTCTCTGGTAGGTTTCACTCAGCTCTCACTGCAAAGATAAGAGTCAGTGATTTATTCTCTTTTGCTCAGTTTCATTCTTATTCTTTTTTTCCCTTGATCTCTCTTTCTCATTCACTCACTGTCTCTCTATTTATGTCTCACTCTCCCTCATTCTTTTTGTCTTTTTTCCTACAAGTGGCTCAGACAATTGAAGTAATGAGCGCGGCCCACCCAGAGAGCCACGAGCGCATGCTAAACTCAATTTCACTGGAGAGGACATAAGAACACGGTTAGAAATGAATGAGGTGTCTTTGCTGAAGTTAATGAATTGAAACATGTCACGCTAAAGTAGGCCTGTTGTCGCAGACAGGTCGTTTGTTTGTGTTCTGTCTCAAACAGGTAAAATGATGCAGTTTCGATAGCATAGATCCACCTTCAGTACAATCATCAGACCGGAAAATGCGCCCTTTATTGTTCGCTGAAACATTTATTTTATGCTGTTCAATTAACCCAGGGCTGCTCTATCAAAACCTTGCAGGAGTAAGCAGGATACAGATACAATGCAGGTTATATATATATATAAGGGGCCGTACAAGCCAATATCCATTCTTTACTGTCACACACATACATTCTACTTTCATACATTTCATTCTCCTGTACATATACAGTACAGTATATAAACGATTTTAAAATGTTTTTGAAAAGTCTCTTATGATCACCAAGGCTGCATTTATTTGATCAAAAATACTGTACAAACTATAATATTTTGAAATATTATTACAATTTAAATGAACGCTGATTTGGTGCTCAAGAAACATTTAATATTATTATTTATAAAAAGTTTTTGCTGATTGATATTTGTGTTGACACCGAGATGCACCACTTAAACGTGTGGGGTATGTACAATTTTTCTTATATTTTTTTATTAAAATGATTTCATTATTAAAATTAAAATTTAATCATTTAAATTAATACTTTGATTCAGCAAGGAATCATTAAATTGATCAAAAGAGACAGTAAAGACAATTATAATGATACAAAACAAATTCTATTTCAAATAAATGCTGTTTCTTTTCATGGTAGAATCCTGAAAGATTTAAAAAAAAAACATTAATATTTCACAATATTACTGTTTTTACTGTATTTTTTGATTAAATAAATCTAGCCTTGATGAGAATAAGAGACTTCTTTCAAAAACATAAAAATCCTACAGACCCCAAGTTATATAGTTACACAATTTTACAGCAGTTTTATTTTGGCGTTAGTCAGAAAAGCTCCATTTAAGTGTACAAAATAAGTGGGCTATCCGTGTGATGATGAACATCCACAGACCGACACAGACGTGGGCACTGCGGCTCGATGACAATCAATATATCAGGAAGTGCGGTTTGAGATTGATGGATCTCAACCGCATCTCTGAAACACTCCCTTACTCTGCCAGGGCTGATATAACACACACAGACATGCATCAGTGTAGGTGGTAGAGTCACAACTCATCTGGGCATCTGATTAATAATTGATTAGCGCCATAACTAGAATAATGGGAAGTCATTTAGAGTATGATCCCTTCCTCTCTAGATTTTATTGCCTCCATTAGAGACTTGTGGGGATTATTCTAAGATGGCTCGTTTGTACGTGATAAGAGGTTTAGTCTCAAACCTAACAGCCTTTTAAAGTTGTGCAGGAAATTTGATAAAAGAAAGCTGATTTGGAAAATACTGTGGATTACTGACATTTATTTATGCAGCTCTTTCAAGCATTACTTTTACACAGGAAGTATGAAAAATGTGAATATGTATAGGATTTTGCCTCATTTCCCCTGTAATATGTCTATAACTATAGGGTGGACAATGGATTTATGTAGCTTCATCTTGCATTAAGTAGTTATACATTTATTCTTCAGAGTCTTGTCTTTTTAATGACATTTTTGCACCTCAAATGATCACTTTTCACCAAATTTCTCTTTAACATGTTTCGTATGAGGCTTTTTTTTGTTTTGTTTATTTATAGGTATTATTGGTCGATATTGGATATTTAATTGTGCATTTCATTTTATGTACATGTATTCTGAAATGCTCAATTAATATCTCAAATAAATGCTGTTCTTTTGAACTTTCTATTCATTAAAGAATGTAAAAAAGTATTACTGTTTCCACAAAAATATTAAGCAGCACAACTGTGTTCAACATTGATAATAAGAAAAATTGTATGGTATTGGTCGATTTTGGATATTTAATGTCTTTACTGTCACTTTTGAATAATTTAATGTATCCTCACTGAATTAAATTATACATTTCTTTCAAAAACAATCTTACCGACCTCAAACTATAAACAGTAATATATATTTTTATATAGGGAAGCTGATACTTCTGCATCATTTAGGTTGTGGTAACGTCAAGTTCCTTCCCGGCACTTTAAGTTTTGTTTTATTTTCCTGTCACACAGGTTTAGGTCATTTGTTTTTTAGACATACTTCATGGATTAAATAGCTGCGTTTGCCAAGTGCACCGTTTTTAAAAAGAGTTGCTAGAATTGATGAATGGGTGCCCTCTCCTCAGCTCTGTTACTGCCACAGCCGTCTTTGTTTGGTCAATCTGCAGAAGAGCATCAACCTCCATAATGAGACTCTATGCTTGCCGGAGGAACTGTGCTACTATTCATCAACCTTCCCCAGATTAGTTAGTGCTGCCGCACACTGGTCCGCATGAATATTAATTCTAGTTGAGTGTGAGCCCTCTCAAATACACCAATTTCATTCAAGCAGTGTACATAAATCATTATCTGCAGACTCTCTAATATTCTTTGTGGTACCTACACTGATATGGAAGTTGATTGCGTCGCATAAATCAAGCTACCCTTTAACGGACAACTTGAACACTCTTCCTACTTTTGTGGCATTTTTCAGAGCAAGTGTCCTGTTTATTAAGTACAGTTCTTCATATGCGGCTAAGGCAGAAATGTTGAAATTAATATCATTTAAAGTGTCTTAAGGGATGGGAGGTTAAGATGTAATATAAAACACTGGGGAAGCACAGCTCCTGAATACTCCTCTACTTTGCTTTTAGCTGAGCTCATTGAACTTAAGGAACCTCTCATTTTATTGATAAACCACAGGAGTCTCATATGCTAATATCTCTTTTTTTTTCTTATTCCAGAGCCCAAACCAAAATGCTCCTTTTCTCTGCTGTATTAAATTGTAAAAACTTGTTATATTGCATAAGTGTTGGAAAATGTTCAATGTGGGTCATACAAATTATGATTGTTTTGATGCATGATAAATGTGATCCATTTGTTTTTGTTTCTTTGAGAGTGATGCTCTGTGCACTTTTATAAATGTTATTTCCCCCCCTGCTGGTTGACATTGGTATAACCCTATGTAAGTGCTCTGTACTATGATACTTACATTTTTTGACATTATCATTTGGCAGTGACTTAAAAGTATATGTTTTATCAGTATGACACTTTTTGAAAGTTAGACCAAGGAGCTGGCTTTACTAGCTCTATGCTGTGGCAGTTGAGCATTTGAACATGCATTTGGCATGAGACCCGAACCTTGCCAAGGGAATAGTCGACCAAAGACATGGTGTTATTTTCCTTAAAACATGAAGAATTTTTTTTTTTAAAGAATCTTTACATATCTTTTCCAGTGAGTATGGACTGTCAAACTCCAAAACGACAAAAAAAAGCAATATAAAAAATATTACGACTTGTACGCTATACCCCATGTTTTCTGAAGCCAAATGATGTTTTTGTGTTATAAATAGACCCAAAATCAATGCTTTTATCTGATAACCTTTATCTTCAGCTCTGAAATCAATGTTGGCACCTATGGAGCAGGTCATGGTGTTTAGTTACAAGACAGGAGAACCGGTGTCATTGAGATTATTGACTTCCAACATGCGCCAAGGCTGCCATATTTAATTTGAGAGCTGCAGATTAAGGAGATTACTTTTGTTATTTCACAGAAAAAAATAGGGGTACAACACCTTGTCACTGGGGCAGTTGACTTTGTATCTTATCAACCCCTAAAAGTGGCATATAGATAAAAAAAAATCAAACTTCAAACCAAGCTGTTGTACTGTACCACTAAAGGTAAAATATTTTCACATTTTCTCTTTTCTCAGAGTTCATCAAGTCCAGTTTGAGCCCTTTGTGGGTTTTTTAAATCCATCTTAAATCCATGGCATAGCTAATACGGTTTGTATTTCTTCTTCCTTCTCTAGGTTCAGTAAGATCCAGAACACCAAGAACACCATGAGGAAAGATGGGATCAGCTCGCTGATGTACAGAGTGGTGTCTGTGAAGAAGTATCCGCTCTATACCAACATTTCCGTAGAGATCGGCAAGCCTCCTCCCAGACCCTTCAAAGGATAGAAAGCTACCAGGTCTTGACCGAGAGACCATGACCTTGCTAAAGTTCAGCACACACACGCGCACACACACAAACTCTGCCCAGGGTCACCTTCCTATGATACAGCAGTGATATGCTGGATAGTTCTCAGGAATACATGGAAGCTTGTTGTGGATTCGTATCCTGATCCAGATCGAGATGTGCACACGGTGTCCGGAGGGACAGAAACATCATCGTTATACCCCAAAGGCTGTTGTTTTTTCAGACCTTGAGGATCAATACAAGCTTTTAGGCTGTTAGAGGGAGGACTGTTCAGTTCTGGTTGTGGTGAGTAACTTCTGAAGATGATCTACAAAGAACTGCTTGGTCACTTGATGTAAGTCAGTCAGAACATGCTGTACATTTCAAAAGCGAATGTGTCTTTGTACCTGCGATGCTTGCAGTGTTCAAATCTCTTCTTTCGTATCACAGATGTTGGTGGATCATGTGAGGTTGATAAATTGGTGCTTGAAGTTGGCTCTTTGGATTGTGTCTCTATCTCTTGCGCTCTCTTTTATTTTGAATCGTCTCTTGGGACTAAGCTGAATTTCGTCAACCATGAAAACACTTCTCGCCATTTCTGAGGATGATACCCTCGTCGCGGTGTTATCATGGGAAACCCGGGGGACTATTATGTAATGTGATTAGACTGGATCTGGACTAGTCCTACAAGCACATGACTGTGTCAGTCAATATGGTCCAAGTGGATCGTCACTGCAGATCCTCTGGCTGCTGTGTAGATGCCCGGAGAAACGGCAAGAACTTTCGCTTGGAGATAGAGGAGCTTCTGTAGAAGTTACTGATGATCAAACCTTTGTATCTATCACCACCTGCTCAAAACTGACTGTGCTACAAGCCACTCTCTCTCTCTGTTTACTTTCATTTGCCTCAAAGATTCATATTTAGACCTGTCATATATCAATGCTTTCTTTTTAAAAACTTGAAGGATGAAGTTAGTTATGAGTGCATTGATCAAATAATGCCCATACCGTTCAGTCTTAGAGTATCGCACCTCTTTTGAGGATCATTTACAGAGGCTATATATAAATGATGGTTTGATATTTCCAATATCATAAAATATTCACCCAGGGTCCAAAATCAACCTTTTGCCACACCTGCCAATTTGAGTGAATTGAGAACATTTACAGACCACAATTATGTCTTTCTGGCCATGAATTAATATTGGCAATTTTTTACAAGAACATTATTGTCCCTTGGACAAAGGAATTATTTTAGATTTTTTTAGCATATTTGTGAAAGCACAGATCATTAGAAGCTGAATTCAGCCTTTGTTGATTTGTAGAAATGTCATAGGTCAAGACCTATTTTACTTAAATGTTTCTTCCTTCATGTTTTTGTTGTGGTATATACTATATCTTAATGTGTAGAGTATTGGGAGATTTTTTTTATTAAATTAATACTTTAATTCAGTATTATTATATATTTTTTGAGTACCAAATCAGCATACTAGAGTGATTTCTGAAGGATCTCGTGACACTGAAGACTGTGTCATGGCTGCTAAAAATTCAAATTAATTTCTCAACATTGCTGTTTAACTGTATTTTTAATAAAATAAATGCAATCTTGGTGAGCATTTTTATCAAAAACAAGAGATTTTGATCAAAAACATATATATTTTTTTTTAATCTTACTGACCCCTCACTTTTGAACCATAATTTATTTGTCAAACAAGGAGTTTCGGGAGGACAAAAAACATCATACATAAAAACAAAATCATAAAGGAACATAAGATTGGACTATAGTCTTAATTTTTCATGGTCCTTTTATACTCGCAATTGGCATTTGGCGAATGTTCATTTTGGACCCTGTTATACTTTGAAAACTTGTTTTACAGTTCCTTATTCCTTCTTACCATTTTATTTTACTGCCTGAAAACACCAAGCTGATGCCTTCAGATGTTTTATGAGGGGTAAATGTGAGGGGAGTACTATCTATTTTTTCTCTCTTATCGGCTTTCCTGCGCAGTGTGTGGACGTTCTTTTGTGCTATCAACGATTACTTCAGCCCAGCACAGAGGAAGTCATTAATGAGAGCCCAGCCACTCTCCCTGACCTTTTTCAAATACACATTTCCTCTTCCTTTCTCCTCATGCCTTTCACTTAAGCCTCACCAACCCATTTCATTTCTGTGTGTGCATTTGTGTTGTCTTAACTGCTGGCCCAAGCAGTCACTGTGTCACATTGGTTTCCTTTTTAAGTATTTCATCACCTCTGTCTCATAGGTGCCGCTACCTGTCAGTTAAAAGTGCATCACTTCTGCCATGCTGTATTTGTACATACACCATCAAGCAAAATATCTGCTAAAACTTACCTGACACAATTTTGCCTTAAGCTCTTTGAATTGTCCTGTATTAATAACATTGAAGATTATGTCTATAGTTTAATTTAAAGAAATATGCCCTCTCTTTGCACATAGTCGAGTATATTCATAACTGTTCTTTGATTATATTCAGTAATATTTACTCTAGCTCTGTGACCTGCATTTAAATGCTCAGAACAGTGTTGCAGAACGCAGTGAATCCTCAAACCTTCGACTCGAATGAGATTTCAAGCCAATATCCATATTAAAAAGACATTATGCTCATCCCGAAATGTCTTGGCAAATGAAAAGGAATCGGTTTCAGTCGGAGCGAGATGAGATTATTTCTTTTTTGGGTTCTTGTATCAAGGCACGTATTAAATTGATGGAGAGAAAAAAATGTTGCTGAGTGCTTGTCATTTACATTATCTTAATTGTTTTAAAAAATGGAATAAAGCAGTCCATATGGTGTAAAGGGAACTAGGTCCAACATATCGGAGAGACATATCAGGCCCTCATTTTTTGGGAAACTTTTTCTTTTTATACAGTACCTCTCAATTTAAAGGTGTACTCAGTAATTTTTTGTTGTTTGCTCAGATTGATATGGCAGTCATCATAGATTTATGCTACTATGACTAGTTTATTTCACAAGTGAAATTGTTCAGTAGGGCAGTTAGATACTGTTCAAAATTTGTTTTTGTTTTTTTCTTCTCATTTTCTTGAATTCATGAATGAATGCAATTGATCAAAAGTGACAATAAATAAAATTTTATTATATAATTGTTTAAATAAATGCTGTTATTTTTAACTTTCTGTTCAAGAATAATGAAAAAAAAGTATCACTGTTAGTGTTTCCACAAAATATTGCACAGCATAATAAGAAATGTTTATTGAGCATGATTTCCAATATGGCTGCAGAAAATGTATCTTTGCCATCACAGGAATAAATTACATTTTAACATGTATTAAAATAGAAAATTTTTATTTTAAATTGTAATATTTCACAGTATTACTGTTTTTGCTGTATTTGTAATAAAATCAATGCAGGCTTTGTGAGAGAGCAAGATATTTATTTTACCTACATATTTATAAAATTACTGAGTGCACCTTTAAGGGCAATGTTCTGAAAAAATGTATATGGCGAAAACTGCATTTTTAAAAGTTAGTCTGGTGATACAATCTATTAATTTGATCTTAATTCTTTTTTATATTGCCCCAGTGGCAAATACGCTGCATTAAAGGACAAGTTCGGTATTTTACACTTAAAGCCCTGTTTACAGATCGTATCTGATGAAATAGAACGGTTAAGATTAAACTTTGGACAGATGCTGCTGTCGCGAGAATTTTAGGTTTATATCGCTTTCCCCCCTCACCCCCACAATGGTTGTCTATGGCCACAGGAAGATTCCTTCCTAAAACACATTAAACTTTCGTTTACAAAGACGTGAAACTCACCGAGTGGTCAGGGGTGTTCACTGATACAGTCCCAAAAAAAAATCGCTGAAAAAGATGCATTCCAACAGGTTTTATCGTAGTTTTTGTCCAACTCCATGACTTGTATTAAATGTGCTGAGTGAGGTGCGGTATTACTCCGCCGCTTGAGTGTCTATTATTCAAGCTCTCAACGGAAGAATCACGGGTGTGACACGTTTGGCAAAATAGGTCCTAAATAAACCTAAAATTCTCGCGACAGCAGCATGTGTCCAAATTTTAATCTTAACCGTTCTATTTCATCAGATACGATCTGTAAACAGGGCTTTAAGTGTAAAATACCGAACTTGTCCTTTAAAGTCTACAATATAGATATATGCTTTCGATAATATTATAAATGTTTTATTGCCGTTTATAAAAGTATATACATTCATACAATCATCTTATTGTTCCATCCATACGCTTTTCATATTTCTTGTGCTAACAAATGCAATCAAGTGAAGCTTGCACAACTCCCATTACCAACCTTGCGAAGCACAAATGCTGTCCTTGAGATCAGGATGCTATATATTCACAGTTCACTTCAGCGACTCTCGCTTTATAGTTTGCGAAATCACACCAGTGCCACAATGAATGCGCTTTTTATTGTGATGCCATTCTTTTATCTCTCCCTTGGGTCAGCAAACCCTCCCATCCTGAGAACTCTCACGCGCGCGCACACACATACTTACACGTAATGCTCACCCTCTCTCCTTCATCTCCCTTTTTGCCCTCAGTCATTCTCTGGAAAGAACTCCATCTTGTGCTCGATGCTTGTTTTTGTGAGAGAGGGACAGAAGTGGGAAAGTTTTCCACACCTACACTTAAGAAACTACTGACGGCCTCAGGTCTTCATGTCTGGGGCACATTTTTAAAGACTTGCTAGGTTTTTTGTACATTGAATGTCAAAAATACTATATCTTATATAGAATGCATTATGTCATATCAAACAGACTTTTTGTATACAATCAATAAATCTGATGCTACAAGAATTTGATGGTGGGTTACTGGGTTTCTGGACTGGAACGAATGTAGAATGCCATATGTTAATGTTGTTTGAGTGTGCAAAAATATGGAGTTTATAAGAAGACTGTTATGAGGCTAAATGGATCTGAACAAAGTAATAAATCTCATATTTACACCTGATTATTTTAACACCCACCTTTTACCAGCAGCATCAGCCCGAATCACTGCTCTGGGACATGGCAGTTTATTGGAAAGGGAACATCGTATCTCTAAACTGTCAGCCATGTGGAGGAAACTCAATAATATGTTCCTCAAAAAGTTTTTTTTTTTATGTGACAGATGTTGCAATAAACTAGTAGATCTAACATCACAAACACCCTCCAGATTTATATATGGGATAATAAGACAAGACACATAGATCACTTGTGGTTTGTTTTTATTTGTGTACATTCTGTGTCATTGCTGCAAATACAGGCCTCGCAAAAAGTAGCAATTTTCCCACAGCTTTGTGAATGAAGTGTCAGAACAGAAATAAAGCAAAAACGAGTCTGCTTTACTTATACATGATTAATTTATGATAGGTTAGTTTGTTTGTATTTCATGCTACATTAGCCGTTTCCATTCTTGCATGGCAGTAATGTAAGTCTTGAAGTCTGAATGTACTTTGGTTTATGCATTTGAAGCAGAAAACTATATAAACATACACGCTACAGTACTTCAAATCATGTATACTGTGTATATATAAAACAATCACAAAAATTAGCTTAAGAATATCACATCTGCAGGTGCAATTGTGCCCAATGTCAACGTTTTTTAAACAACTGCACTGTAGATATTAAATGGCATATAAACAATGTAATATGCTCACTGTGCTAACCATGCCAAAAAGGTGTCTCAAAAAACTCTATTATCTGGTTCATTAGGGAATATCCCTTAGTAAGTCAAAGCAATATTATACCCACTAAATTTACATTAACAGCTGGAATGTGAAAGGGTTAGTTCACCAAAAAATGTAATTCTGTCATTAATTACTCACCCTCATGTCGTTCCAAAGCCGCAAGATATTTGTTCATCTTCGGAACACAAATAAAGATCTTTTTAATATGAGCGTTTTCTGTTCCTCCATTGACAGCCTACGCAACTACCAAGCCCCAGGAAGGTAGTAAAGACATCATTAAACTAATTAACTAATAATAGACTGTTTCTTAATCATTAAAAACTTGTAGGCTATATATCCTCAACACTTTCATCAGGAATTGTGGTTTAGATATCTGCTGAGTTTTTGTCATCCATTGTATAAATGGGGATGACAGATGACCCCATTTTTGACCTCTTTCCTCAGTTTAGCCCTCATCAGGCTGGCAGTTGCGGACATGGGAACACATTGCCAGACGGTGGCCCTCCCAATAACCTGCATCCTGTTCTTCATGACATCGACATTTAGTACAGGAGTCGACCCACACTGGCTCACCTCCAGGGATCACTTGGGTCCTAGAGGCATTCACGTAACAGTTTGGCCCTGGAACCACAAAGAGAGAGATGATTAATGAAGCCCATTATCTGTAGATAAATGTGAATTATTCCATTCCCCCCGCCCCATCCTATCCTAACAAAGACAGCTATATAAAAGCCATTCATTGGTAGATTTCTCAGACAAGTTGCTAAAGCATTGTTTTGACTCTAACCAGCCCGTAACACTAACTCAACCAATAATGTGAGTTTTGGGATGGGACTACTGTATCTGTTTGACAAACAATGGCAGATCTTGACTTGAGGATCCCAAAAAGACAGTATTTGAAGGCCATCCACATATGATACAATATTTATTCTGGCATGCTCTGAACATTGAAACAATAAAAATTAAGAGAAACTGAGTGTCAATATATTGATTTAACCAAATTTAATTGTGATTTTTTTTTTTATTAAACAATAGTCGTTGAGGGGGTAAATTAAAAATAAATAAATATATTTAGTTTATACATGGTGCATATGTTGTGCTTGTAGTGGTTGCTTTCTGGTCCATGCCAGAAAAGCCCCTCAAGTCTCTCTCCTGTTTTATCATCCGAATTGTAAAAATTGAAATTCAGAATGCTTAGAAAAGTAACAGATCACCTCTCCACAAAAGGCAGCATAACTTCGCGTATCATTCATGTCTGTAGCACAAACTCTGCTAGACAAGCTATGTGGAGAATTTAAATACTTAAGGTCAAGTGTTTTTGCCAAACCTCAGCAAGCCCCACTAATTAGGAAGCCTTAGAGTGTAGATAATGGCACATTGCTTTTTTCTGTTTAATGTTTAAGATAAGGTTTTGAAGTTACTTTAAATTAACTGAAAACTTAATTTAACATTTTCCAACACTGAGGCAATTTGTACGCAACCATTTGAGGAACTGATCATTTATCACATTGGTGAAGTATATGCTTTGATTTATGTGTGTTGTTTTGCTGCCTTATCTTTAGTCTCTGTAAACACTATAATTGCCTTCATACTTCACAGTGTACAGAGAAAACAATACGGTGGAAGGTAAACTCATAAGGAGCGTTATCTTATTTCAGGTGCAGCAACCAGTGTAGCACATGGCCCGGCATCTGAGCCTCCCCATCTGTTATTGAATGAATTATATGAAGATATTACATACAGCATCATTACCAAAGACCAAACACAATTGTGCCCTCCATTTATTTGTGGAGGGAGGCTATGAGAATGTCACACTGCATTAGTCGAGACCGAGGCGATTGCATTGAAGTTTAATCAGCCTTATATGCCAAAGTTTTCTTTAAAATTCTAAAATAACCTTACCATCGATGCACTGAGGGCAGCATATCCCTTTCTGATAGACTGGATTAACACATGGTGGAGGGACGCAGTCTGCTACCTGACAGTGGGCGATGCCGTCGCTGTAACAGGTACATTGATGGCATGCTGAGGGCTGTAAATCAAGTGCAAATCATCAGTTGAAAATAGCTTATCAATCGATGCAATTCCATCAAAAGACATGTATTACTCGATTCTTTCAAAAGGCTTTTTAAACAGAACCAGCAGGACTATCAAATTGCTCGCTTGTATACATAATGCAGACATTTGATGTTGTGCCAATCCAACACTGTGTTTTAACATCCTATAATGTGAAGAATGTGATCAAATTCCACTCCCACACGGCTGTTTAAGTAGGAGCCGCATTACCACCTGTGGCTCAGGCGGTACTGGAGGTTGGGTTAAATGGACTGGAAGAAAATGATGTCAGCTCAGGCAAAGTGTATTCCTTGGAGTCTGTCAGAAGGCTTCAATTTTCCCCTCAGGGATTCCCCATTAGCCATAATAACCAAATCAAGGAGATAATGAAGCACATATAAGCCCCGCTTCTTCCAAGGCTGTGCCACCAGAGATATTTCATTCTTCAATTCCTTAAACAGAGTATTAAATTGCCCTCTGTGCTTCCAGTCTAGTGTGCATCAGATTTGTTCTTCACCTTGACTCAGAACAAAAGAAAGCTACTGTATTAGCTTTTAACTTGCACAATGAATACATATGCATAAGAATGGGTATGTAGGAATTGGCTCAAATCAAACAATTATCTTTCAGAAACAAAGGGCTACTTTTGTTCTGAGTTTGCAAAAAAAAAAAAAAAAATACATCCACCTTAAATGGCAAAGTGGCATAAATAGGCCTAGTGCTGATTTTGCTGTAGAAGATGTTATCAGTGATCTTAGACCTAGTAAATAGGAATGTCTGTTATGGACACTTTTACTGAAGTGCTATTTCATCCCTGAATGAACGAATCGTTCTCCCTTTAAGGAGCATTTCACTAGATGGACCTCAGGAGCTGAACATGTTGCACAAACATCTCCTTTCACTGAACAATGTGCTGATTTGAATATGAAGGGTTGACTGACTCCAAATGCCTACCAACAGATTTCTCAGCCCTGCAGATCTTTGTTAAACTAGATTCATTTAAATAAAGGAAAGGATTCAGTGAACGATTTAATAACACCCTCACTCATTAAACACTCGCTTTGCCACCTACTGGCGCACAGATGTAACCTGCCAAAAGAGTCCCTGAGATTCATTAAAATCTCCACCACTAATGGAGACAATATTAAAGGGATAGTTCACCCAAAAAGGAAAATGTTGTCATTATTTAATACTTAATCAGCTTCAAGTTGCTCCAAACCTGTATGAGTTTGTTTCTTTTGTTGAATACAAAATAAGATATTTGGAATAATGTCGGTAGCCACAGTTGACGTCACCCATTGACTTCCATGGTTAAAACAATATGGAAGTCAATTGTTGCCGTGAACTGTCTGGTGGTTACCCACATTCTTCAAAATATATTCTATTGTGTTCAACAGAAGAAAGAAACAGGTTCGGAACAACATGAGGGTGAGTAAATGATGACAAATGTTTATTTTTTTGGGGTGAACTGTCCATTTAACTTTATTATGAGCCACGTGATGGCGCTACATTTTCTGAATTTTCCTTTTGGGACCAATATCAAACCTTTGAAACAGTTATCATCACCTAGGGAGAAAAAATAAATAGCTAAACGTGGATGGCCTATGGGATTTTTAAACAAACATTGAAAAAAGGGGCCAGTTCACTCATCTTAAAACAATTATTGGCGATGGAATTGTGTATTATTAAACTTTTATTTGGTCACAATGAAGGGCTCGAAAAAGAGCAATTACTGTACAACGAAAAATAGAAAGCAAGACCTAAATCCATCAACTTAACAGTGTAAAAAATATTGTAATTTTGTTACAAAAATATTTGTTTATTTCTATATGTGACCCTTGTATGCAGAGTCTTACAGACACTGAAGTTCACCTGAAAGTGTTGCCCCAGCTCGTAGACTTCTCCCCCGTACTCGCAGCCGATCTTCTCGCATATCGGGCAGCAGTCTTTCGGGTAATGGCTGACGTGGATGCAGGCGACAGGCAGGGATGCGCATTCAGTCCGCGCGCAAGCAGACCCGTCTGTTGTACATTCGCATTGGGTACAATGATCTGAGTCTAAAAAGTACCATTCGCCAACATAATAAACACTGCCGTTCGCCTCACAGGTCGTCTCTTGTTGTCCAGCGCCCGAGAAAGCCACAGCACACTGGCCGCAGATGAGCAGGGTAAGCAAGGCATGAAGAAAACTCCCCGGGGAACCCCAGAGTACAGCCATGCCCATATCACCGAAAACTTCTCAGTCCCAAAACAAGACTTGCAAATAAATAGATATAGCTACGCTATTTTCAATAACGTGCTATTGCACGTCTTTTTAACTAAACTAGATAAAGTTTAAAATACGTTTCATTGTCAGAATGGGCTGTGCGCGCTTTGGATGCAGTTGCGCACAGGGAAAGTTTTACTCCTCCTGGGTTATATTTCAATTTACACGTGACAGCCGAGTACCAGAATATTGATAGGCTGTAGTAGTCTTTCGCTTTTATTGCAGCTTTGTGAGTCTATTGTGAGTTTAAAATGGTTATGTTTGCTTTTACAATCTAAGCTCGTTTTATGCAGTTGTAGCCTACTGTGCATTGTCCGATCTATTTGCTATTAGAGAGGAGGATAACTTTTAGAACAGAACCATATGTTGCAGTGACCACACAATGCTTTGTTTCTACTCTAAATTAAGTTATAGATAGCCTACTTCTATAGTTATAGAAGTCCTACATGCTAATGAATAAAGATGAAAGTTTATTCTATTTTAATAGATCATGTCCATGACAATATAGGCTACCTTCACATCGCCATCTTCACATTTTTAACATGAATGAAAACGAGGCTGTGAGGGATATAGGCATCTCTTCAGTGTTGTGCTGTCTTGGGTTGTTTTGCTGACGAAACACTGCAAAAATATATGTTCCAAGAAGTTTCAATAGACAAAAAACTCCAGACAGCATGAGCTGTGGAAAATTATAAGTAATCAGGGAATATGCTACAACTTTTTACAGCTGTCCTTACAGCTCGCTTTCATGCCATTTCTGCTCTGAATAAGCTATATGGACGTGTTCTGAACAATATCAATATCTGTATAATTATGAATTTGTTCGAAATTTAAAGAAAACACACACACACACACACACACACACACACACACACACACACACACACACACACACACACACACACACACACACACACACACACACACACACACACACAGACACACTACAATATAACTTATAGCTGCTACTATGAAAAAGTTAAAGCAAAATCCTACATTCAGGCATACAACTCTCAACAGATATTACATATAAATATTATTATGATTCAATCACCGAAGAGAAAAAAAGATGAGGTCATTTGTAATGTAGCTACACTAGGTCCGAACGGGTTAATAAAGATCACTATCACGAGTCCTTCAGCCAATCATATGACTGCGCAAGTTTGTCTCCATAGGAACACGAATGTTTACATTGATACAGGAAGCTACAATTGTTCTGGTAAGTATCCGCCAGTGGGGAATGTGCTTGTTCTAAATCTAATGTTTATGCTTGCACAAATGTATGCCAGCTTAAATCTTGCTCCAATCATACTTGTTTCATTATCGTAAACGTTTAAAGTCACCAAATACTAGCAGCTAGGTTAACGTGTTATTGCCAAAGTTAATTAATAAGGTCATATTTTTTTACCCAATATGTTTGTTTATCGTGCTCTTTCCCTTTGTACAGTGCATCACTGCTGTTGCATGCTGTATTCGATTTTGAAATGTATGAAACGTTAGGGATATATTTATTTTTCTATGTATTTATTTACAGCTAGTTTGTCTCCAGTATGGGCACACCGAATGCACTCTAGTGGTGAGCTTTTTGTGCTCAGCTCTGGAAATAGCGGCCCCATGGACAATTTCCAACGCCAACAATCTGTGTGGAATTTAGTGAAGGAAAATGTTCCCAGCTCTGAGCTTGCTGAGATCCGAGCAGTACTTGGAGATGCATTGATTGATACGTACGCAGAGTTGTATTCAGAGGTATGAAGCATGGATCAGACTGTCTAGTAGAACAGAATGTGATCACTGAAAGTAATTTTGTAATCTTTTACAAAATAACTGCAAAGCCCATACTACATAATTAATGTCTTCACCTATTGATGTTTAATACATGTTTATTTTTTTCTTTTGAAAGGCAAATGGAAACATCCCTTCTAGGCGATGGCTACATAGCTACAGTATTTTTATCGAGAATAGAATAGGCCTATATATATCTTTTAAACATTTGTGCTTGCTAAGACCTCAGTTTGCTAGATACATTTTAGATAATATTCTAGGCCCTGCACATTGTGCTCTTCATTCATAAATGCATTTTCTTTTGATGATTTTATACACTGAATTAGAAGTCTACGTCAACAAGTGTGCTAGTATAGCCTACCCCTGACGTGTAACTTTAAACCAGTTTTAAATTACAACTCCCAAGAGTGAATTATCTCAGTCCATGGAATGCAAACCTTTTTTGAACAGATACAGGGACTGTTTCAGAGCTGGCTCTTTCAATGATAAATTGTCTTTCACAAACTGCATACGCAGTAGGCTATACGCAGATAGCCATGTGCATATGGAAATAGTGGGTGGAAACTTGTCTATGGAAGACTTATGCGATTCCTCCTTCCTCTAAACACTAAATAGGATTTATGACCTACTGTTTAAAACCCCCTCTGCTGTTTATAAGGACTTCTGAGATTATTTTGACATAGTAAGGCATACTAATGCCTCGAATGTGTTCAAGGGAATTTTATACATTTTCACTGCAAATAACGGTTATGATAATGCATTGTCTTAGCAACCAAGGGCTTCTTACCTTGTCAGTAAGACCTATTTTGAACACCAGTAAAGTTTATAACTACTATGCTGCAAAACTTTGCTCTGCTAAGACTCTAGTTTTTCTGTCAATTTTCCTCTCTCACTTTGAGCTTGTCCTTGAGCAGATTTTCCAGTACAAAGATGAAAGTCAATAAACAAGAAAAGAAAAATGCTCTTTTGTTTCAAAGTTTGCATTTAGGTCATTTTTAAGACTGCATCCTCACAGAAATGTCTCTCCGGCGCCTGTGCACATCCTAAACCCCAGGTTCTGGAGTGGAAATAAGAAGAAGCTGAAGTTATTTAGGCTTGAAGTTGGTTTCGTGCAGGCACAGCAGGATCAGAATTCTCAGGGAGCTGGTTGTACTCCGTCTTGCATTGCCTTCGACAAGCTTTGAAGTGTATTTTCAGAGTCCGAGGGAAACTTGAACGTCCCAAGACAGGTGTGGAGATTGGTAATAGAGTGCAGACATTGTTTGCCAGTGCCGTGACAGGCTTTCATTTCCCTCTCTGGCTTTTCACCTCACGTGGTGGAGCGTTTGTGAGAATAACACATGGATTTTTTTTTTTATATTCTCTGAAATATTCAGTTTCTTATACCCATTTCAGAGATTAGAGACACTTGTGATGGGATGTTAACCAACTGTCTGCATTTCTCTAGTTGTAGAGCAGCTTGTAACATGGATTTGGATAGTGCATTTCATACAAAGCTGAGCCAAATAGCACTCTCCTGTTAACGCTTTCCTCTGTTGACCTGTTCTAGGTGGAGATGTGGGAGAAGATTTGGCAGGAGCTCCATTACTCAGAGCAGGGCAGCAGGCCAGAAGCCCCTGTGTTCCCTCTGGCTGACCCCCCGGCTGTTAAAGAGTTGCTAAAAGCAGAGATTCAATTGTTGCTGCTCACGCTGAGGGAAAAAGCAGCCAGACAGGGCAGGTGAGGAAGATACAAGGTTATAATTTCACTGCTATGCAACATGGATCCTCGACTGTTACACAACAGACATCAGCAGTTGTCTATCAAAGCTAACAAAAATTAACATTAACTATCATTGCTCTGAAAGACTTTTAACCTCTGACGTCTTGTTGACAGTCATAAACTTTATTAAAAGCCACTCTCTAGACATGAAATTTGGTTCAAATTCTGGCTTATACAGATACACTGACATTACAATTCTATGCTATTCATGAAAACCTTAAATACATCATTTAAAATGTGACAAGTAAATTCCAGCATTACAATGTACAACAGGATGTTTTGCTAAAGATCACATTTAATAGTGTTATTCAGTAATTAGTGTTTTTAAAGCTTCATTTTAAGTGAGCTTTTTAATTAAAAATTACAGAAATGAGAATACACAATTAAATATCGAATTTCGACTGATACCAATAAATAAAAAATAGTTAAATCTGTCAAAAAAACGGTATTGTACCAAAATACCGTGCATCCCTACAATACAGTCATGGTTCGATGAACTATATTACTTCTATTAACTCTAAATCGTAGTCATTTTTAAACTGAACATTTTCAATAGATTCCAACTGAAATGTTTCATCTGAAGATCCAGAACTCACTGTCAAGTCTCATCTGCGGGTGTCGTGTTGTAATTGCTTTCCCTGACTTGACGAATGAATGTTCTGACCCCAATGGAGACCCGAAGTATTCTTTTCAGCTGACTGGGAGTGAGTTCATAGGTCAGGGCTTTGCTTTTGTAAAGTAGCATTGCTTTAAAGAAATGCTTGCTGATAAATCATTGACTTTTAAAAGCTTGGAGCAGCCATAGGAGCACATCACAAAAGAACTGCTTTAAATGAAGTGAATCAGTTACGTCAGCAGTAAGGACTGTGTCTGGTTTGTTTGACAGTTCATGTTCTGTTTGCTTTTAAATTTGTTGCAATTTATGATTACATTTCAATTTGTTGCCTAGTGGCTTTTCTTTCGTAGGGTTCTTTGTTGCTTTTTGTGGCTCCTTGTCTAATATAACAATGCACCGGGGAAGAAGATATTTACAGGTACCAGTCAGGCAGGAGGGGCGATTTTCTCTCAGCAACCAGCTAGACAGTGGAAAGAATGTCCTCAGAAGGTCTTCTTTTGAAAGCTTTTTAATGTACTTTTTCAACAATAAAATTACGATATGTTCAAATTCGTTGGTTAACTATTTACATTATTCTTTGCTGAGCCTGTAGATCCATTTTCCACCTATTTATATTCCAAGCCCTTCTCTCTTAGACAAAAAGCTCTCTTTTCAGCCATGGCAAATCAGGAGCAGGTGTTTGGTGACTACCGGTACAGTCCATCAGAGAAAACACTTTCATTCATTCCCAAATTGCTGAAACGAATTGGCTCTGTCACCCAGAAACAAATATTGCATATGAGCATTGGGGTGTAAACTTGTTTGGTTTCAATGTCAGTTTTTGTTTGTTACCAACTTCCTTTGGTGACATAATTTATCTGCTGATCTGCTTTGAGGACAAATCTGGATTGCTTCTCTTTCATATTGCTCCAGGTTTGGAGCTTTCCCGGCACCTGATGCGGGCCAAAGCAGGAAACCGTAGATTCAATGCCGTTTTTCGCGCTTTAACGCGGGCTAGAAAGCTTTTGAAAGGAATTAATTGAACGGATCTAGTTAGCTGCACTTTTCCCCCTCTCGGCCAATGGCCTCCCCCTCCCTCCTGTGTGGTCCTTGTCTGTGTGATTTGTTGTGGCTCTATGGAGTCAAGCTGCACCTGTTTCTTTATGCTAGGTCTCCGTTTAATGGGCATTGAGAGAGAACCTTAGTTCATGCGTGAACTGCGAGCGGCTGAGACTTTAAAAGCCGACCAAAGGAAGGTTCTTAAATCTCTGGAGAGTGATACTGCAACAATCGGCGCAGGAAGGCTGGAAAGAGAAAGTTGTGTGCACAGTGTATTTCACATGTAGGTAAATTATCAGTGCAGATGGAGGGGCGTTTTGAAAGAGCCTCTTATTTTCCTCTGATACATTGAGGGATTTTTCTTTTGTCCTCTTTTTGATGTGGCGGCTCCTCTGTGCCATCTTTGTTGGCAAGAGTATGTTCCTCCCTTCTCTGTGAACACTGCTAAGCTGCTTACTGATCTGTGCCCACAATGTAGCCTCTGTTCCTGTCAGTACATCCCCTCTATATGAGCAGAGCAGAGATGGGCGTCGGACCTCTGCTCGTAATGTAGGATTCGGTCAGAGATGCTTGTTAACGTCTTCTGGCTCTTTTTATCAGGCTACAAAAAGCCCCACAAACATGCAAACTGTATCCTGGCAGTGCTTAAAAAGAAAGGGTGAAGATGTGAGCAACAATGGGCTGAAAGTGATACACAGCTAATGTGTTTGAGTGAGAAAAGACCATCTGCTTGCTTCATCTTTGTTGTATTTCTGGTTATTCAGATGTTTAATGCATATACAGTTTAATGCAGTTAAATGCATTTCCAAATGCTTTGTGCTTATTTACAATAACATTTCAAAGAGGTGTCCATGGACTGTAACATCAAGTCCAGGCTTGATTTATGGTTAGAAAACATGCTCCCTTGTTGTGTGTTGCCTTCATCCGCTCTCATGCACTCAGCAAAGCTGTTTTAAGATTACAGCAAGAACTGAGAGCACCATTTTATTTATCACTAAAAACATCAGCATTCTGTTCTTATTATTGAGATGTTTTTTTATAATATATATATATATATATATATATATATATATATACATATATAAATTAAGAAATAATAACAAAACCATAAGAAAATTAATTTAAATCCTTTAATCCTTTAAAAAAAAAAAAAAAAAAAATACATATATATATATATATATATATATATATATATATATATATGTGTGTGTGTGTGTGTGTATATATATATATATATATATATATATATACATATATACACACATACAATGCATGTACTGTATATATTAATTCCGAATACACATACTCTTGTATCATTATTAAAAACTTATATTATTTTTATTATATATTATATAATGATATTTATTATCATTCTTATTATTGTTAGTTAGAAATTCCATACTATGTATAATTTATCTCATCTATTAACTTCTCCTAATAAATGGGGGGTGGTATTTAAAAAAAAGTATCAGATTTTTTAATAAAGAATGGATTAGTTCCCCCCAAAATGAAAATTGTCATCATTTACTCTCTCAAGTTGTTTTAAACCTGAATAAGTTTCTTTCTTCTTTTGAAAATACAATTTATGTTGAAGAATGTGGTAAACTTCTATAGTATATTTTTTCCTATGGAAGTCAATGGGGATCAGCAACTGTTTGGATAGCCACATTCTTCAAAATATATTCTTTTCTTTTTTTTGTTCAGCGCAAGAAAGAAATGAAT
Source organism: Phoxinus phoxinus (assembly GCF_949152265.1). Taxonomy (NCBI): domain Eukaryota; kingdom Metazoa; phylum Chordata; class Actinopteri; order Cypriniformes; family Leuciscidae; genus Phoxinus; species Phoxinus phoxinus. The sequence goes on along the minus strand of NC_136880.1, from coordinate 29,801,805 downwards.
ACAGTTTTGGAACAACATTAGATTGAGTAAATATTTAAACATTTTTGGGTGAACTATCCTTTTAAGGACAAGCGGCAGCATGTTTACTATCGGGCTACTGTCACTGTAAACTGTCACTACTGTCACTTTACTGCGCATCTAATGGACACGCTAATGGAAGTCGTGCAAAACACAAAGTGATGCTCATAGTTACCATCATGGTGTGATGGTGCATGAGCTTGATTTGAGAGCAAATATAATACCTTTACATTCTTCTGAGCTTTTCTTTTTTGTATTGTGTCTCATCTCTCTTTCTACAGTCTTTCTTCAAATCTCCCTCTTGCTCGTTCTCTCTCCTCCATCGTCATACGCCCCCTAATGCTCATAGGCTACACACGTTTGTTGTTGTTTGTTCATGTGACGGTCCGACTAACTTCCAAACAGCGTTTTTCAAGTATTGCTTACCCCACCTTTAAGGTCCAGACACCAAAAGCTATGAGTATGATTTGCCTGACTTACTCCACAGTACAACATAATTCTGCTGTATTAGTAGCATTTTTGGTTGGACATATGGGGCCTTGAATAAATCATGTGTCTTCCAAAAAAATTCTGAACTTTTTAAAGTTAGTAAAACAAATTTTCTCAAAAATCAGTGTTTCCTTACTGTATTTGTTTAAGGCACCCCATAGCTCCATCAGTAAGTCTCAAGAAATACCCCATCATTGAAACCAAACCAGAAAGGTGTTCCTCTTATCTGATATTTTGTATGGATATCATTCAGCATCTTCATTAATTTTTAATGCACTTTTAAACCACAAAAAAAAAAAGAAAAAAAATCAATACTGTGTGGAAAGAGACTCTCCAAATAGCTTTAATGAGATGAGGTCTATTTAATGAGATCCCATTTTGTCTTTCACAGGTTTCTTGAGAAAGATCTAACAGCACATTTATTTATAAATTAAATCCAATTAAATATAATTTACTTTTTTAGTTTAACAGGGCAAAATCCTGCTTGGGAATCACAGTAAAACTGGGCTAGCACTTTTTCACTTTCACCATTCTGTCATTCTCACTGTCAGTAAATGCGTGTGCGTGTGTGTCTCAGGGATGAAGAGGAGGTCATGGCCCTGTACAATCCTAGTGTGGTGAGTTACGCATTGAGCAGCAGTAGCACACAGAGACAGGGGAGTCCAGGCAGCTGGTGTGAAAACCAATCACCTTCCAGACCCCCATCTAGCCAGAGCAAGATTGGAAGCAGGTCAGTGTTTTAAAATGATATACCTGTGAGTGTACGTCTACATGACAGAAGTTGATGATCATATTGATTGGGTTAGTAAGCATTGAATAGCACACTTCTTTTCAGGTCAATCTCTAGCCTCTCGTCTCACTCCAGCTGTGAGGAAGAAATCAAGGCCTTAAGACACAAGTTAAACATCACCCATATAGATGAAGTCGTGACCCATCTCAGGTGAGGTGTATATCTGAGCAGTTTAAAGGACTCAATTCAGTTGCGCTGCCCTTCAGAGTGAGTAGGGCAAAGTGATGCTCATTTTTAAATGGAAGTCACACAGAGTGTGAGTACATGTTATTATAACTGAGGTTTGCTTTGAGCATAATATGAAAACTATGAACAATACAAAATTTCAGACCTAATTCCCATGCATAACAAATGCAATTACTTTTTTATCAAGCAGATAATATTGGAATCATTTGTTTACACCTGAGGCAGTGTACATAATATAATGACTTTTTAGCCAGCAAGATTGTCCGTTTGCAGTTTGATCCTCTGTTGTGCAGTGAAGTTAATATTGTGGAACACACATTCCTCAGGGTAGAATTCTCCCTCCTTTGCTCAACATGTGCTCATACTGACTATGCATGCAGACCGGACACGCTGCTTCTTGTGCAAACATGCTGTTGTTAAAACAGAATGTTGGACTTCCTCATCTTCCTCTCTTTCCCTCTTTCCACGACTGCTCATGCTCATATACACTTTCATCTAGGATTATACTGCTCGTACTAAATTGGTGGCTAAATTTCGATTTGGGGTTGTCTGTAAGCTCACACGTACACTCACAGTCAAATGTTTGGACACACTTGTCTAAACTGATTTCTCTTGATCTTAAAAAGCTTTTCATCTCTGCTTAAATGTCATAAATTAATTAATTAATTTTAAATTAGTTAAAAATTATTTTCACAAAGTTAAAATGTATTTATTATTTTTATGTATTTAAATATTATTTAAAATTAAATATGTAATAATATTGAATAATATTATGTTATTAGTTTTATTAATTCATATAAACTAAAAGCTAAAATGTGTTTATAATTTTTATTTAATAAATGTTTAATAATATTAAATTATATAATTTTAACTCACACACACACACACACACACACACACACACACACACACACACACACTCACACACTCACACACTCACACACTCACACATTAATGACTAATATAACCCTCTCATACCATCACTGTGTCATGGTACCACCTCAGTACATCTATTAAGGGATTCCCTCTTGAGTTCCCTCTCTCCTTAAGCCTCTCTTTCAGTCCAAACTCAGTCCATTCTCTACCTCCCATCCTCTCCTTCTCTGCCAGGCATGTGTAACCCTCCACCCAGCTAAGAGGAATGCAAACAGTAAGTCCTGCTCAGCAGGGCAGGAGGGAATTGAGATAGAAGGAGGGGAGCTGGAGCGAGCAGTCCGATCTATCCCTCCATCAGAACAAAAGACCTCATTGTGAGCAAATGAATACCAGATCCCGACATCTGTAAGATTCCTTGGCCTTAAAAGAAGTGAAGAGAGTTTAAGTGACTACGATGCTTATGAGAAGAAGTAGGCCAGTTTTCGCTTCCCCGCTGATCTGGAAAAGAGTTCATGGTGCGGCAGTTTGAGTCCAGCCCAGATAAAAACTCTTTTTGCTTAAACTTGTTTTGTATGAAGTACTTAAATGAGAAGAGGTCTCCTATTTCTCGGAAACCCATAATGGCTCAGAAAATGGACAGTTATTTATAGTTGCCATAATTATGTGTATCTTATTCTTGGTGCCACTTATCGTATTTTGTTTGTTTGATATATATTTTTCCCCATTACACTAGAATATATGAGATATATGCACTTAATCCTTTAAAAAAGAAGGCCTTGTTTGATTGACAGGTCAGTCCTTACCGAAGAATCTGAAGCATTGAAAAGAGGCGTGCGGGTCCTGCAGGTATGGGCTCATTTTGACATTAAATACTAGTTTTGATTGCAACATCAATTTCAGGATTACTTTAATAACATGTTATGAATCTGGATCCAGAGGGTGGAGGAATCTTTTTTCTTTCTTTTCTAAGTGCATCTTTTTTTTATCTGCTGAGGCCAAACTCCATTGTAGTTAAAGTACTGTACTTAACTCTTCTTTTGTGGTTTCTACAAAGAACAAAATGTATAGCTTTCAGATTGGTCAGTAATCAGATTTCCCTTCTGAACCGCTGCAGTTTTTATTATTATTGTGAAATAAGTATTGCAGACATAAAAGCAAGTTTCATCCCCTTAAGACTAGTGAAGAGCATAGTTCATTAATATGATAGTTCCCAAAACCCAACTCTGAGAGTTCTAGCACTGTGGAATTTTGCAGATTTAACAAACTGCTTAATAACCATTTTCAATCTCAGTTTGGTGCAACTGAAAACTGCAGTGCAAATTTGTATTTGACTGTCTATTCTCTCTACTCAGGGGGATACGAGGGAGGGAAGCATGGTAATTTGAAAATACTACAGGTTTTCTACTGATACAAAGCTTAATGCTAAATCCTGAAGTATCCCTTTAAGGTCCTTGCACACTGAGTCCGAAATTCTCATCCAAAATGTTTGCACGTTCAAAAATATGACCTCACGTTGTGTCAATCACATTTACACACTGCCTCTGAAACTTTCGTCTGTCATTAAAAAAAATTGGATCCGGTTCAATTTTCGGCATTTTTCGCATCTGTAGCAACCATTTTGAGAGGTGTTTTGACTATTCAGAGCCACCAAATGACGAATACGAAATTTTCAGACTAATATGAACAATTATAAGTAATTCTTTCCTTAGCAATAACAATAACAATGCACTAATAACAATGTGTAATTATGTACAACACAACTCATGAATTATACATTCAGTAGATAGTTCATTTGAATTACCCAGTGCTTGCTTAATAATTACACCTTACATGAACACTCATGTAAAGTGTGAAATATAGAACAGTTGTTCCTTTTGATGTGTTACATAAGCAGCTGGGAAATGGATAATCATGCATCAACTACCATAAAACGAGCATATGTTTTTTTTAAAATAATGGATCACAGAGCAGCATTTCTATAGTATATGAATATGAATGCGCTAAACTAGCCCATTAAGCTCTTTTTCCATCTATGCAGCCAAACACAGTCACACTGATCTCCTCTCAGTCAGCCAGAGGAACAGGTTTCTACTGTACATCTCTCTTCTGTTAAAGTGCAGAGCTCAGCCACAGATGTGAGCCACTCTCAGTGCCAAGCAAATGAGAACGCCATTTGTTTTTGATTAACACACATATGCACATCTATTTGAAGCATTCTGTCCAAACATGATGTCCAAACTCCTGGACATACTCAGTTGACATGCTGTACAAATGCACTCCACCACTCACCGTGAAATCGCATCCTGCTACACATAACAATATACAGTATTGAGCATCAAATATGTTGTGATTACGTCATGTCACACAGCAGTTTCACATTTGGGCTAGACAGACAAAACTTGTCACAGTGAACTGGGCCGATCCTAAAGTTCACTTAGACTGACGGGCTCATTCTTGACAGTGCCAAACCAGGATATAATGTTCCCTTTGGACTGGGATGTGTACTGTCACATACCATTAAATTTGATGGTGAAGAAATGAAACAGTTCCACTTGCATAGACTGTTTATTTTAAGTAAATGATCAGTCTTTAGAGAGAAATGTATATAATCTGAACAGTGTTAATCAGAATATTAGTGCTAGCCAAGAATTGAATGTCTCATTGCCGCTGGGGCCTGCAATTGGGGGTCTCAGCACTACATTTTTTGAACCCTTTCATGCATGAATTATGACAATCTTCCTATGTTTTTTGATTGCTCTTAAGGCATGAAAAACAAGATTTGATTGATTTTTTGTACACATTTTTTAAAGAGATTTCCAGATGTCTTCTTGAGTGGATAGTATACGTTTGTTGGTTTTAACTGAAGAGGCACTATATTAAACGTAATAACACAGCGATATTGTGTGTATTTAACAAACCCATGAATCAATGTATAATTAACTATAAAATATATACAAAGAATACAAACGCAAAATATTGCAAACGCAATTGAGTTTGTTCCCGTTCGATCAGTAGACGAAGAACTTGTTGAACTTCACGTGTCTGATATCAGAACGCGAGGACGTGATTCCATCAATGATCTCGGTGAACTCTGCGGAAACCCAACTCAGACTACGTAGAAAAAGCTCACGCTCCATCCAGAAATTCGTACAAATGATTAAACTCATGATCTTGGATGTCATGTTTCAGTTTGTAAAAGTTTTTTAACAATTCATAAATTAATGAATTCATCGTTTATATATTATTTATATAGCCAGCAGCCATGTCACCCTGTAGCCCAGGACCTGTAAGCAAGGCTGAGCTGGTTAGTACCTGGATGGGAGACTCCTGAGAAAACCAGGTTGCTGCTGGAAGAGGTGTTAGTGAGGCCTGCAGGGGGCGCTCACCCTGTGGTCTGTGTGGGTCCTAACGCCCCAGTTTTTAGTTTTTATGTTTTCATTTTAATGTAGGTAATTTTGTTGTGTGCTTTGTCACTTTTATTAGTTTTTGTAAATACATTTGTGTTACTTTGTCTTTAGTTTTAGTTTATTTAGGTTTAGTTATTTTAGAACTCCAACTTAAATTCAATTCAATTTAGTGCATTATTTCAAGTAGGCTAATGGTAAAGTTAAAAAAAAAATGTTATGGTTTTATTTTTAGATAAGGACAATAACCCTGTCCCGTGCACAGACTGCTCATCTGAGGGAGTGTGGGAGAGGGCGTCCCTCCTCCCTCTGGTCTTAGATTTCAGTGTCCTGCCTCATAACTATGGCTTTGCTAATGCTATTTCTTTTCCAGCTGCCCACAGACCACAGGGCTAATATGAATCGTCTCCCGTACGCTGGCAGTGACAGTGCTCACCTCAGAGAGCTCGGTTTTTGTTTCATTTGAAAGGATGAGTGTATAATACATGTGCTGGGCAGTAAGCATGACTCTACGTGATATATCAGTGACTGAACCGAGGCAGCAGGCAGATTGGTGTAATAATAGTACTCCGCTGCTATACAACATGTGGGCTAATGGAGATCCGTGGCTTTGCAGTGAAAGCATGTGGTTTGGAGTCCCGGTTTAAGAGCTCGAGTCTCAGTGGAGCAGTGCTGTGGAATCATTTAGTGTGAGCTCTGGGGCCGCATCAACACTATTATGATGGTGGGGGCTTTTTATGGTAAATGTGTCACTTTTTCCATTCTGAATCTGATTATTCTTTTTTATTTTATTTTTTATCTGTAAAGCAATTTATTCTTGATGCAGATACAAAGTTTCACATCATGTATTTTTGATTGAATCATCACTCATAATAGTAAACAGACGAATACATTTTTTAAAATCTTACTACATTATTAGTATTATATTATTATTATTATACGGCCGCAATATTGATCACAAATGCCATAGAATTGTGTCTAGAGTGATATGCCATAAACATATACAACAAAGATGATTTGGTAAACGTCTGCACCATTACACTTTTATAAAATGAAGTTTTATTTGCAGTGATATCATAGAAGAACCATTCTGGTTTCAACAAAGAACCTTTCAGTGAACAGGTCTTAAAATAAAATAAAAATTCTTAATGTGAAGAACATTTGAATATTTTAAAGAACTTTTTCACCCCACCATAAAGAACCTTTAGTGGAACTGAAATGTCCAGTGGATGTTGAGGGTTCTTCATGATGGAACCATCAATGTCAATAAAGAGTGTACATTTGGAGACAAACACTGCGGGAAAAATCTCTGCCATAAAGCTCAGTGGAGAGAGTGAAAGTATAATGGTGTTGAAATCCTTTGGCTTGAATGGATGTTTTGTCACAGGAAAACCTTGAGAGTGAGAGAGCCAGTACCCAGACAGAAGGCGTCTCTCCAGAACCCACCCTAGCAGGTATGTGTGCGTATTCATCGTGACAAAAAGATTCTGTTTTCATGCACCTTTGTATCAGACAAAAGCCTACTGGCAAACTGAACTAAAACAAGACTGTGTAGCTAGAGGAGTTTTTGTCTGTATAGGTAAATATATACATTTGTCCATTTATAAATTCAACTGTTGAGCATAATTTTTCCTAATAAACATTGCATCATAATGATCATTAAACCATTTTATTTTAGATCTGTAAATGTCTCCAAATGTGAAGTGGACTTCTGAATAGTGTATCACCACCATCTAGTGGTTCACTCCTAAATCTTATGTCCACTTTTCCTCTGTTTTTTGGGCTGATGAAAAACAAGTGTGTAAAAAACAAGTGTGTCAGCCAGTGTGTAATGCAGTTTGTTCTTTTTATTGTATATACAACTCAGCAGTAATTCTGCAGTCTCAAATAAAGAAAACAATCGTATAAAAATGTAGACTACTTAGCACTGATTTCTTGTTTTCTCTGCTGGCTTTCAGAGCTCAAAGAGGAACGGAGACTCGTTCAGAGGGATCTGAACGTCAAGAGTTTAATAAACTGCTCCTACAACACAATAAATCAGAGTACCAGAAACAGAAACCTACAGATCCATGCAAGGTCAGATCACCTTTCCAGAATAATGCGGTGTATATGACTTGATGCACATCATGCAGAGGTGGACAGTGACAAAGTACATTTGCTTGAGTACTGTACTTAAGTACACTCTTTAAGTATCTGTACTTTACTTGAGTATTATTTTTTCTGGAAACTTTTTACTTCAACTTCACTACATTCGAAAGACAAATATCGTACTTTTTACATTTCTGTCAAGGTCCTCGAGTAGAAAGTAGTAACGTCAGTCAGGGGATGATTTTAGTTGCAGGGGGTGAATTTTAGTTGGATATGAAATTCGGGTTGACGTCAACATTCTATGTTGGATTTTGGTTGGAAATTAAAGTCTGGTTGATTTCAGAACACGACTGATGTTGGTTTCTGGTTTACTTTTAAAAACGAGTACCGTACTTCTGTACTTTTACTTAAGTAAAAATCGGTCTTTACAATTTTTACTTGTAACGGAGTAATATTTGACCAGTAGTATCTGTACTTTTACTCAAGTAAGGAAGTTGTGTACTTTGTCCACCTCTGCAGTCATGTAGTGGATCCATGGTTCTTCAGGCATAAATGTAGTGTTTTTTACAGGGAGATGAGTGGTCTTGCTCTGTCTGCAAATGATTCAGAAAGACCAAAACCATCAAACGCAACACTTCCCCATTTGAAACCATGTCCGCCCAGAGACACCAACCACATCAGGAGCGATGTACCACTAATAAGCTCTTCAAGTGCTGAATCCACGAGCACTACTTCTGCTTTGGAACATGGGGACAAAGGTTGCAAGTACAGAGGAAATTCAGTCAGAGCTTCAGCATTCAGACTGGTGCCAGCAGCCACAGTCAGAGCATCAGGATCCGTCAAAGACTTCCTCCTAAAGATGGAGGTGCCCAGAAGCGGTGACCACCTCCAGCCCGCTCCTCCTGCAGTGCACAGAACAGCCAGCAGGGGGCAGAGGGGGAACAGACACCTGTGCGTTCCTCAGCCCAACAGCCTGCTCACTTCTCTCTGACAATAACTGGATGCTGCTCTTCATTGTTTTGTTTTCCAGGAAAAAGCCATGGCCCCTACCCATAGGAATAAAACACAAACCAGTAGCTGATCTTTAAAATAAACTTTATTTACCATTTCAAATAGAACAGTTTAAGATATACAGCTGACATGACTAAGACAATTTCAATGCAGTTTGGCCCTAAAATGGAAAAGACATGGTTAGATATGTTTGATAAAGTACTGAGCTCATGTCATTATTGTGCTTGTCTTTTTACTTCACTGTTTTATATTGCCATGAGCACACGAGTACACACACACTCACACACACTATTGTGATGACAGCTCTTCTTTTAGGATACAGGACATGGGAGAGACATGGGTTTTATTTTTTGCAGTTATGTATTATTTTCTGTTGCTTTCAAACACGCATATATTTTTAAAGTGCCGTAACAACATTAAAATACATGATGCGGTTTTGAATAAACCTGAAATAATTCAGTTTCATTTGAGATACAGTATGCGGATTCTGTTTATAGCTTACTTTATACAGCCACAAAATTGTGCTCAATATATATCTCCATCTAGAACTTAGAGGTATTTATATTATGTCATATGTTTTTGTTTTGCTCGTTGTAAACACAGCTCCGTCATGTCATTTGAAGGTGTAGTCCATCACAATTCATTTACAAACTAATTTTTGTCTCATTATTGAGAGCAAAGTCAAATTAGGAGTAAAGTCCATGTAAAAGTTTTCGGTTCTTCTTAGAAACACATTTTATTGCTTCTCAATAGCAGATTGACATGACGTGTTAATATGCCGAAATAACATTTCTAAAACATTAATTCAATCATTTTTCAAATGCATTTTGAGATTATTCAAAGACCAGCATACAGGAAACGTTCTTTCCAGGCAATCAAATGCGCTTTCTCCATTTCTTTTTACATTGTGCAGAATACATGAAACTGTGCATGAAATTGACAGAAATGTTCTTAAAGGGTTTTGCAGCACTACAAATACACTTACAATACTGAGATGAAGATACAACATTGTTGGCTTTAGACTGTGTCCTTTCTCATCAATAAATGATGAAACTTTTTTTTTTTCAAGTTTCAGTCCAAAGCCTTTGTTTGGCAATGTGTTTGAGTTGAGATCAGCTGGCTTGAGGAGGTTTAGGGCGGAACAAATGTAGTGTCACTTAATATAGCTAAAAAATATTACAACTGATGATAAAATACAGTTTTAGTACTATAAAAATAAAAAGGAAAAAATCTCTTAGAAAGGTAGATTTCTGTTAAATGGCAAAAACAGATCATTACATACTGATTAAAATTACTGTACGACATCAATAGTGACAGAACGTCCACTACACAGAGCACTCTGTACACATAACATTAGCTACGTTACCATAAGAAATCAAGTAAAAACAACTAAAAATAAACCCCACTACAGCAGCCCCCCCCCCCCCCCCAGATAAAAACAGATAACACAAACATCAGTTTTTTTACATTACTGTACAACGGAGAGAGAGAGAGAGAAAGGACTAGAGGTGTGGAACAGTGCAAGAACGGCACTGATGCATAACATGTCTACTGTTATATAAAGAGTTTGCATGTCAAGGTCTGTTCACATTGCAGTACCTAGAGACAGACACATGGTCTTCATGCCACGTTCAAGGTCCGAGGACCACACATCAGACAAATGAGAGGGCTTCAATCTTGTGCATTCACATTTGCGACAGCGATTAATCATACAGTAGCTACTGTGTACGTAGCCAGCTAAAGTGAACCAGTAAATAAAAGTGCTGTTAGTCTCACGACACCTAAACTGCTGCTCTAATGTGTCTAACAGAGGAAGAGCTAGAGTCGGTGACTTGCATGTATGGTTGTGCTATTAGCTCACAAAGACCAATGAACCTCTAACTACTCCCCTGAGTGTCCGATATCTCCTGTTAGGCAGCAGGGTTACTTTTATTCTTGTTGCATCTCTTCTTTTTTTTTCTCTTTTTTTTTTTTTTCTAACTTTTTAAAGTTAGATTGTATTTTATATATTTTTGGATAAATTCTTGAATATAGGCTATATATATACCTTACCTTCATGCAGAGATTAATAATGTACATATAACAATGAACTCTAGACTATTATGCCATCAGGTTTTGAATACTGATTTTATCTGTGACCCGCTCCATCATTTTGAGTCGTTTTCAGAACTAAATTAAAATGTCTATAAAAATGTTTATATATAATTGGCTGTCAGTAAAAAAAAAAATACTTTCAGTAATCTTTTTTAGAATTTAGAGATACATCAACATATTATTAATATCATAATTACTGAATTAATAATTACTGAATTAAAATATAATGTATTTAGGGTGAATATATTTATAATTTTACAGATATGCTCTTCTCTAAATTCGTTTTTTCCACCTCTAATTGAGAAGCAATGGACACTGAATGACTTTCCTGAGGTAAATGTAATGTCAGGTGATGTTGTTCACAAGTTGTTTTATTGACATCTTTCCGTGATTGAAACAGGATTACATGAGACACGACACGTTCAGAAAAGTTTTACTGTATCTTTCAACATACCTTCTGATGTTTATTCCTGCAATAACTAGTAAAAGAGGGAAAAAAATTATCTGTGTTGCTGTTTGAACTGAGGCAACTGCAGCGATCTGCCAGGCCACATTAAAGCGTCAAAATGACATTTAATTGCAAGCTAATTTCATAAAACAAGCTAATTTCAAAGCTGAAACTTTGTCAATAGATGGACCAAAATCTCTTAGATTTCATTAAAATATCTTCATTTGTGTTTCAAAGATGAATGAAAGTCTTAAGGGTTTGGAACGACATGAGGGTAAGTAATCGATGACAGAATGTTATTTTTTGTGATGAACTAACCCTTTAAGGTATATTTCCACCAAGAACAAAATGTAGAAGTATTCAGAGAGAGGGCAGAAAAATACTGAATAAGATGAATGAGGAAAAAAACTCCAGTACTATAGATGGGGCCATTCACTGGCTTCTCAGACATTTTTTAGAAGTTTTTGGCTAGTTATGTGATTACAACATGTCAGCCCATGAAGTGACCCATCCCATGTAAAAAGAAATAAAGAAAGAAATAAAGAAAGAAAGGAAATACAATGAATTACTAAAAATGGTTAGCTATTATTAGTCTACAGACTTCACTGGAGTCTTTGATTTTAAACATATTTTTCTAAAGTATTATTTATTTCCTTGTCTTCCCTCCACAATAACTAGTAGTAAAAGAGGAATAAGTGATCCGTGTTGCTGTTTGAACTGAGGCAACTGCAGCGATCTGCCAGGCCACATTAACGAGCGTCAAAACGACATTTGTTTAAATTTCATAACAAAATTAAGCTAATTTCAAAGCTGAAACTTTGTATGTATTGTTCATATTTTCAAACTCCTCATTTCGACTCAAAATGACAGAAGCAGCACGTCACATACGTATTGCGTTTCTCCATGCACAACGCAAAAGAGAAATACCAATACTACTTCGACTTAACCATACACAGCGATTCGCCGTTTCATCAGATGCGTCAGCACATTAGCAGCTACCTTGCCAGAATCCCTGTTGAAAAGGCATCAGGCAACATCCCAGACAAATTCACAGTGTAACCAGGACTCTCTATCCAAGTACATGTGCCACTTCAACCGTACAGTATGCATCATTAGTAATCATTTTGATACGTCACTGGAATGATATGATAAGCAGCATCTAGCCATACCAACTACCAAACTCTCAATCTGAGTATCTCCCTCTTTATTGCCTACAAAAACAAAACAAACACACCTAATATGCTGTGGTTTCTATTGTAAAAGTCAGATAGTTTGACCTTTTATGTCTCGCACGACTATTTCATGTTATTCACAATAATACAAAGGAAAAAACTGCTGACTACCCAACAATTACACGAACTACAGTGATTGTGACTGATGCTACGTTTACCTCTGATCGTTCTGCATTATTCAAAAACACAACTACTTGGCTCAGCACAGCCAGATGCCTTTAAATGACACATACACACCAGTTCAAGTCTCTTAACACGCGTAGACAACATAAAATTTCACACAAACATACCAGCTAAATCATCAGAATACAAAGGTCTGTGCACATGTTTTTGGTAACATGCCTCCTTTTCTGTGAAGAGCAGGGTTAGTGTGCATACTACAGTACTGAATCTAAAGAGGAACTAGCTGCTTCTGGTTATCGCACACATGATCCCCTCGCTCAGGAGATGCCCGGAAGACTAGACAGATTTGGCATTTCATGTGGAAGTTCCTACATGAAAATCCCTCTCCTTCATGTCAAACACTCAACATCAGCAATAAATCATCTCAAGGTATTGGAAAATGCTTCACAAAGAAGCAAATTGTGTGTAACCCTGAGAATTGGCTTGAGAAGTTATTTGCCTCGGTCCAGATACCTCAGTCAGTAAGAGCTTAAGACCAAATATCCTTTGTTTTGTATTTTTGCTCTCACTTAAAAGGGAAATAGAGTGGATATTCTCTTGGCCTTATCGGTATCAGCCAGTCTACTTGGACGATTAACGAAAGTTTTAGCTCCAAAACCTACCGGTAGTCTAGTCAATGGACAATAGACATGTCCTGGTTTGTATATTTAAGCGAATTCTGAGTTAATACACTGTTAAAAGGTCATTTCATTTAACATGTATTATATCATATACTGGCATTATATTAACCATCGGCCACCCTACTCTCAGACATCAGCATTGGCCATTGAAAAACCCATATTGGCTTGTGAATGAGAAGGTTCCCAAACAAGACAATAGGTACAAAACAGAAAC